>NC_141004.1:65460980-65835980 GCF_052327205.1 Somniosus microcephalus | reverse complement strand
CGGTGTGTGTGTGTGTGTGTATGTATGCGGTGTGTGTGTATGTATGTGATGCGTGTGTGTGTGTGTATGTATGCGGTGTGTGTGTGTGTGTATGTATGCGGTGTGTGTGTGTGTGTGTATGTATGCGGTGTGTGTGTGTGTGTATGTATGCGGTGTGTGTGTGTGTGTGTGTATGTATGCGGTGTGTGTGTGTATGTATGCGGTGTGTGTGTGTGTATGTATGCGGTGTGTGTGTGTGTATGTATGCGGTGTGTGTGTGTGTGTGTATGTATGCGGTGTGTGTGTGTTTGTATGCGGTGTGTGTGTGTGTGTATGTATGCGGTGTGTGTGTGTGTGTGTGTATGTATGCGGTGTGTGTGTGTGTGTGTGTATGTATGCGGTGTGTGTGTGTGTGTGTATGTATGCGGTGTGTGTGTGTTTGTATGCGGTGTGTGTGTGTGTGTATGTATGCGGTGTGTGTGTGTGTGTATGTATGCGGTGTGTGTGTGTGTGTGTATGTATGCGGTGTGTGTGTGTGTGTGTATGTATGCGGTGTGTGTGTGTGTGTGTATGTATGCGGTGTGTGTGTGTGTGTGTCTATGTATGCGGTGTGTGTGTGTATGTATGCGGTATGTGTGTGTGTGTATGTATGTGGTGTGTGTGTGTGTGTATGTATGCGGTGTGTGTGTGTGTGTATGTATGCGGTGTGTGTGTGTGTGTATGTATGCGGGGTGTGTGTGTGTGTATGTATGCAGTGTGTGTGTGTGTGTGTATGTATGCGGTGTGTGTGTGTGTATGTATGCGGTGTGTGTGTGTGTATGTATCCGGTGTGTGTGTGTGTATGTATGCGGTGTGTGTGTGTGTGTATGTATGCGGTGTGTGTGTGTGTGTGTATGTATGCGGTGTGTGTGTGTGTATGTATGCGGTGTGTGTGTGTGTGTATGTATGCGGGGTGTGTGTGTGTGTATGTATGCAGTGTGTGTGTGCGTGTGTATGTATGCAGTGTGTGTGTGTGTATGTATGCGGTGTGTGTGTGTGTATGTATGCGGTGTGTGTGTGTATGTATGCGGTGTGTGTGTGTGTGTGTATGTATGCGGTGTGTGTGTGTGTGCGTATGTATGCGGTGTGTGTGTGTGTGTGTATGTATGCGGTGTGTGTGTGTATGTATGCGGTGTGTGTGTGTGTGTGTATGTATGCGGTGTGTGTGTGTGTGTATGTATGCGGTGTGTGTGTGTGTATGTATGCGGTGTGTGTGTGTGTGTGTATGTATGCGGTGTGTGTGTGTATGTATGCGGTGTGTGTGTGTGTGTATGCGGTGTGTGTGTGTATGTATGCGGTGTGTGTGTGTGTGTGTGTATGTATGCGGTGTGTGTGTGTATGTATGCGGTGTGTGTGTGTGTGTGTATGTATGCGGTGTGTGTGTGTGTGTATGTATGCGGTGTGTGTGTGTGTGTATGTATGCGGTGTGTGTGTGTACGTATGCGGTGTGTGTGTGTGTGTATGTATGCGGTGTGTGTGTGTGTGTATGTATGCGGTGTGTGTGTGTGTGTGTATGTATGCGGTGTGTGTGTGTGTGTGTATGTATGCGGTGTGTGTGTGTATGTATGCGGTGTGTGCGTGTGTGTATGTATGCGGTGTGTATGTGTGTGTATGTATGCGGTGTGTGTGTGTATGTATGCAGTGTGTGTGTGTGTGTGTATGTATGCGGTGTGTGTGTGTATGTATGCGGTGTGTGTGTGTGTGTATGTATGCGGTGTGTGTGTGTGTGTATGTATGCGGTGTGTGTGTGTGTGTATGTATGCGGTGTGTGTGTGTGTGTATGTATGCGGTGTGTGTGTGTGTGTATGTATGCGGTGTGTGTGTGTGTGTGTATGTATGCAGTGTGTGTGTATGTATGCGGTGTGTGTGTGTGTGTATGTATGCGGTGTGTGTGTGTGTGTGTATGTATGCGGTGTGTGTGTGTATGTATGTGGTGTGTGTGTGTGTATGTATGCGGTGTGTGTGTGTGTGTGTATGTATGCGGTGTGTGTGTGTGTGTATGTATGCGGTGTGTGTGTGTGTATGTATGCGGTGTGTGTGTGTGTGTGTGTATGTATGCGGTGTGTGTGTGTGTGTATGTATGCGGTGTGTGTGTGTGTGTATGTATGCGGTGTGTGTGTGTGTGTGTATGTATGCAGTGTGTGTGTATGTATGCGGTGTGTGTGTGTGTGTATGTATGCGGTGTGTGTGTGTGTGTGTATGTATGCGGTGTGTGTGTGTATGTATGTGGTGTGTGTGTGTATGTATGCGGTGTGTGTGTGTGTGTGTATGTATGCGGTGTGTGTGTGTGTGCGTATGTATGCGGTGTGTGTGTGTGTGTGTATGTATGCGGTGTGTGTGTGTATGTATGCGGTGTGTGTGTGTGTGTGTATGTATGCGGTGTGTGTGTGTGTGTATGTATGCGGTGTGTGTGTGTGTGTGTATGTATGCGGTGTGTGTGTGTGTGTGTATGTATGCGGTGTGTGTGTGTATGTATGCGGTGTGTGTGTGTGTGTATGCGGTGTGTGTGTGTATGTATGCGGTGTGTGTGTGTGTGTGTATGTATGCGGTGTGTGTGTGTATGTATGCGGTGTGTGTGTGTGTGTATGTATGCGGTGTGTGTGTGTGTGTATGTATGCGGTGTGTGTGTGTGTGTATGTATGCGGTGTGTGTGTGTACGTATGCGGTGTGTGTGTGTGTGTATGTATGCGGTGTGTGTGTGTGTGTATGTATGCGGTGTGTGTGTGTGTGTGTATGTATGCGGTGTGTGTGTGTGTATGTATGCGGTGTGTGTGTGTATGTATGCGGTGTGTGCGTGTGTGTATGTATGCGGTGTGTATGTGTGTGTATGTATGCGGTGTGTGTGTGTGTGTGTATGTATGCGGTGTGTGTGTGTGTGTGTATGTATGCGGTGTGTGTGTGTATGTATGCGGTGTGTGCGTGTGTGTATGTATGCGGTGTGTATGTGTGTGTATGTATGCGGTGTGTGTGTGTATGTATGCAGTGTGTGTGTGTGTGTATGTATGCGGTGTGTGTGTGTATGTATGCGGTGTGTGTGTGTGTGTATGTATGCGGTGTGTGTGTGTGTGTATGTATGCGGTGTGTGTGTGTGTGTGTATGTATGCGGTGTGTGTGTGTGTGTATGTATGCGGTGTGTGTGTGTGTGTATGTATGCGGTGTGTGTGTGTGTGTGTATGTATGCAGTGTGTGTGTATGTATGCGGTGTGTGTGTGTGTGTATGCATGCGGTGTGTGTGTGTGTGTGTATGTATGCGGTGTGTGTGTGTATGTATGTGGTGTGTGTGTGTGTATGTATGCGGTGTGTGTGTGTGTGTGTATGTATGCGGTGTGTGTGTGTGTGTGTATGTATGTGGTGTGTGTGTGTGTATGTATGCGGTGTGTGTGTGTGTGTGTATGTATGCGGTGTGTGTGTGTGTGTATGTATGCGGTGTGTGTGTGTATGTATGCGGTGTGTGTGTGTGTGTGTATGTATGCAGTGTGTGTGTATGTATGCGGTGTGTGTGTGTGTGTATGTATGCGGTGTGTGTGTGTGTGTGTATGTATGCGGTGTGTGTGTGTATGTATGTGGTGTGTGTGTGTGTATGTATGCGGTGTGTGTGTGTGTGTGTATGTATGCGGTGTGTGTGTGTGTGTATGTATGCGGTGTGTGTGTGTGTATGTATGCGGTGTGTGTGTGTGTGTGTATGTATGCGGTGTGTGTGTGTGTGTGTATGTATGCGGTGTGTGTGTGTGTGTATGTATGCGGTGTGTGTGTGTGTGTGTATGTATGCGGTGTGTGTGTGTGTGTATGTATGCGGTGTGTGTGTGTGTATGTATGCGGTGTGTGTGTGTGTATGTATGCGGTGTGTGTGTGTGTGTATGTATGTGGTGTGTGTGTGTGTGTATATGCGGTGTGTGTGTGTGTGTGTATGTATGCGGTGTGTGTGTGTGTGTGTGTATGTATGCGGTGTGTGTGTGTATGTATGCGGTGTGTGTGTGTGTGTATGTATGCGGTGTGTGTGTGTGTGTGTGTGTGTATGTATGCGGTGTGTGTGTGTGTGTATGTATGCGGTGTGTGTGTGTGTGTATGTATGCGGTGTGTGTGTGTGTGTGTATGTATGCGGTGTGTGTGTGTGTGTGTATGTATGCGGTGTGTGTGTGTGTATGTATGCGGTGTGTGTGTGTGTGTGTATGTATGCGGTGTGTGTGTGTATGTATGCGGTGTGTGTGTGTGTGTGTATGTATGCGGTGTGTGTGTGTGTATGTATGTGGTGTGTGTGTGTGTGTGTATGTATGCGATGTGTGTGTGTGTATGTATGCGGTGTGTGTGTGTGTGTATGTATGCGGTGTGTGTGTGTGTGTGTGTATGTATGCGGTGTGTGTGTGTGTGTATGTATGCGGTGTGTGTGTGTGTATGTATGCGGTGTGTGTGTGTGTATGTATGTGGTGTGTGTGTGTGTATGTATGCGGTGTGTGTGTGTGTGTATGTATGCGGTGTGTGTGTGTGTGTATGTATGCAGTGTGTGTGTATGTATGCGGTGTGTGTGTGTGTGTATGTATGCGGTGTGTGTGTGTGTGTGTGTATGTATGCGGTGTGTGTGTGTGTGTATGTATGCGGTGTGTGTGTGTGTATGTATGCGGTGTGTGTGTGTGTATGTATGTGGTGTGTGTGTGTGTATGTATGCGGTGTGTGTGTGTGTGTGTATGTATGTGGTGTGTGTGTGTTTGTATGCGGTGTGTGTGTGTGTGTATGTATGCGGTGTGTGTGTGTGTGTGTATGTATGTGGTGTGTGTGTGTATGTATGCGGTGTGTGTGTGTGTGTGTATGTATGCGGTGTGTGTGTGTGTGTGTGTATGTATGCGGTGTGTGTGTGTGTGTGTATGTATGCGGTGTGTGTGTGTGTGTGTATGTGGTGTGTGTATGTGTGTATGTATGCGGTGTGTGTGTGTGTGTATGTATGCGGTGTGTGTGTGTGTGTATGCGGTGTGTGTGTGTATGTATGCGGTGTGTGTGTATGTATGCGGTGTGTGTGTGTATGTATGCGGTGTGTGTGTGTGTGTATGTATGCGGTGTGTGTGTATGTATGCGGTGTGTGTGTGTGTGTATGTATGCGATGTGTGTGTGTATGTATGCGGTGTGTGTGTGTGTGTATGTATGTGGTGTGTGTATGTGTGTATGTATGCGGTGTGTGTGTGTGTGTATGTATGCGGGGTGTGTGTGTGTGTATGTATGCAGTGTGTGTGTGTATGTGTATGTATGCAGTGTGTGTGTGTGTATGTATGCGGTGTGTGTGTGTGTATGTATGCGGTGTGTGTGTGTGTATGTATGCGGTGTGTGTGTGTGTGTATGTATGCGGTGTGTGTGTGTGTGTGTATGTATGCGGTGTGTGTGTGTGTATGTATGCGGTGTGTGTGTGTGTGTATGTATGCGGGGTGTGTGTGTGTGTATGTATGCAGTGTGTGTGTGTGTGTGTATGCGGTGTGTGTGTGTGTATGTATGCGGTGTGTGTGTGTATGTATGCGGTGTGTGTGTGTGTGTGTATGTATGCGGTGTGTGTGTGTGTGCGTATGTATGCGGTGTGTGTGTGTGTGTGTGTATGTATGCGGTGTGTGTGTGTATGTATGCGGTGTGTGTGTGTGTGTGTATGTATGCGGTGTGTGTGTGTGTGTATGTATGCGGTGTGTGTGTGTGTGTATGTATGCGGTGTGTGTGTGTGTGTGTATGTATGCGGTGTGTGTGTGTATGTATGCGGTGTGTGTGTGTGTGTATGCGGTGTGTGTGTGTATGTATGCGGTGTGTGTGTATGTATGCGGTGTGTGTGTGTATGTATGCGGTGTGTGTGTGTGTGTATGTATGCGGTGTGTGTGTATGTATGCGGTGTGTGTGTGTGTGTATGTATGCGGTGTGTGTGTGTATGTATGCGGTGTGTGTGTGTGTGTATGTATGCGGTGTGTGTGTGTGTGTATGTATGCGGTGTGTGTGTGTATGTATGCGGTGTGTGTGTGTGTGTGTATGTATGCGGTGTGTGTGTGTATGTATGCGGTGTGCGTGTGTGTGTATGTATGCGGTGTGTGTGTGTGTGTATGTATGCGGTGTGTGTGTGTATGTATGCAGTGTGTGTGTGTATGTATGCGGTGTGTGTGTGTATGTATGCGGTGTGTGTGTGTGTGTATGTATGCGGTGTGTGTGTGTGTGTATGTATGCGGTGTGTGTGTGTGTGTGTATGTATGCGGTGTGTGTGTGTGTGTATGTATGCGGTGTGTGTTTGTGTGTATGTATGCGGTGTGTGTGTATGTATGCGGTGTGTGTGTGTGTATGTATGCGGTGTGTGTGTGTGTGTATGTATGCGGTGTGTGTGTGTGTGTGTATGTATGCGGTGTGTGTGTTTATGTATGCGGTGTGTGTGTGTGTATGTATGCGGTGTGTGTGTGTGTGTGTATGTATGCGGTGTGTGTGTGTGTGTATGTATGCGGTGTGTGTGTGTGTATGTATGCGGTGTGTGTGTGTGTGTGTATGTATGCGGTGTGTGTGTGTGTGTATGTATGCGGTGTGTGTGTGTGTGTATGTATGCGGTGTGTGTGTGTGTGTGTATGTATGCAGTGTGTGTGTGTGTATGTATGCGGTGTGTGTGTGTGTGTGTATGTATGTGGTGTGTGTGTGTGTGTGTATATGCGGTGTGTGTGTGTGTGTGTATGTATGCGGTGTGTGTGTGTATGTATGCGGTGTGTGTGTGTATGTATGCGGTGTGTGTGTGTGTGTATGTATGCGGTGCGTGTGTGTGTGTATGTATGCGGTGTGTGTGTGTGTGTATGTATGCGGTGTGTGTGTGTGTGTATGTATGCGGTGTGTGTGTGTGTGTGTATGTATGCGGTGTGTGTGTGTGTGTATGTATGCGGTGTGTGTGTGTGTGTGTATGTATGCGGTGTGTGTGTGTGTGTATGTATGCGGTGTGTGTGTGTGTGTATGTATGCGGTGTGTGTGTGTGTGTGTGTATGTATGCGGTGTGTGTGTGTGTGTATGTATGCGGTGTGTGTGTGTGTGTGTGTATGTATGCGGTGTGTGTGTGTGTGTATGTATGCGGTGTGTGTGTGTGTGTGTATGTATGCGGTGTGTGTGTGTGTGTGTATGTATGCGGTGTGTCTGTGTGTGTATGTATGCGGTGTGTGTGTGTATGTATGCGGTGTGTGTGTGTATGTATGCGGTGTGTGTGTGTGTGTGTATGTATGCGGTGTGTGTGTGTATGTATGCGGTGTGTGTCTGTGTGTGTATGTATGCGGTGTGTGTGTGTATGTATGCGGTGTGTGTGTGTATGTATGCGGTGTGTGTGTGTGTGTGTATGTATGCGGTGTGTGTGTGTGTATAGTGACCTCTGCTGAAAAGTGGGGACATGTGGTGAAGTCAGAATTAGGCTCAGCTGTAATGCACACCAAAAAGAACAATGAATTTTGCGAGGTCGGGCACCCTGGGCCTGTAGCTCAGCAGGAATCAGTGTCTTCAGGTGAGGAGGGAGAATTATAAGCACCAAAAAACACCACAGTGGTGGAAACGAGACTATCGATAACACTGCACTGGGTTCAGGCAGCAGCATTGGATTCATTCGTTACTAGACGCCATGGCGATGATCTATAACCTTTCCCTCTGTTTATCTCATTATTTATGGTTGTTAAAATTGTCCTTTATTGTTCTTTCAGCCTGCTCTAACAAATCTTTCTCTGTTCTCCTTTCTTGCTCTCATTTCATTGCTCTCCGGCGGGTACATAACCTCTCTTACATTCATTGTACGTTAAACTGAGCTGTTAACTGATCGTAAATCAGCAACTCTTCTGGGGACTGGGTGAGACAGTGTGTTCGGACTTAGCCTTACGATCCAGGGGCCTGGTATCCAATCGAGCCCAGACTGCTGGGATGAATGCCAGCGACGGATCCGGCATGAAGTGACTTTGGGCAGGCTCAATCCAGTTCATTGTGAGCGTGGTTGAACAAAGCCGCCTTTAGTTCTGCAAGAACTTGGCAGTCTCGCCCAGAGAGGGCACAGGCTGGCTGGGGTCGTAACAACAACAACTTGCATTTATATAGCACTGTTAGTGTAGTAAAACATCCCACGGTGCTTCACAGGAGTGTTATCAGAAAACAATTGACACCAAGCCACATAAGGAAGTGGAAAATGTCACACTGGTGCATTAGGAATGTCTCTGCTGAGGTTGGAGCTAAGGTACCTAGTTGGGGCAAGATGGATGAAGCTTTATTTTGTCTCTAACTGTGCCGTACCTGGCAGTCATCCTATCAGCCTTGGCTAGATTTTACACCAGGCCTCAGAATCGTGCGGCCAAGTTCTGACCTGGGAGTGCTTGGTGCTGACACTAGAGAGGTAATTCTCTGACTTTCTGCACCCAGCCTCTCCTGCCTGAGCGCTTATCAAAATCTAGGTGCACGCTGCACATATGAGCCTAAGAACAGGAGGAGGCCGATCAGCCCTTTGTGCCTGCTCCACCATACAATTAGATCATGGCTGATCGGCACCTCAACTCCATTTACCCGCCTTTGCTCCCTATCCCTTGGTTCTCTTAGCTAACAAAAATCTATCGCTCTCAGACTTGAAGGCTCCAATTGTCCCTCAGCATCCACAGTCTTTTGAGGGAAGAGAGTTCCAAATTTCCACCACCCTTTATTTGAAAAAGTGCCTCCTGATTTCGCTCCTGAATGTCCTGGCTCTAATTTTAAGACTATGTTCCCTTGTTCTTCATTCCCCCACCAGAGGAAATAGTTCCTCCGTATTTGCCCTATCGAATCCTTTTAACATTTTAAACACCTCGATCAGATCACATCTCAATCTTCTATAACACGAGGGAATACAAACCAAGGTTGTTATAAATCTCATCATTCATCAAGAAACTACTTGTGAAATAACGCTGGACGGCCAGCTGGTGGCGCCGTCCAAGGAGTATAAATACTCGGGCGTCGGCCCCAGCTATCCAGGGACATTTTGTAAGACAAGGAACTAGTGAAGTACAACTAGACCTCCGTGTTCTGAAACAAGTTGATTAAAGCCTTGCTTTACGCTCAAACCAAGTGCGTAGTGAGTTTTATTACATCAAAGGTTATGCGACCTGCTCTCAGAATTTAATCCTGATCATTTTCCGTAGCTGCTTCTGATACACAAGGCTCCCCACCAGGGGTGTGAAGACAGGAAAACAATCCCTTTGATACTTGAAGTGGGCAGTGTGTTCCATTAATTGTGGTGTATGTGCCTTTAAGAGCCCCCTGTGTACTGTAATGCCGGTAATGGCCACTCGGGCTATATAAGCCTGTATAGTGTCTTGTATCTGGTAGTTCACCTCCAGACTTTGTTCAGTAAACACCTGTGAAACCAACTGCTGCATTCCGTGTCTCCATTAACACACGGATACAACAGTGGCGATGAATTGGAAACGGACTTACCTGCAATTCGGCAGCACCTCAAGGAGATCGAAGAAAAACAAGAAAGAAGAAAAAAAAACTGTGGTTTCACCAGCTAACCGAGCTGGTGGCAGGTACTGCAATAATCCTTCCTGGGTGGCGGGCTGGGGCTCCATCGGCTTGCTCTGCAGCGGGGCCGAGCAGCAAAGGCGGAGGCAAACAGAGACGGAGGGTGGAGCACTCAGGAGACGGCCGGCACTGCAAAGCAGGTCGGTGTTCGGACCAAGCAGAGGCAGGGAAAAGTCCCAGAGAGTCCGGCGGGAACGAGTCGCCACCTATTAAAAAAAAACCTATGTAAATAAAAACCGCGGAGAACAGCATTGTCAGCAGCAGCAGCGGCGGGAAAGCGCGGGAAGCGCCATTTTTTTCTGCAGGGAAGAAAGGAAAGCGCGGGAGGCGCCATTTTTTTTCAGGATGCCTAAGTCTGGCAATATTAATGCTTTCAATAGCGATATAGAGGATTGGACCACATATGTGGAAAGAGTGGAGGTATATTGCACAGCAAATGAAATAGAAGATGATAAAAAGGCATCAGTACTTCTAAATCTAATGGGCGCAAGGACATACGGGCTGTTACGAAACTTAATCACTCCAGCCAAACCAAAGGACAAGAATTTTAAGGAGATTGTTGATACCCTACAGGAACACTTAAACCCAACACCGCTGCTGATAGCTGAACGATTCAAATTCTTCAAGAGGAATCAGCACAAGAATGAAAGTAACGCTGATTACCTCACCGAATTAAGGAAGCTGTCAAAGCACTGCCAATTCGGGGCAGGACTGGCAGATTCTCTTCGAGACAAATTCGTCTGCGGTCACCTAAGTGAAGGAACACAGAAAAAGCTACTTTCTGAGAAAGATTTGACACTGGACAAGGCTTTCAGTATGGCTATATCATACGAAGCAGCCGCAAGAGGAGCTGCAGAGATACAGCAAAAGCCACAGGACTTCGGCACCCATGAAATGACACAGGGTTTCGAGAGATGTTATCGCTGCGGCAGATCCACCCATGACCAGAAGGACTGCTGGTTCAAGGACAAAGCATGCAGGCAATGCGGAAAGATTGGACACATTGCACGTGTATGCCGATCTGGACACAAAAAAATCCACGGACAGGAAAAAAATCAATAAAGAAAAGTACAGAAAGGTACAAATGATGACGGACAGTAGCTCCGAAGACCAGAAGAGCGATAGTGACTCCGGAAACAAGAGACTAAGCTGTCTCAAATTACATAATGTAATTGCCAAAGAAGATTACCAGACCATTTGGGTTACCCTCACGATAGCGGGGTCCCCAGTTAAAATGGAGCTAGATACAGGATCAGCTCTGACCGTCATAAGTCGACGGGATTACGAGCGGCTATTTCCGCATATACCTTTGAAAGACACATCCATTATCTTGAAAACATATACGGGGCAGAAAGTATACCCCAAAGGGAAAATAAAGGTGCCTGTTGTATACAACGGCAAGGAAATACAGAAGTTGTATTTATACGTTCTGCAAGATGGTGGTCCACCGCTGTTGGGACGTGAATGGATCAGGAAGATATGTTTAGACTGGCACTCCATTCAGGCACTGACAGTGACCAGTAAGAAAAAAAATGATGATGACGTCATACCTGAACGATTAAAAGACATCTTGGCCAACGCCAAGGAAGTGTTTCAACAGGAACTAGGAACCTTGAAAGGCGTCACCGCCTCAATAAAAGTGGAAGATGCGGCAATTCCCAAGCTTTTTAAGGCAAGGCCGGTGCCATACACAATTCATCCAGCAGTCGAGGCAGAGCTGGAGAATTTGGAAAAAGCAGGCGTATTATCCAAGATAGATTGGAGCGAGTGGGCAACACCCATCGTCCCGGTCATGAAGAAAACGTTGAATAATGATAAATCTGAAGAACAGAGAAAAATTCGTATCTGTGGGGACTTCAAGGTGACTGTAAACCCGGTCCTTCACACGGTACAGTATCCTCTTCTGAGGATAGAAGATATTTTCGCCTCACTATCCGGAGGGAAACGTTTCACCAAAATTGACCTGGCACAGGCATATCTACAGATGGAGGTTGAAGAGGCCTCTAAAAAGTATCTCACGATAAATACACACAAAGGCCTGTACCAGTACAATCGACTGGTTTTCGGAGTAGCATCAGCTCCAGCTATCTGGCAAAGAGCTATGGAGCAAGTCCTCCAAGGGATTCCGGGGACTCAATGCTACCTAGACGACATCCTTGTAACAGGAGAAAATGACAATGAGCACCTTGCCAATTTGGAGCAGGTGCTCACTAGGCTGAGAGAACGGGGCCTACGAGCAAATCGCCCCAAGTGTGAATTTTTCCAGAAACAAATATCATATTGTGGCCACATAATTAACGAGGAAGGGTTGCATAAGTCACCTGAAAAAATTGAAGCGGTCATAAAAGCCCCAGCAGCTGAAAATGTCTCACAATTAAGGTCGTTCCTGGGATTGATAAATTACTATCATAAATTTTTACTGAACTTGTCAACTCTTCTGCACCCTCTTAACGAACTGCTACAAACAGGAGTAATTTGGAAATGGAGCGAAGACTGTAAACTTGCCTTCCATAAATGCAAAGGCTTGATCACGTCCAAGGAAGTTTTGGCTCATTACAACCCATCACTGCCAATCAGACTGGCGTGCGATGCATCCCCTTACGGCGTAGGAGCGGTACTATCACATAGATTCCCTGATGGCTCGGAGCGGCCGATAGCTTTTGCGTCACGCTCATTGAACTCAGCTGAGCGTAACTATGCCCAGATCGACAGGGAAGCACTCAGCCTGGTATGGGGAGTGAAGAAATTCAACCATTACCTACATGGACAAAAATTTACCTTGTTGACTGACCATCAACCCCTCGTCTCCATATCCAACCCTAAAAAGGGTGTTCCCATTATGACAGCGCAAAGGCTACAGAGGTGGTCCCTTTTCCTAGGGGCACACCAATATGACATAGAATACAAAGGATCAAAACAGCATGGGAATGCTGACGGTTTATCGCGTCTACCGTTGCCAACGGTAGAAGAGGCACCTACAGTGGACCCAGTGGAAATGTTCCACTCAACCATAGTGGAATGTCTACCAGTAACAAATTCTGCCATTGAAAAGGAAACGAGAAATGACCCGACTCTCTCACGAGTCTACGATTTAACGGTGAAGGGATGGCCAGCACATGGCGAACCACTGTTGCCAGCATTCTCGCAAAGAAGAGAACAGCTGTCAGTGTGCCGAGGAACTTTGATGTGTGGATCCAGAGTGGTGATTCCACCCAAACTCCAGGATAAAGTGCTAAAGGAGCTTCACGAGGGGCATCTGGGTGGAGTGAAAATGAAGAACCTAGCCAGAGCGTTTGTGTGGTGGCCAGGTATCGATGGAGACATCGAAGAAATGACCAAGAGCTGCCTAGGATGCCAGAAGGTCCAAAACGCCCCACCACAAGCCCTTCTACATCCATGGGAGTGGCCCTCATCTCCATGGCAAAGGGTACACATCGACTTTGCTGGTCCATTTATGGACTCAATGTTCTTAATCGCGGTTGATGCACACTCCAAGTGGCCGGAGGTAATAAAGATGTCCTCCACCACCACGGAAAAAACCATCACAGTATTAAGGACCATATTTGCCAGGAATGGGCTGCCTGAACAGATCTGTTCTGATAATGGACCGCAATTTGTGTCCGAAGAATTCAGGAAGTTCTTAAAAAACAATGGGGTTAAGCACTACACGTCCGCCCCATACCATCCCGCCACCAATGGATTGTCCAGACCTTCAAGAAGGCCATAAAGGCCATGGGTAATGAAGACATAAATCTTCAGCATAAGGTGGATAACTTCTTGTTTGCGTACAGGAATGCAACACATGTGTTTACAAACCAAACTCCCGCCATGATGTTTTTCAATAGAAGACTAAGATGCCGGCTGGATTTGATCAAGCCAAACATCAGAAGGGACGTGGAGAACCGGCAATTTCAAGGCATGAATGAAAGGCCAACTAGAACCTTCCAGATAGGTCAACAAGTTTTGGCCCGGGACTACCGTACCGAGAAATGGCAGCCTGGAACTATTTGCACATGACTAGGACCGCTGATGTATACCGTGGACATTGGAAAAAGCATAATAAGGCGCCATGCTGACCAGATCATAGAATCATCCGAAAAGGGACAACCTACACCACAACTCTATACGCCTAATGATGAAGCAGAGATACCCATAGTATCTACCTCCGATCCGGTGATACTGGAACCAGATGAACCCGACACTGGCATTCAAGCCGAATCGACCTTGCCAAAAGAACCTACTACACCACCAAAAACTACTACACCACCGAAGCGTTATCCGGACCGAGTCAGGAAGCCTCCAGAGAGACTGACTTATAATTGATTAGCTGCAGCAAATGTGTAGATTATTGTTCTTGTAATATGTTGATTAATGATTACTTAAAATGTTATGTACTGGTTGTCTAAAAGGGGAGGAATTGTGGTGTATGTGCGTTTAAGAGCCCCCTGTGTACTGTAATGCCGGTAATGGCCACTCGGGCTATATAAGCCTGTATAGTGTCTTGTATCTGGTAGTTCACCTCCAGACTTTGTTCAGTAAACACCTGTGAAACCAACTCCTGCATTCCGTGTCTCCATTAACACACGGATACAACATTTACCATCTCTCAGAGTGATGAGCGCAAAAACAAACTATTTTTTGATTGTGTTGTATTAGAGAGTGTTCAAAAACATGACACTGATTAGCAATTTATTGGCACTGGAAGACTTGCTCTAGATTGTGTCCAGTTCTGGGCACCACACTTTAGGAAATATGTCAAGGCCTTGGAGAGGGTGCAGAGGAGATTTGCCAGAATGGTACCAGGGATGAGGGGACTTCAGTTATTTGGCAATACTAGAGGAGCTGGGATTGCTCTCCTTAGAGCAGAGAAATTAAGGGGAAATTTAATAAAGATGTTCAAAATTATGAGGGGTTTTGATAGAGTGAATAGGGAGAAATTATTTCCACTGGTGGAGGGATCGGTAACCAGAGGACTCAGAGTTAAGATAATTGGCAAAAGAACCAGGGCGAGGTGAGGAGATTTTTTTTTTACACAGTGAGTTGTTGTGATCTGGAATGCATCCTGAAGGGTGGTGAAAGCAGATTCAACAGTAACTTTCAAAACGGAATTGGATAAATACTTGAAAAGGAAAAATCGCAGGGCTATGGGGAAAGAGCTGGGGAGTGGGACTAATTGGAGAGCTCTACCAAAGAGCGGGCACAGGCACAGAAACGGTGGGCCGAATGGCCTCCTTTTGTGCTGTATCATTCTATGATCTCTATGTTAAAATCAATGGGGGAAAATTTCAGTTGGTTAGCGCCTCTTGTTAGCACCAGCAGCTGGCGCGAATGGGGAGCTGATGCAGTAGCGACGGGGCGAGCCAAATCTGGAACCCCCATTGCGCCGCCGGTACGAGGTACCGCCGGGGTCATCATTGCCAGGCAGATCGTGACGTCAGCGAGTGTGCAATGCTCACTGGGCGCCCGATCTGCAAAATTGATTTTCGCCACCTACCTTAGCGCCTCGACCAGACAGCGACAGGGAGAGGAGGCGTCAGGCAGGCAGAAACTGGTTCCAGGGAAGTTATTTAAAGGGATCATGAGTAATGAGTCGCAGCTGTCAGGTTAGTGGAGTTTCAGTGCTTTCTTGTGCAACAGTTTAATTCAGTAATTTAAAGGTTCTTTTGTATCAGGAGTGTTGTAGCAACTAAAAAGTAGTTACATTTATTCTTAAAAAATATCAAAGTGCTACACTTGGCTTACATTAATAGGGGCTGTACTGGCAGTCCATCTGGCCCTCCAGGATCTACGGCGGAGGGAGTGGGGGTAGCGAGAAAGACTGGAATGTGTGACCAGAGGGAGAAGGAGGGCCATCAGGGCTCTCAACAGGGTATTCCGAGAGCACTTCTCCTACCTCCAATTAAATGAGGAGCAGTGTATTAGAAGGCTCTGCTTCACCAAGGAGGCGGTCACAGAACACTGCCACCTCCTGCAACCAGACCTCCAGCCTCAGATCAGGGCGACCACAGCTCTCTCAGTGGCAGTCAAGGTCACTGTTGCCAGCAATTTCTTAGCCAGCAGATCCTTCCAGTCTGCAACAGGAGATATAGCTAACATCTCTCAGTTCGCCGTCAATCGCTCCATCCGGGAGGTCACAGAGGCTCTCTACAGTAGGAGAAGGGACTACAGATCCTGCCCCATCACCAGAGAGAAGCAGGACGAGCGTGCATGTGCCTTTACCAGGACAGCGGCATTTTCCATGGCGCAGGGCACCATTGACTGCACTCATATGGCTTTGCAGGCACCGCATAACAATCCTGAGATCTTCTGTGACCGCAAAGGCTACCTTAATGTGCAGTCGGTGTGTGACCACAGACAGCTAATCCTCAATGTCAATTCCCGCTATCCTGGCAGCAGCCACGATGCCTTCAGCCTGCTCAGACACAAGGTCTATCCGCTCTCCACGTGGCTCATGATTCCCCTCCGCAACCCCAACACTCCTGCCCAGCACTCGTATAACGAGAGCCATGCTGCCACCAGGAACATCATCAAGCAGACCATCGGGGTGCTCAAGCAATGGTTCCGCTGCCTTGACCACTCGGGAGGAGCCCTCCAGTACTCGCCGGAGCACATGTCCCATTTCATGGTGGTCTGCTGCATGCTCCACAAATTGGCCATCATGAGGGCCCAGCCCTTGCCACCAGGGATTGCAGGACCACCTCAGGAGGAGGAAGAGGGAGAGCAGGAGGAGGAGGAAGAGGAAGATGATGAGGAGGAGGAGGAGGAAGGGGAAGATGAGGAGGAGGAGGAAGAGGAAGATGAGTAGGAGGAGGAGGAAGAGGAAGATGAGGAGGAGGAGCAACAGGAGTGAGGGAGGAGGCAGCCACTCAATCGGCCTTCCGGAAGGGCGGTCCGTGACTGCCTCATCGGACTGCGGTTCCAATAAATTAAACCTCGGTTCCCCGTTGCTCACCACATCCTCATCATCCCATCCCTGTCGCAGGCCATATAACAGCGCAAAGCTGAAATGAGAGACACCACAAAAGAATCCAAACTGAATTAATAAATTTATCAATAATCAGTGAACACATATTTACAACAACAATATTAACTATTCACCCTTGTGCAATCCCTTCGAGCCTGTTGTTACACTGCCTTTGCCTACTCTAGTGCTCCTATGAAGTGTGTCCCCAGTGGCTGCAGCAGGGCTGGTGGAAGGCTGCTGAGTGTCTGTGTGGGAGACTTCAGATGGCCTTGCAGGACGCCCTCGACCAGCTCTGGGCCTGGAAGGCCCGGCTGTAGACTGCACCACCTCAGCATGGGTGGCAGCAGTTTGGGCTGGCTGGATGACAGTCAGTGACAAGGGCAATGGCGGAGTGCCAGTGGTGGGAGTAGGAATGCTGTCATCCTGAGAGAGGACAGCAGGTTCCTGCTCCACTGACCCACGGTCACTCCCCCGGGGCAGCGCCTCAGCATCCCTACCAATCTGCTGCAGCACAGCTTGCTGGACTGCTGCGGCACCTTGAAAGCCCCGGTGGACGACCCAGCCACGATGACAGCAGTCAGAGCTTGCGTGGCATCAAGCTGAGACTGCATGAGAGCAGATATGAGATTGGATGTCACTGTATTACAGCACTAAGACGTTGCGTCACTTCTGCCGGTGCTGCAATGGAAGCTGCCAGATCGCCCATCACAGGCGGCATCAGGTCTGGGTCACCACGGTCTCTCTGGGAGTCCATCACCCTTTGCAGACTGGAAATGATGGGCTACATGGTGTGCGCAGAGCTTTGTACAATGTTGGAGACGGACTCCTCCACACTCCATATCATTGCCGAGAGGCTCTCGGACACCCTTGCCATTGCACCTATCATCTCCATGTGCATGCCCATCACCCTTCTTCTAAAGGTCTCCCCATCGAGGTCCTCCTCTGAGTCCTGTGCAGCAGAATTCGCACATGAACTCGCCCTCTAGGGAGCTGGCCCCCGAGCTACCCTTTCCCCCTGGCCTTGCTGCAGCCCACTTGTCCCTGGTGCCTCACCCTGTGCAGATCCCACTACTATACTCGACTCTAAAGAACGTGTAGTGCCAGTATCTGAGCTGGTGCCTGCGGGTGAGACATGCAGTGACACGGTGTGTTCTTCCTCGTCCTCTTCTCCCGCCTCACTCTCAACGGTGCCCTCGGGGACAGGCTGCTCCAGTGCTTGCTCATTATCTGAAAGCATAAAGGCACAAGAGACGGGTTAAGGTGAGGGGAGGGGGTCAGGAAGGGAGAAATGCATGCGTAGTGTAAGCAGCTGGAAAGTGCGAAATGCTTGTGGGGTGAGGGGGAAGTGGAATGTGAGAAGAAGGAGTAGGGATGAACATAACATTGTTGTCCCCAAGGGGTCAACGTCACCGGTGGCCATGGTGCCCAACACCTGGCGCCCAATAATCTGCAGCACTCCTTCCTCCAGCACAGACAATGGTTGGATGTCGGCTTGTCCCCCACCTGTGCACTCCTGCTGCCTCCTGTTGTGAGCCACCTTGGCCTGCAAGAGAAAGGAAAGTGTGTGAGTGAGTGTGGAGCAATGTGTTTGGGTGATGTGTCTGCCATAGTTGAATAGCTGTCATTGTGTGCAAGGTGTGAGAGGTGGGTGTGAGAGTTGTTAGGTCGAGATTGTTGGTGGGCGAGTGCTGGGGGTGTGGTGCTTTGGGCAGTGTGTGAAGACTGTGGTTCAGATGGTGGTATGTAGCATTTGTTGAAGCATTGACTCACCCTGACCACCTGAGTGAGGTCGTTAAATTTCTTTCTGCACTGTGCTGCCCGAGACGTGCTGCGCTACCTCCCTCCACATGGTGCGGAAGACTTGCGGCGAGGGCCTTCTGCCATTTGCTGGGTGCAGACTACCCTCTGTCTCGCCACAGCGAATACCAACGTCTCCAATGCTCCATCGCAGAATCTGCGGGCTCTCTCCCTGGGGCGTGGATCTGCCATGAGTACAGCTGCTTGAGTCATCCAGCTCCTTCTACTTGACCTGATGCTGCTTGCTGAGGCAGCTGCACAGCCAGCAATGCAGAGAATGAGGTTCTGCAGCATCAATGACCCTCCCCTTTAAGAACTGGAAAAAGCCTGTGGCAATCATGACTAGCGATTAGACTGCACCTGATATTGGTCCACCCTTTGAGTGTAACGCCACTGAGCTTGGGCTTTAAGGCTTGAATTAGCACCCCAATCATTTCTTTGAGCAGTGAGATTTAATTTAGCGTGCAGTCTAAAGCCGTAGTGCCTGCCGCTAATTCTCCAGCTTTTCTAATTTTACTGCGCATTCCTGGGTTATAATGAATTTTTAGCTTTATATGTGTGAGCAATTGTTGCAGGTTTGGGGTGAAGACAGTTGAATTTGGTTTTCTAGTCACATTTGTCAAAGCTGGTACATCCTGTCAGTGCATGCTGCTTCCTGTGTGCGTGATGATGTTCCTGTCCCATCCTAGAGCATTAATGATTGTTACATCAGTAAAGCAGCTTTGAGACGTCAAGCTGAATTCTGGAAAATTCTACCTCGAAAGAAAGAACTTGCATTTATATATCGCCTTTCATAACCTCAGGACATCTCAAAGCACTTTACTTTTGAAGTGTAGTCACTGTTGTTATGTAGGAAACGTGGCAGCCAATTTGTGAACAGCAAGCTCCCACAAACAGCAATGTGATAATGACCAGATAATCTATTTTAGTGATGTTGGTTGAGGGATAAATATTGGCTAGGGCACTTGGGAGAACTTCCCCTGCTCTGTTTCAAATAGTGCCACATGAGAGGGCCGACAGGGCCTCGGTTTAACGTCTCATCCCAAAGACGGCACCTCCGACAGTGCAGCACTCCCTCAGTACTGCACTGGAGTGTCAGTCTAGATTTTGCGCTCAAGTCTCGGGAGTGTGGCTTGAACCTACCAGAGGTAAGAGCACGACAACTGATCCATGGCAGATACTTTGGGCTGGAATTTATTAATGGGGGCGCATTGGGGGCGGGACTGCTGTTTGTCAGGTTTCAGTCCTGTCCGCAACGACGTCCGGCCAACCCACGTTATTTTCCCTTGCGGGCTTTGCAGGCCAATTAAGGGCAAGCCAGTGACAGAGTAGCTGTCAAACGCTGACAATCTCTGTTCTTTGGCGAGTCCTTGTACTCAAGACTCACCAAACCTCTTTCCTGAGCAGAAATCAGATGGCTGTTGCATCGGAGAATGCAGCAGCAATTCTGTCATCTCTGCCGTGGAGATAAGGAGCCTCCGGATCCCCAAGGTTTGAAGCCTGCAGGAAGAAACAAAGGTAAGGAAACTTTTTCTAACACCTTTCACTCACCTCCCATACTTACCTCTCCACACTTGCACCCATCACTCACCTCCACAGCACATTTTTCGACCCCTCTCACCCCCGCAGACCCACTGCTCGCCTCGCTGACCCTGGCGGGGTTTCCCGATGTCGGGAAGCCCGCACTTGTGTAATGGGGATAATCCTCTTAACTACCTGTTAACTACCTGTTAACAAGCAGTTAAGTGGCTGCAATTCCCTTCCCGCCTCGAGGAGACGGGTCCCTGCGCGAGTCGGGGACCCGCCTCCCGGGAAGATGGCACGGAGGCGGGTTGGGAGCGGGTTCGGTACCTGCTCCCAGTTTCTGCCATTTTCCCGGCAGTCCCGCCTCCAAACCCGCCTCCCCAGGGCTGGCAAAATTCCCCCCTTAGTGTTAATATTAAATGGTATTCGTGACTGGTTCTTGTACAATGTGATGTTGAGCTGTAGTTTCCACTGGGTTCGAGAAATATCAGACCATTGAGTTTAAGTGGGTCATTAAAATAGAGGAGAGAGCAATTTCATACAGATACGTTAACAATTTCAACCCACATGTGGCAAACAATACCTGAGTGGGCACTAATTAGACTCCCACAAATGTAAAGTGTAAGCGAATGGGCCACTCCTGATGGGCTGGGTTGTCTGATGGTGACATGTAGACATCATGCTGAGTGAGCTGCAGCTTGTCTGCATTACTTCCTTCAGTGAAGCCATATGTCAAGTGTTCTTAAAGACTAAAAATACATGTGAGTGGTTGCTCCGCGTTTGAAACAATGGTGACAGTGTGCTGTCGAAGAGAGTGGAAAATCCTGTGAGAACACACTGACAGGAGCTGAGCACAGCCCCTGCAATGAATGATGAGCCTCTCATCTCCTTTCAGCTTCTGTTGCTTAGCTTTACATCAGTTGTTTGATGGCAGAAACTTATGTTACAAGAGAGTGGTAGAGTGCACACTGGAACAAGGGGGGAGGGGGTAGATGAGGCGATGTGAGGGCTCTGAAATTACATTGTGAGATACTAGTGGATGAGTGTTTAATGCATTGCTCTACTGTTTTGAACATTGGTTTAAAATCCAACTTTGATCGATGGGATGAGGGACTTTTCTCTCCATTGGAAGTTGTCCCGGATTATCGTTTCTAAAAGCTTCCCCACAACTGAAGTTACGCTGACTGGCCTGTAATTGCTGGATTTATCCTTACACCCTTTTTTGAACAAGGGCGTAACATTTGCAGTTCTCCAGTCCTCTGGCACCACCCCCGTTGAAATTGTTGGGAGTGAAAGTGGGGCAGTTCTAGAACGATCGGATGATCTGCTCCACCAGTTTTTTCCCTCAACTGCGAAGTGGAAATTACACCCACAGCTTCCTCAGGTCTGTTCCAAGTTCAATCCAGCAGTGATCGTCTTTGGCTCCACCTTAGTCCTCCTTTCCTCTAGCGATATTCTTGCCTTTACTATCTTCACACAGGTGAAACTCTCCATCCCCTCCACGAAGCTCAGTTTCCTCTTTCTTTTCGATGACCTGTCTCTTCCCTTGAGCCTCCAACTGCTGTCATTCCAACACAGTGTTTCTTGTCCTTCTCTATGTTATCAGTAATACTATGAACAGTGGTCCAATAAGCTTCCCTTTCTTGTTCCTTCTAAGCTCCAAATAAACTGTCCTCTTCACACTTCCGACACCCTCCATGCTCGCTGTGTTTAAATTACCACACATCACACCACTCTAACTCATTCTTCAAAACTCTGGAGCTGTTTACCTGACTCAGCCTTTCCTTTCTTCTCCTACCTTAGGCCCAATCATTGTTTCCTGCCTCACCTCATCTCTTTTATTCTTTACAGCCTTGTTGGTGTTCTGCACTATGGGCCATGGCCCCTCACATTGGGTTCCTAATTTAGGCAAATGTTTGGCCACCTCAGAGATCAGAGACAAAACGCTGTCCGGTGGCCACTAAGATCAACAAATGAAATACATTTTAGGTTCCTGTGTGAAGACAGGGCCAACAAACAAAAGTAAGTCAATCTCTGAACCTCCTCGGACCAGCTCTGAAGGGTTCAGGAGTACCGACGATGGAAATGTTTAGGGGCAGAGCTGGACTGTGGAAAGTGTGGCCTCCTCCTCAAAGTCCGATGAGCTCGTGTCCATTTTTTTATCCTGTCTGTAGCCGTGACTGGGCAGTAATCGCACTGATCCATTGGTTTGGAGCACTTGACTCAGGAGGACCATGTCTATAAAATGGCGACTGAGCAAAGAGCACTCCCATTGAATCGGGACCAATCCATTTGTTGATTTGGTGTCCCCTCACCACCAATAGATGGATGAGTTCCATTTTTCAACTGAAGAAAATACATCCGGCAAATCTCAACCTGAACTTGGCACTGTTCAGTTCCCACTTGCTCTACCAAACCATCAATCTTTGGATGAGCTTGGAATATCCCAACAAATGGTATCCACTTTTATGAGGTAACTCTTTACATGATAAAAAAATCAAAGTTGTCCCTTCAGCAGACCCTATTGTTTACTATGGGTGCTTTAAAACTGAGGGTATTCTCTGTTACAGATAGATGCTTAACCCTAAACAATCCCCAGCACAGAAAATAATCGGTGACCGAGGAGTTTAGCATCTTCACAACCTCATTACAGAGGTCTTCCATGCACCAACTCCTGCAGACCACATGGAGTAGATATACCAAGGTGAATTAAGTCAATGGATTCCTTTGTGAGAAAGCAACAAAGGGATCAGCACTAGCTGAACATCCCAGTTCACAAAACCTGCAGGGAGTAGACACTTCTGTAGATCAGTGCTGTAGCCATGTAAATAATCAGTATGAAAAAGTTAAAATGTAAAAAAAAATTATTAACCACTGTGGACAGCTCCGTGGGAAAATGTCTATCGGAGATTACATAATGGCCCAGAACTTGGTGTCGGGGGCTTGCCGCGCGTGCAAGCCCCCGATGTGCGCTCACCCTGCGCGCCGACATCTGAAACCTGGCCCGCAGTGGATTTCCTTTCACAGGCCAGGTTCAGCTGTTGGCGCGCTGTGCTAACCTGACCCAGCGGCGTAGTTAGTGCGATGTGCTGGCTGGGATCAGGTGAGCACTGTTCAGCCAATCAGGGGAGGGGAAACTTCATTCATAAGTTTGAGAGTAAGAACTGTCAAACTCATGAGAAGTACTGCACCCCAAAACACTACTTAAACTTTAAATAAAATTTTAAAAAACATCCCAATCATTAAATTAAGTATAAATAAGCTTTAAAAAATAATTTAAACAATAATTTTTTTTTTTGAAAAAAATAAATTTTTAATAAAAAGGGTCTAAAACTAAACTTACCTTATTGTAGATTCTTTAAAATAATAAACCTGTGGAAAAAAAATTCTAAATTGCACTAAAACACCACTTACCTGTAAAAATAAATACTTACGTGTGCTTTTTACAAGCGTAAAGACCGGAGGTCTTTAGACATGCGCAAATCCCCCAAAACAGAGGAAATCCAAGACGCACGCGCTGCCCCCTACAGCACACGCGCTAGCCTCTTCACCTCTTGGGTTAGAGGAGAGGAAATGCCGGTTTTCAGCGCATGCGCTGTGCATGCTGAAAACCGGCATTTCCTCCGGCCAGACACGTGAGTACCCCTTCCGTACTCACGCGTTTGGGGAGGAATTTCTGCCCCATAATCTTACAGCACAGAAACAGGCCATTCGGCCCAACTGGTCGATCAACTGGTGTTTATGCTCCACACAAGCCTCCTCCCACCTTACTTCATCTCACCTTATCAACATAACCCTTTATTCCTTTCTCCCTCATGTACTTACCTTGCTTCCCCTTAACTGCTTCGATGTTATTCGCTTCAATCACTCCCTGTGGTAGCGAGTTCCACATTCTCACCACTCTTAGAGTAAAGAAGTTTCTTCTGAATCACTTACTGGATTCATTAGTAACTATCTTTTATTTATGACCACTAATTTTGGAATCTCCCACAAGTGGAAACAACTTTTCTATGTCTACCCTATCGAACCACTTCATAATTTAAAAAACCTCTATCAGGTCACCTCTCAGTCTTCTCTTTTCTAGAGAAAAGAACCCCAGCCTGTCCAGTCTTTCCAGATAGTTGTACACTCTCAGTTCAGGTATCATCCTTGTAAACCTTTCTTGCACTTTCTCCAGTGCTTCTGTATCCCTTTTTGTAATATGGAGACCAGAATGATGCACCATACTCTAAGTGTGGTCTAACCAAGGTTCGATATAAGATTAACATAACTTCTCTGCTTTTGAAATATTCCTCTAGAAATGAGCCCCAGTGCTTTGTTTGCACTTTTTATGGTCTTGTTAACCTGTGTTGCTACTTTTAATGATTTGTGAATCTATACCCCTAGATCCCTTTGCGCCTCTACCCCATTTAGACTCTGGTTTTCCAAGGAGTAGGTCGCCTCCTTATTCCTCCTACCAAAATGCACCACTTCACACGTCCCTATATTGGAATTCATTTTCCATTTACACGCTTATTCTACAAATTTGTTAATGTCGTCTTGTATTTTGTCACAGTCTTCCTCAGTATTAACTATATCCCCCAATTTGGTGTCATCTGTAAATTTTGTACTTCCGATTCCTGAGACCAAACCATTTATGTAAATGTGAACTATGCAAGTGGTCCCAGCACTTCCCACCGTCTATCAGTCTCAGTAACTACCTTTAACCCCTATTCTCTGTTTTCTGTTTTGTAGCCAGTTTGCACTCCATTCTGCTGCTTATCCCCCGACTCCACATGCTCTAACCTTAGTGATGTCTACTATGTGGTAACTTATCGAAGGCCTTTCGGAAGTCCATGTTGATGGGAGGAGCTCTATGGAGAAGCGTCTATCTGGGGTGGTACACAGAGGAGCTCTCAGGGTTCCACAGCAACCTACTTTCTTCTCCTTGTAGTTTAGTGGAAGAAATTGGTTTGCACTTCAGCCATTACAGATACAGCGCTGTTTACAGTTGGTCTTTATGAGACCTTTAACCTCACAGATCTGGTAAGACTCGCTTGCTGGTGGCCTGGGTAGGGAGTATGGCAGACCCACTTGCCTGTTTTTCCTAATAGGTGTTAAAAGTCTGAAAAGTGACTCCTGTCCCCAGATCCCTGATGAGAAGAGAGCCTCAAACAGTTCTGTAGGAAGAGATGCTATTATACAACTGTGCCTGAAGTCCCCTAACCACTTACATGCCAGTGTTCTGCAGGAAATAACACCCCAACCTGTAGTGCAAACAATCACTATTATTGTAATCCTGCACAGAAAGAGGTTATAAAATACCGCACCCTTCTTTTTCTTCACTGTTTTGCCTCTCCCATGGAGCTCAGTGCTGATGTTGATAAATTAAAGATCAAAAAAGCTTCAATTCACAAAGTCTAGGTTGGTGAACCAGCCAATCACCGGTTAGTTTGATGCAATCAGACCTTGCAGGTCAATCTTCAGAGTTAGCTGAAGAACATAAGAACATAAGAATTAGGAACAGGAGTAGGCCATTCGGCCCCTCGAGCTTGCTCCGCCATTCGGCCCCTCGAGCTTGCTCCGCCATTCGGCCCCTCAAGCCTGCTCTGCCATTCAATAAGATCATGGCTGATCTTCGACCTCATCTCCACTTTCCCGCACTATCCCCATATCCCTTGATTCCCTTAATATTCAAAAATCTATCGATCTCTGTCTTGAATATACTCAACGACTGAGCCTCCACAGCCCTCTGGGGTAGAGAATTCCAAAGATTCACCACCCTCTGAGTGAAGAAATTTCTCCTCATCTCAGTCCTAAATGGCCGACCCCTTATCCTGAGACTGTGACCCCTGGTTCTAGACTCCCCAGCCAGGGGAAACATCCTCCCTGCATCTACCCTGTCAAGCCCTGTAAGAATTTTATGTGTTTAAATGAGATCACCTCTCATTCTTCTAAACTCTAGAGAATATAGGCCTAGTCTACTCAATCTCTCCTCATAGGACAATCCCAGGAATCAGTCTGGTGAACCTTCGTTGCACTCCCTCTATGGCAAGTATATCCTTCCTTAGGTAAGGAGACCAAAACTGTACACAGTACTCCAGGTGTGGTCTCACCAGGGCCCTATATAATTGCAGTAAGACATCTTTACTCTTAAACTCAAATCCTTTTGTAATAAAGGCCAACATACCATTTGCTTTCCTAATTGCTTGCTGTACCTGCATGTTAACTTTCAGCGATTCGTGTACAAGGACACCCAGGTCCCTCTGAACACCAACATTTCCCAATCTCTCACCATTTAAAAAGTTACTTATCATATCGCCACTTTACCTAGATCAAAGTTTGCTCTACTGACACTAATGGAGATTCCGCAGAACCAGGGAGGGATTTTTATTGAACAGGTTCTGCCTGACATTTTCTATCTAGTCTTTTGCACAAATTAAATTAATCTCCAAGGCAAACTCCCACAGGACAGATAAAATGTGAGGCATGCAGCATAATATTGGGGCGTAATGGATTTCAGTGCACACTTTTCAGAGAAGAGACACGAACCTTGGGTAGATTTAGCCACATCTCCAGAGGTCAATGGCAATGACTGAGACTGAGGTGGTGCCAACCAGTCGATTCAAAAGATTTGGCATTTACATTTTTCTGTCAGAAGTTAACTGTTTAGTGATATTAGTGAAGGGGAATTATTGGGGTATACAACAAGTGTTACTGTACTGATATTAGAGAAGGAAAGTATTGGGGAGTATCCAGCTCTTTTAAATGATTTCGACGTGGATTACATTTTGTACTGAGAGTATTTTACATTGACACTTTCCATCTCCTTTCTTTGGCCCCATGTCTGATTCTGGATAGTTCTCGTTCCCAATGATTGAATCTACACCTGTCTTTCCTGTCCACACAGCGTGCACTGCTGGAGCAGAAACAGAGAAAGAAACGTCAGGAGCCTCAGATGGTTCAATCCAACACCGAGGACAAGAAGCAGAAGAAGACCATGACAAAACGCTCCGACGAACAGGCCCCATTGGTCGAAGCAAAGACCGTGAACCAAAGTAAGACATGCCAGTCGTGCCATTAATTGTAACGGTGAGAAAGTCCCAGGCTGGGAGCGCACAACGTCCGAGCGGCATTCCCGGGCTACACCAGGAGCACTGATAGGAAAATTCCAGACCCAAATGTCCAAATGTGATACATGGTTATTCCGTACCATCGGAGTGTGTTGTGACACTGGGAGCAGCGAGGGAGCGCAACCCTTTAGATCAGTGTCACTGCGCTACAATCGGCCTCCCTTAGGCCAGAGTGGGGAAATCGCAGGCGGGGTTCCTGACCGCTATCCATGGCCACTAGCTGGAAAGTGAAGGTGTGTGGCCGTTGTGTTAACAACTGGATCAGGCTCAGTGTTGGTGCAGGCTCGGCCATGGTTCAAAGGTTTATTGGCACTCACTGCCTGGACTCACACATCAAGAATGGTCACAGAGGTGAGGTAAATTATGGCTGCCACCCCCCGTGAACCCTCAAACAGTCTGAATCAGTGCCCTTAGGAGGGGAGCAGAGAGAACCTGGAGAAGGTTTCTGTTTAAATGTCATTACCGTACATAGCTTCTGCGTGACATTATTAGGATGAAAATGAGATGCTGGTCTGGTGCTTGTTCCCTGGAATAAACCAAGTGGGGTAGATCTTGACTTTTATTGTGCGATAGCGATCTGGGGGCCCGTTTTACATTCCTCCCGATTTTTATTTCCACTGACGTCAATAAGAATCGGGAAAGATGTAAAATGGGTTGCCGACTCGCTAGCACACATCTTACACAAAGTCGAGATCCACCCCTGAGTGTCTGTAGTGAGTAGGGCCTGGCTGATGCAAAGAGCTGTGTCTGTACAGTGCCTCCTCAATACACTGACAACACCCCTTTCAGGTTCCCGGCCCAGCTTTCTCTCTCCAGGGCAGGCGTTTTATTGCTCGGGATAAAAGGGTTAAGGTTCCATTCTTCTCGCCTGTAAATTAGAGTGGGGAAGAGCTGGTATTGAATGCCATGAGGAACCTCCACTATAAATCCCCAACAGCAGTGCCTTTCGTCAGGTCAGGAAGCATTGCAAGGTGCACAGAAACCGTCAGCACACAGAGGGAAGACCTTCATTCCCAATTTGTCCCCATGATGCCCCACAGGGTTGAATAGGCTGCCGACACTCAACGTCACATGAAAAATGGGGGGAGCTACCAGAGGGTGGCCAGCACCATGGAACTGGAGCCCAGCATGGGACGGGTAACGTACGGCAGAGAGGGGGTTGGACAGCCTGAATGACCTTGCCTGCTCTTTCATAAGTGTTCATCATGTGTCCACACCTCAAGGAGCAGATGGGAGAAACTGTGGAAAACATGGGATCCCTTTTCTCATATTGGCTCAGGAATCATAGCTTGTGACGGGGAAAGGTCAGGGGTCCTCTCGGGGTCAACGAGACCATCCTGTGGATGGGCATCAAGGGGTAGGAATTCTTCTGGTCCATGATCAGCCGCATCTGAAATGTTTTCCAACCAGACTTCTAGCTAAATCTAAAATTAATGCTAGATTTATGCTAAAGGGGGCGGGGGAGGAGACATTTTTTATACAGCGAGGTGTTATGATCTGGAATGCGCTGCCTGAAAGGGGGGTGGAAGCAGATTCAATAATAACTTTCAAAAGGGAATTGGATAAAAACTTGAAAAGGAAAAATTTGCAGGGCTACGGGGAAAGAGTGGGACTAATTGGATCGCTCTTTCAAAGAGCCGGCACAGGCACGATGGGCCAAATGGCCTCCTTCTGTGCTGTATGATTCTATGATTCTATACACAGTGACTTGCTATGTTGGTGAATGAGGACCATATTGTTGGACATGCTGAGAGGAGGAAATCTTTGCGCACAGATGGATGATGCCGCTAAACAGAGTGACCACAGGAATTCTTGTTTCCCCCCCACCCCCACCCTCGTGTTTATTATTGTAGAAATGTTCATGAACCAATCTACTCCTCATATTTCACGCTGTAAATGAGTGAAACAGGGAATCTGGTGTGTAACTAACACCTAGAGAGAGAAAGAAGAGCAAGATCAAAGATGCAAATGCTGGAATTCTGAAACTAAAAACCAAACGTGCTGCAAACACGTGGCTGGTGAGTCAGCACCTGTGGGGAGCATGGGCAGGTCAGTGCTTCAGGTACAATCCCGCATTGGAACTGAAAACTGAAAGGTAGACAAGCGTTTCAGTGAGGATTGGCGAAAAATGGGACGATGGGGAAGAAAGCACAGATACTCCAATCACTGAGAGGGAGCTAATGGGTTGAATAGTCTACAGACGATCTAATAGAGGAGAGCATTTCACCTCCTTTCAGCAGCACTTTTTTACAATTTAATTAAAAGTTAATATTCAATAAATGTAACGCGGGGTTTACGCATTTATTCTTTTGCTATTTGTGTGTACAGAGCACACAGAGGCGTACAGTGTGTTTATCCCTTTCATATAACGATGTGCTCCATCTCTATTAGCTGCCTCTGCTGTTATCCTTCATGTTATACCCTCAGCCATAGGCTGCATTGTTCATCAACCTATTCCTCAATGTGTGTTCATCGGGTGCCCTCATTCCTGACCCCTGACCCCTTGACCCCACCCGCACAGATCCCCAGTAGTTCTCCGCTCCCTCCAGATAGCGACCCAGTGCCAGCCTGCTCAACAGATTCCTTTTGGTTGCTGTGGAGGTCTCTCACCAATGACGGTGCTTGCTTTCCCCCATCCTGCTGTGCACACACGCAATAAAGATGGTGCAGACAAGAAGCCAAGAAAGAAGAAGCCGAAGGCCGAGCCGGAGGATCCGGAGCCAGTGAAAGATCCGTACGACAAGTTCATCAAAGACCCCAAGAAGAAGAAGGAGAACCCCGCTTCCTATTTCACTGTTGGAAAGGCACCCAAAAAACAACAGCAAGGTACATGGGCCATGCACAGGGCTGGAGCCCAACACTGTACATTTTTCTATACATAATAATATAGAAAAATAAACCCAATATGTATATTATTTATGCCTCAAGATGACCAGCTATGAAAGAAAAAGATTTGCATTTATATAGCATCCTTCACAAACTCAGGATATCCCAAAGCACTTTACAGCCAATGAGATACTTTTTGAGATGCAGTCACTGTTGTAATGTAGGAAATGCAGCAGCCAATTTTCGCACAGCAAGTTCTCACAAACAGCAATATGATAATGACCAGATAATCTGCTTTAGTGATGTTGGTTGAGGGATAAATATTGGCCAGGACACTGGGGGGGACTTTACACACTTCTTCAAATAGTGCCATGGGATCTTTTACACATTCCTGAGAGAGCAGACGGGGCCTCGGTTTAACGTCTCATCCCAAAGGCAGCACCTCCAACAGCGCAGCACTCCCCCCAGTACTGCACTGGAGTGTCAGCCTGGATTTTGTGCTCAAATCTCTGGAGTGGGGCTTTGAACTCACCACCTTCTGACTCAGAGGAGAGAGCGCTACCGCTGAACCACAAGCTGACAGAAGCAAAGCTGAGGAGCAAGGAGACCCTCCCGCTGCAGAAGGTTTAGTGGCTGAGAGTTTGTTGGCCCACCCCCTTCATACCTGGGCCGCATAACATGAGCAGATGATCAGTAAACATGATTTTCAGATTATTCCTGCTTTTCGAATGAAAAAGGCCACAGTGTAGCTGATATCGGGTGTGTTTGTTTGATCCCTGGGTTATTTACCGGACAACAAATGCTCTCAAAGCATCTATCACAGTGTCAGCAGGGGTAGTGTTTGCCTTATGGGGTTGTGTTTGGGGCCCCTCACATTTTACTAGATTCACTGATGCTTTAACACAGCTTGTTAAGATGCCAGTGTGAACCTCAACAAGGACAAACAGCTGAGTGCATTTAGACGGTGCAAGGGAACCACCCAGCAAGTCTTGTGGGGTTCCAGGTCACTTGTCTTGCCCCAACACCCCCAGTGGGCCTCACATAGTCCCTTGTGGAGACCGGTTCCCCTCCACTCACTCGCCAGCCGGAGGGAGTCCCTGCCCCAGTCCTGACCACCTCCCCCCCCCCGCCCCCGACCCGCTCGTCATTTGCCTTGTCAGGGGTGGATGGAGGTTCAGCCCCTTGCAAAACAACCAGGATCTCTGCCGTTGTCCCGGGAATTCCAGCCGGCTCCCGTCAGAGTTGGGGCAGGAGGCTGGAGGAACCCTGAGATTTCTTCTATGCTCGCAAACACCTAGGCTGAATTTCTCCTCAACACACCCTACACTGACAGCCTCCGTACCCAACACACTCACAGCCAGCCGGCTAACTCTACTGCAAAGTGCGAATGCCAGCATGTTGCTTCACCACACAGATCGCCCACGCTCCACGCCACTCCTGCCCGCCTTCTGGTGTTAAGATTTATTTTTTGAATTTTTACAGACCCCATTCCTTATATGAAGAAGGGACTGAAAGGCCCCAGTGCAACACGTTGGTGCGTCCTGTGTAGAATGTGCCGAGAGGTAGTCCTCGTCTTATACATTAACAGTGGACAGAGCAATTAAATACAAACACATTCAGTGATCATATGATTCATTTTGTACTGTGCTTTTCCAAAACCCCAGCCACGTTTCCTATCACAAAAGTACTAATGGCATCTCAGCCTGTTTGAACACAGCACCTGCTTGACAACTGGAGGAGTCTCTCTCCACTCCAGCTCAGATTACCATCTATCTTTACCATAAAGCTTCGCCTGTCCAATGCGCATGAGGTTTCCCAACCACTGATCCCGCAAACTCCAGCGGGTTAGCACGTGTTGGGTAAGGACAAACAAGAGGCATCTTTACCCACACCTGCAGCAAGCGTTAGGCCCTTTGTGTATGCAAACAAGGGACCTAACATTTGCTTGAAGTCCCCTCTCCAAGGTTGGTTTTCCCTGAGGCAGCCATTGCCAGCGCCATCACCATCGCAGGCCCCACTCAGGGAAATCAGTCCTTGGGATCGCCTGCCAAGCAACAAGGTAAGTAACTCACCTGAATGTGGAGCTGGGAGGAGCAGGAGTGTTTGTCCCCACTCCACATCTAACCACCCCCCGATCAGTACCGCTCCCAAGGGCAATCCCGAATTTCTCAGTCATGATCACTGGAATTATGGGGCCAAAGAGTCACATAGAATGGGTTATTCAAACTAGTGAGTAAGGACTCATTCTTTGGGGGAGAGCGTTCCAAATTTCCACGACCCTTTGTGTGAAGAAGTGGTTCCTTAAATCACCCCTGAACGACCTGGCTTTAATTTGAAGGTTATGCCCCCTTGTTCTGGACCCCCCACCCGAGGAAATAGTTTCTCTCTGTTTACCCTATCAAATCCTTTAATCATCTTAAGCACCTGAACTAAATCACTGCTTAATCTTTTATACGCAAGAGAACACAAGCCTAGTCTATCTCAGATTGAAGGTGGCATCTCTCATATAGAAGGGCCCAGAGGCGGTTAGAGTATGTGTGAAATTTGCAGCCAGCTGTCTATCTTTCTGTGTTTAAAATCCGAAACCAACTGAGCCAGGGAGATTGAAGCAGGTCAGTGGTCCTCGATTGTTGGCCCCATGTTCGGAGAGAAAGTAAGTTGCATTTCCATTGTTTTCATATACTGAGGCATGTAGGGAAACAGACTTCCTCACTGTGTTCTGTGTACCGTTCATTCAGTTATCGCATGTAAATAAAACTATGTGTTGGTTCAAAGCTTGTGTCTTGACTCAGTAGAGTTTTTAATCCCGTCCACTGTCCACAAAGAGAGGACGTAATTTACACCAGTCGCCACTATATGGAGGAAGGATTCTCTGTTATGATCTTTGGATCATGCTATTGTTTATGTTGGGTAGAAAAGGATGCACTCCGGGTCATAAGGATCACGAGGTTCACTTATGGAAGTGACTAGTGACACTGAATCTGAGTGAATATCTAGCGTAAAAGCTCAGAAACTATGACACCTACGTATAACTATACTACCATGTTAAACCGTGCCTCCCTGAAGGAGCTGTTCATGGAGTCATTGTTTATTATATCAGGAATATGGATAATGTGAGCTGCTTCCATAACGACACAATAATACACGTCCATTCAGCTGATTGGACACCAACTACACTGCAATGCCTCAGATATCACTGGCGCTGTGCTTATTTGTGCAAAGAATGTCTTTACGTTGTTCTTTTTATTTATTAAAACTTCATCACAGAGGAGTCGGAGGAGGAGGATGATGATATCGAGAACAAGGTGAAGGAAGAGGCATTAGAGGTGACTTCTACAAAACGCACTAAAAAGGTCCCAAGAGAGAAAAAGCCAAAACAGAAAGGTCAGGCATTCAACTGGAATCAAATTTAAAGATATGTGTGTGTGTGTGTGTGTGTGTGCGCACATACCACTCTGCTGGGCTGAATGGGAGTATGTGGGTGTCTGTGTATGTTTGGGTATACGTGTATGAGAGTGTGTGTGTTTACGTGATACGTGTGTGTATGGTTGTGTGTAGGGGCAATCTAATGGCGGTGTGTATGGGTGTATGTGTGGTGATGTGTGTGTGGATGCTGCTTGCAGGAACTCATGGTGAAGGTGTGTAGGTGTGTAAGGGTGGGTGTACACAATGTATGTGTGTAGAGGGTGAGTAATGACTATTTTGCCACAGGTATCTGCTGTTTCCATCCTGATATCTCACTGATCTATATTCTAGTTCGATAGCCCAGCTTGTTTTCACTCACAGGCGGTAAAGTTCTGACAAATTGTAACTGATTGAAATCATTGGTGTGAGGGCGGCCATCTTGAAAAGGGATTGTTGTCAGGTAATTATGTGAACGCATCTCATGGTGGGACATGTGGCTTCAGCAATGGAAAAGATGCAAACCAAAAATATAATCTACCGCAAATAAAACTACCAGAGCTTTTTAAAAATTAGTTTATGGGATGTGGGTGCCGCTGGTGTTATGTCCGTGTATCTTGATGTTGTGTCCTTCAATAATTAGACAACAAGACTGCAGGGAATGATTCAACAGGTGTTTACTGAATGAGGGTTACTCTAGAACTAACTGTACAGATCACTACTCAGGGTTTATATACAGGTGTGGTCACTGCCGGTACTACAGTATACAGGAGCTGTAAAAGTAGTTCTCTCCCTTAAAGGTACATACATTACAATTCCTCCCCTTTTAGATTAACAATACCATATCACTCATTTAACAATTAAATATCAAACTAATTACAATTAACACTTTTAACATGCAACATTAACTGAAAATAGTCTATTTATAAATTCAGTCTTTGGGGAGGCTTCCTGATTCTTTCTGGATAACGCCTTTCCCGAGTGTCTCGCTCTTGGTGTGGAGGCGATTCTAGCACACTGTCATCAGTTGATTCATCAGCTTCCAATGCTATTGTTTCTGAGGTAGATGCGACCTGTATGTCGGGTGCCTCACCAGGTACGTATGGCCGAGACATGGGGTTGACTCGTTCCTGTGACTCTAGGATCTGGTCAGCATGGCGTCTCACAATGTTCTCCCCAACATCCACTGTGTACATTAGTGGCCCCTGCCGTGTGCATATCGTTCCTGGTTGCCATTTCTCTGTTCGGTAGTCAAGGGCCAAGACTGGTTGCCCTACATTGAAGCTCCTTGTCGGCTTCTCATTGATGTGCTGGAATTGCTTACTCTCAACATCTCTTCGTACATTTGGTCTGAGCAAATCCAGACGAGATCTCAACCTTCGGTTAAAGAACATCATGGCCGGGGCCTGGTTGGTGACTGCATGTGTCGCATTTCTGTAGGCTAACAGGAAATTGTCCACCTGATGCTGCAGTGGAATGTCGACATCGCACATGGCCTTTACTGCTTTTTTAAAGGTTTGTACGAACCTCTCAGCCAATCCATTTGTGGCTGGATGATACGGGGCGGATGTGTAATGCCTTACCCCATTCCTTTTCATAAATCTTCGAAACTCTTCGGACACAAACTGTGGTCCGTTATGAGAGCAAATCTGCAATGGCAAGCTGTTCCGGGCAAAAATGGTCCGTAGGACTGCAATAGTTTTCTCCATGGTGGTGGAGGACATTTTGATCACCTCAGGCCATTTCGAGTGCGCATCCACGGCTATTAAAAACATTGAGTCCATGAATGGACCAGCAAAATCAATATGCACCCGTTGCCATGGAGATGAGGGCCACTCCCATGGGTGTAGAGGGGCATGTGGTGGTGCATTTTGGACCTTCTGGCATCCTGAGCAGCTCTTTGTCAGGTCCTCGATTTGCTGATCGATCCCCGGCCACCACACATAAGCCCTAGCAAGGCTTTTCATTTTCACCCCTCCCAGATGACCTTCATGAAGCTCATTGAGCACTCTCTCCCTTAACTTGGGTGGAATTACCACTCGGGATCCACACATCAAGGTCCCCTGGCATACTGACAGCTGTTCTCTTCTGGATGAGAATGCTGGCAACAGTGAGTCGCCATGTGCTGGCCATCCCTTCACCGTCAAATCATATACCCGAGACAGTGTCGGGTCATTTCGGGTCTCCTTCTCTATACCAGCGTTAGTTACTGGCAAGCATTCAATTACAGTCGAATGAAATATTTCGACAGGATCCACTGCTGGTGCTTCCTCCGCAGTAGGCAGTGGCAGGCGTGATAGCCCATCAGCGTTTCCATGCTGTTTCGTGCCCATATACTCGATTTCATATTGGTGCGCCCCTAGAAAAAGGGACCATCTTTGTAGCCGTTGCGCAGTCATCACCAGAACGCCCTTCTTTGGATTAAAGATGGAGACAAGTGGTTGGTGGTCAGTCAGCAAGGTGAACTTCTGCCCGTGCAGATAGTGATTGAACTTTTTCACTCCCCACACTAGGCTGAGGGCCTCCCTGTCAATCTGGGTGTAGTTACGCTCGGCTGAGGTTAGTGACCGAGACGCAAAGGCTACTGGCCTCTCCGAGCCGTCCGGGAATTTGTGCGACAGCACCGCTCCAATGCCATAGGGTGATGCATCACACGCCAACCGAATTGGTAGTGCTGGGTTGAAATGAGCCAACACCTCTTTTGATGTGATCAATGCTTTGCTCTTCTGGAAAGCTCGTTTACATTCGTCACTCCACTTCCATGGTACCCCCGTTTGCAGTAGGGTGTTCAGTGGGTGTAGTACGGTAGACAAGTTCGGCAAGAACTTATGGTAGTTGTTCACCAGCCCGAGGAACGACCTCAGTTGTGACACATTTTCCGGTGCTGGAGACTTGACTACTGCCTCAATCTTTTCAGGGGACTTATGTAACCCCTCTTTATCAATAACGTGGCCACAATACGAGATCTGCTTCTGGAAAAACTCGCATTTGTGGTGATTAGCTCGGAGCCCATATTCCTTCAATCTAGTGAGCACCTGCTCCAGGTTGGCGAGGTGATCACTGTCATTTTCGCCCGTGACCAGGATGTCGTCCAAATAACACTGGGTCCCTGGAATCCCTTGCAGGACTTGTTCCATTGCCCTTTGCCAAATAGCCGGAGCTGATGCTACCCTGAACACCAGCCGGTTGTATTGGTACAGACCTTTATGAGTGTTGATCGTGAGGTACTGTTTCGAGGCTTCTTCTACCTCCATTTGCAGGTACGCCTGGGCCAGATCAATCTTAGTGAAGCATTTCCCTCCAGATAGCGAGGCGAAAATATCTTCAATCCGCGGAAGCGGATATTGTACAGTGTGAAGGATTGGGTTCACTGTCACCTTAAAGTCCCCACAGATGCGAACCTTCTTTGGTTCCCCAGGCGTATTACTCAACGACCTCGTCATTACAGGAACAATGGGTGTAGCTCACTCACTCCAGTCCACTTTGGACAGTACTCCTGAACGTTCCAAACCTTCCAGCTCTGCTTCGACGGCTGGGCGGATCTCATAAGGTACCGGTCTGGCCTTAAAAAACTTTGGGCTTGCATTTTCCTCTATTTTGATCGTCGCTGTTATGCCTTTTAGTGTTCCGAGTCCCTGCTGGAACACTTCTTGTGCGTCAGTTAGCATTTTTGACAGTCGTCCAGGTGTGACGTCATCATCCTTTTGGCATCTACAGTCAGTGCTTGTATGGAATGCCAATCTAGCTGTATCTTCCGGATCCATTCACGTCCTAGTACTGGTGGTCCTCCATCTGGCAATACATATAGGTCCATTTTTGGTGTTTCCTTGCCGTTATATATAATGTTCATCCTTATTTTTCCTTTGGGGTAGACTTTTTGCCCCGTGTACGTCTTCAAGACAATCTTTGTATCTCTCAAGGGCATATGTGAGAATAACCGCTTGTAGCCCCTTCGGTTTATGACTGTTAGGGTTGATCCTGTGTCCAATTCCATTTTTACTTGGACTCCTGCTATCTTGAGCGTGACCCAGATAGTTTGGTGATCCTCCGTTTTAATCACACTATGTAGTTTCAGACAACCCAGCTCCTTGCTTCCGGAGTCTGTATCACTCTTCTGTTCGTCTGAACTACTCTCCGTCACCTTATGTACCTTCTTGTACTTCTCCTGTGGAGATTTCTTGCTGCTGGTTTTCTTTCCCGACCTGCAGACTCTTGCTATGTGTCCTACTTCTCCACACTGTCTGCACACTTTGTCCTTGAACCAGCAATCATTATGGTCGTGTGTTGTTCTGCCGCAGCGATAGCACTTCACTGTTCCGTATGACATTTCATTTGTGCCATATTCTTGCGGTCTCCGTTGTATCGCTGCAGGGCCCCGTGCTGCTGCTTCGTGTGATACTGCAATGCTGAAAGCCTTGTCCAGCGTAAGATCCTTTTCTGATAGAAGCCGTTTCTGGGTTCCTTCACATTGAAGCCCACACACAAACTTGTCCCTTAAAGTATCTGCTAGTCCCACTCCAAACTGGCAGTGTTTCGATAGCTTGCGCAGTTCCGTTAAACACTCAGCATTACTTTCATCTTTATGCTGGTTCCTTTTGTGAAACTTAAGTCTTTCTGCTATCAGCAGCGGTGTGGGGTTTAAGTGGTCCTGTAGGATTGACACTATGTTTTCAAAGTCCTTTTCTACTGGCTTCTCTGGGGTTACTAGGTTTCGTAGTAAGCCATACATTTTTGCACCCATTGAATTCAACAATACCAGCGCTTTCTTGTCATCTGGCACTTCATTCACCTTGCAGTATACTTCTATGCGTTCGACATATGTCGTCCAATCTTCGACTTCATTGTCGAACGCTATGATACTGCCACTCTTCGGCATTTTTGGGTGTGGTTAGACTGGATTAAAATGGCGTCTCCCGCGCTTTCCTTTCTTCCCCTCTGCGGCTTAAAATGGCGTCTCCCGCGCTGCTGCCAACGCCGCTCTCGGCGGCCCTCGTGGCAAATGGCGATGCCATGTGGGTTTCGTGCGCTGCTCCTGTGCTGCTGCCAATGCCGCTCTCTGCGGTCCTCGTGGCAATGGCAGCACCTCGCGTATTCCTGCGCGCCTCTCTCCCCCGTTGACGCTGCTTGGCCCTTGAACACCAGCTGCGCTCTGCGCGTTTTCCTGCGCGCCTCTCTCCCCCGTTGACGCTGCTCGGTCCTTGAACACCGGCTGCGCTCTGCTCTCTCTCGTCTCTCTCCCCCGTTGATGCCGCTCGGTCCTGAACACCGGCTGCGCCCTGTGCGCTCTGCCCTCTCTCTCTCCCCCGTCAACGCTGCTCGGCCTTTTTCTGTGCCGCCCGGTCGGCTCTAGCCGCCGCTGTCCGGGAAGGGTCTGCGCAGTACCTGTTGCCAGCCCATTTCGCTGGACCGTGACTGGAAAGCCAAGCCTGGCTCTCGACAGCCTCTCCTGCGATGCTCAAATCTCCGCTGGATGACTGGGCGGTTGCCCGTGGTCGACGCCCGTGCTTCTGGACTCGGCCTTCTTCCACTGTTCTCCAGGAGCGAATCCCTGGGAGGTGATGCAGAGTTGCAGGTAGTTTCGAATCTGCTCGTCGCCAATGTTATGTCCGTGTATCTTGATGTTGTGTCCTTCAATAATTAGACAACAAGACTGCAGGGAACGATCAACAGGTGTTTATTGAATGAGGGTTACTCTAGAACTAACTGTACAGATCACTACTCAGGGTTTATATACAGGTGTGGTCACTGCCGGTACTACAGTATACAGGAGCTGTAAAAGTAGTTCTCTCCCTTAAAGGTACATACATTACAGCTGGCAAGGCCGGCATTTATTGCCCATCCCTATTTGCCCTTGAGAAGGTGGTGGTGAGCTGCCTTCTTGAACCGCTGCAGTCCGTGTGGTGAAGGTACTCCCGCAGTGCTGTTAGGGAGCGAGTTCCTGGATTTTGGCCCAGTGATGATGAAGGATTGGCGATATATTTCTAAGTCAGGATGGTGTGTGACTCGGAGGGGAACTTGGAGGTGGTGGTGTTCCCATGCACCTGCTGCCCTTGTCCTTCTAGATGGAAGAGGTCGTGGGTTTGGGAGATGCTGCCGAAGAAACCTTGGCGAGTTGCTGCGAAAACCTGTCAGGGACTTACCTGGTAGATTCATAGCTGTGAGCTTGAGTTAGGCTGGTGTCAGTGTGGACTGCGGTGGTACCGTCCTACTCAGAATATGTGTAGTTCTGAGTGCGCTTATTTTCCTAATATTTTCCTAATAACCTCAAAGTCAGTTGCTCCCTACCAAGTAGTAAGGTCCGTGTGTTTGGCAGCAGCATTCGTATCATCTTTAAACTGGGAAAGTCTGAAAGAAAGGAAGTAAACCTGCAAACTACACAGTGTGATATTAACATGTGAAAGCTACTTTAATGGAGGATTGAACCTGTTTATTTTAAAGCATCTGAACCATAATATCACACAGCATCGTTCCAAAACTGTAATGGATCATTTTACAAATTCTCAGTCCCAGCGCAGAGATTCACATATACACAGACAGACACATATACACACACTGACACATATACAGACAGACAGAGACACATATACACACACACACAAATACGCACAGACAGAGACACATATACACACACACACATATACACAGACAGACACATACACACACACACAGACACCTATACACATGATGGGTGTAGTTTTTTTCTTATTGACTATGAAAGGGAAGGAAAGTCTATCAGGCGAGGACTGACTGTACCCAGACCCTCACCACTAGGGTGCCTGCAACAGGCCCAGAATAACTGATACATCAGGTCTAACCGGAGTTTTAGTTGCTTTATGCCAGTTTTATGTGTCTGGATTTTGCTTCTTATTAAGTACTTGCCATTCCTACACTAAAGGACTGATGTTGCGATTCATTTACATCTCTTGTACTTACCCTGACAAATAAGGCAATGTTCTCAAAATCTGTAATTCAGTTAATAATTTGTTGATTTGATGCTCTTTTTAATCGGCACTATTCGTTATGAAAGGGTGGAAAGAGGAAAATTCTCCTTCTCTCTCTTGAGAGAATTGAGCACAAAATCTTGGTTGACACTTCGGTGCAGTACAGAGGGAGTGCTGCACTGTCGGAGGGGCAGTACAGAGGGAGCGCTGCACTGTCGGAGGGGCAGTACTGAGGGAGCGCTGCACTGTCGGAGGGGCAGTACAGAGGGAGCGCTGCACTGTCGGAGGGGCAGTACAGAGGGAGCACTGCACTGTCGAAGGGGCAGTACTGAGGGAGCACTGCACTGTCGGAGGGGCAGTACAGAGGGAGCACTGCACTGTCGGAGGGGCAGTACTGAGGGAGTGCTGCACTGTCAGAGGGGCAGTACTGAGGGAGTGCTGCACTGTCGGAGGGGCAGTACTGAGGGAGCGCTGCACTGTCGAAGGGGCAGTACTGAGGGAGCGCTGCACTGTCAGAGGGGCAGTACTGAGGGAGTGCCGCACTGTCGATGGGGCAGTACTGAGGGAGCACTGCACTGTCAGAGGGGCAGTACTGAGGGAGTGCTGCACTGTCGGAGGGGCAGTACTGAGGGAGCGCTGCACTGTCGGAGGGGCAGTACAGAGGGAGCACTGCACTGTCAGAGGGGCAGTACTGAGGGAGTGCTGCTCTGTCAGAGGGGCAGTACTGAGGGAGCGCTGCACTGTCGAAGGGGCAGTACAGAGGGAGCACTGCACTGTCGGAGGGGCAGTACTGAGGGAGTGCTGCTCTGTCAGAGGGGCAGTACTGAGGGAGCGCTGCACTGTCGAAGGAGCAGTACTGAGGGAGCACTGCACTGTCGGAGGGGCAGTACTGAGGGAGTGCTGCTCTGTCAGAGGGGCAGTACTGAGGGAGTGCTGCACTGTCAGAGGGGCAGTATTGAGGGAGCGCTGCTCTGTCGGAGGGGCAGTACTGAGGGAGCACTGCACTGTCGAAGGGGCAGTACTGAGGGAGTGCTGCTCTGTTGGAGGGGCAGCACTGAGGGAGCGCTGCACTGTCGGAGGGGCAGTACAGAGGGAGCGCTGCACTGTCGGAGGGGCAGTACAGAGGGAGCACTGCACTGTCGGAGGGGCAGTACAGAGGGAGCACTGCACTGTCGAAGGGGCAGTACTGAGGAAGAGCTGCTCTGTCGGAGGGGCAGTACTGAGGGAGCGCTGCACTGTCGGAGGGGCAGTACTGAGGGAGCACTGCACTGTCGGAGGGGCAGTACAGAGGGAGCACTGCACTGTCGGAGGGGCAGTACAGAGGGAGCACTGCACTGTCGAAGGGGCAGTACTGAGGAAGAGCTGCACTGTCGGAGGGGCAGTACTGAGGGAGCACTGCCTGTCGAAGGGGCAGTACTGAGGAAGAGCTGCACTGTCGGAGGGGCAGTACTGAGGGAGCACTGCACTGTCGAAGGGGCAGTACTGAGGGAGTGCTGCACTGTCGAAGGGGCAGTACTGAGGAACAGCTGCTCTGTCGAAGGGGCAGTACTGAGGAAGAGTTGCACTGTCGGAGGGGCAGTACTGAGGGAGCACTGCACTGTCGAAGGGGCAGTACTGAGGGAGTGCTACACTGTCGAAGGGGCAGTACTGAGGAAGAGCTGCTCTGTCGGAGGGGCAGTACTGAGGGAGTGCTGCACTGTCACAGGGGCAGTACTGAGGGAGCACTGCACTGTCGGAGGGGCAGCACTGAGGGAGTGCTGCACTGTCAGAGGGGCAGTACTGAGGGAATACTGCACTGTCGGAGGGGCAGCACTGAGGGAGTGCTGCACTGTCAGAGGGGCAGTACTGAGAGAGCGCTGCACTGTCGGAGCGGCAGCACTGAGGGAGCGCTGCACTGTCAGAGGGGCAGTACTGAGGGAGCGCTGCACTGTCGGAGGAGCAGTACTGAGGGAGCGCTGCACTGTCGGAGGGGCAGTACTGAGGGAGTGCCACACTGTCGGAGGGGCAGTACTGAGGGAGCGCCGCACTGTCAGAGGGGCAGTACTGAGGGAGCGCTGCACTGTCAGAGGGGCAGTACTGAGAGGGCGCTGCACTGTCGGAGGGGCAGTACTGAGGGAGCGCTGCACTGTCATAGGGGCAGTACTGAGGGAGTGCTGCACTGTCGGAGGGGCAGTACTGAGGGAGCGCTGCACTGTCGGAGGGGCAGTACTGAGGGAGCGCTGCACTGTCGGAGGGGCAGTACAGAGGGAGCACTGCACTGTCAGGGGGGCAGTACTGAGGGAGTGCTGCTCTGTCAGAGGGGCAGTACTGAGGGAGCGCTGCACTGTCGAAGGGGCAGTACAGAGGGAGCACTGCACTGTCGGAGGGGCAGTACTGAGGGAGTGCTGCTCTGTCAGAGGGGCAGTACTGAGGGAGCGCTGCACTGTCGAAGGAGCAGTACTGAGGGAGCACTGCACTGTCGGAGGGGCAGTACTGAGGGAGTGCTGCTCTGTCAGAGGGGCAGTACTGAGGGAGTGCTGCACTGTCAGAGGGGCAGTATTGAGGGAGCGCTGCTCTGTCGGAGGGGCAGTACTGAGGGAGCACTGCACTGTCGAAGGGGCAGTACTGAGGGAGTGCTGCTCTGTCGGAGGGGCAGCACTGAGGGAGCGCTGCACTGTCGGAGGGGCAGTACAGAGGGAGCGCTGCACTGTCGAAGGGGCAGTACAGAGGGAGCACTGCACTGTCGGAGGGGCAGTACAGAGGGAGCACTGCACTGTCGAAGGGGCAGTACTGAGGAAGAGCTGCTCTGTCGGAGGGGCAGTACTGAGGGAGCGCTGCACTGTCGGAGGGGCAGTACTGAGGGAGCACTGCACTGTCGGAGGGGCAGTACAGAGGGAGCACTGCACTGTCGGAGTGGCAGTATTGAGAGAGCACTGCACTGTCGGAGGGGCAGTACTGAGGGAGCGCTGCACTGTCAGAGGGGCAGTACCGAGGGTGCGCTGCACTGTCGGAGGGGCAGTACTGAGGGAGCACTGCACTGTCGGAGTGGCAGTATTGAGAGAGCGCTGCACTGTCGGAGGAGCAGTACTGAGGGAGCGCTGCACTGTCAGAGGGGCAGTACTGAGGGAGTGCTGCACTGTCGGAGGAGCAGTACTGAGGGAGCGCTGCACTGTCGGAGGGACAGTACTGAGGGAGCCTGCACTGTCGGTTGGGCAGTACTGAGGGAGTGCTGCACTGTCGGAGGGGCAGTACTGAGGGAGCGCTGCACTGTCGGAGGGGCAGTACTGAGGGAGCGCTGCACTGTCGGCGGAGCAGTACTGAGGGAGCGCTGCACTGTCGATGGGGCAGTACTGAGAGAACGCTGCACTGTCGGAGGAGCAGTACTGAGGGAGCGCTGCACTGTCGGAGGGGCAGTACTGAGGGAGCGCTGCAATGTCCGAGGGGCAGTACTGAGGGAGGGCTGCACTGTCAGAGGGGCAGTACTGAGGGAGCGCTGCACTGTCGGAGGAGCAGTACTGAGGGAGCGCTGCACTGTCGGTGGGGCCGTATTGAGAGAGCGCTGCAGTCGGAGGGGCAGTACTGAGAGAGCCCTGCACTGTCGGAGGGGCGGCACTGAGTGAATGCTGCACTGTCAGAGGGGCAGTACTGAGGGAGGGCTGCACTGTCGGAGGGGCAGTACTGAGGAATTGCTGCACTGTCAGAGGGGCAGTACTGAGGGAGCACTGCACTGTCGAAGGGGGAAGGGGCAGTACTGAGGGAGCGCTGCTCTGTCGGAGGGGCAGTACTGAGGGAGTGCTGCACTGTCGGAGGGGCAGTATTGAGGGAGCGCTGCTCTGTCGGAGGGGCAGTACTGAGGGTGCGCTGCTCTGTCGCAGGGGCAGTACTGAGGGAGTGCTGCACTGTCGGAGGGGCAGTATTGAGGGAGTGCTGCACTGTCGGAGGGGCAGTACTGAGGGAGCGCTGCACTGTCGGAGGGGCAATACTGAGGGAGCACTGCACTGTCGGAGGGGCAGTACTGAGGGAACGCTGCACTGTCGGAGGGGCAGTACTGAGGGAGTGCTGCACTGTCAGAGGGGCAGTACTGAGGGAGCACTGCACTGTCGGAGGGGCAGCACTGAGGGAGTGCTGAACTGTCAGAGGGGCAGTACTGAGGGAGCACTGCACTGTCGGAGGGGCAGCACTGAGCGAGTGCTGCACTGTCAGAGGGGCAGTACTGAGAGAGCGCTGCACTGTCGGAGGGGCAGCACTGAGGGAGCGCTGCACTGTCAGAGGGGCAGTACTGAGAGAGCGCTGCACTGTCGGAGGGGCAGTACTGAGGGAGCGCTGCACTGTCGGAGGGGCAGTACTAAGGGAGTGCCACACTGTCGGAGGGGCAGTACTGAGGGAGCGCCGCACTGTCGGAGGGGCAGTACTGAGGGAGCGCTGCACTGTCAGGGGGCAGTACTGAGAGGGCGCTGCACTGTCGGAGGGGCAGTACTGAGGGAGCGCTGCACTGTCAGAGGGGCAGTACTGAGGGAGTGCTGCACTGTCGGAGGGGTAGTACTGAGGGAGCGCTGCACTGTCGGAGGGGCAGTACTGAGGGAGCACTGCACTGTCGGAGTGGCAGTATTGAGAGAGCGCTGCACTGTCGGAGGGGCAGTACGAAGGGAGCGCTGCACTGTCAGAGGGGCAGTACCGAGGGAGCGCTGCACTGTCGGAGGGGCAGTACTGAGGGAGCACTCCGCTGTCGGAGTGCCAGTATTGAGAGAGCGCTGCACTGTCGGAGGAGCAGTACTGAGGGAGCGCTGCACTGTCAGAGGGGCAGTACTGAGGGAGTGCTGCACTGTCGGAGGAGCAGTACTGAGGGAGCGCTGCACTGTCGGAGGGACAGTACTGAGGGAGCCTGCACTGTCGGTTGGGCAGTACTGAGGGAGTGCTGCACTGTCGGAGTGGCAGTATTGAGAGAGCGCTGCACTGTCGGAGGAGCAGTACTGAGGGAGCGCTGCACTGTCGATGGGGCAGTACTGAGAGAGCGCTGCACTGTCGGAGGGGCAGTACTGAGGGAGCGCTGCACTGTCGGAGGGGCAGTACTGAGGGAGCGCTGCAATGTCCGAGGGGCAGTACTGAGGGAGGGCTGCACTGTCAGAGGGGCAGTACTGAGGGAGCGCTGCACTGTCGGAGGGGCAGTACTGAGAGAGCCCTGCACTGTCGGAGGGGTGGCACTGAGTGAATGCTGCACTGTCAGAGGGGCAGTACTGAGGGAGGGCTGCACTGTCGGAGGGGCAGTACTGAGGAATTGCTGCACTGTCGGAGGGGCAGTATTGAGGGAGCGCCGCACTGTCGGAGGGGCAGTACTGAGGGAGCGCTGCACTGTCGGAGTTGCCATCTTTCGGATGAGATATTAAACCAAGGCCCCATCTCCCCTCTCAGGTGGATGTAAAAGATCACATGGCACTATTTTGAAGAAGAGCAGGAAGCGTTCTCCCCGGTGTCCTGGCCAATATTTATCCCTCAACGGACACCAGGTTATCTGGTCATTATCTCATTGCTGTTTGTTGGACCTTGCTGTGCAATATTTCCTACACTTCAACAGGACTGCATTGGTTGTAAAGCACTTTGGGACATCCTGAGGTTGTGAAAGGCGTTACATATATGCAAGTCTCGCTGTGTATCTCTGTGTCTATCTCTGTCACTCTCTCTCTGTCTCTCTGACTCTCTCTCTCTGTGTCTCTCTGTCTCTGTCTGTCTGTCTCTCTGTCACTCTCTGTTTCTCTCTGTCTCTCTCTCTGCGTCTCTGTCTCTCTGTCTCTCTCTGTCTCTGTCTCTGTGTCTCTCTCTGTCTCTGTGTCTCTCTGTCTCTCTCTCCCTGTCTCTCTGTGTCTCTCAATTCAATTCAATTCAATTCAAATGCTTTATTGGCATGAAAGTTTACAGAGAACCATATTGCCAAAGCTTACATAGCAAAAAGGTACAGTTTTCCAACATTCTGTAGGTGTCAATCGATTTGACATTTGTTGGGTACATACAATATTACTTTTAAACAATATTAATTTTAAACAGTCTTTGTACTTCATTTGGTACGTTCAATATTAATTTTAAACAGTCTTAATTTTAAACAGTCCTCAGGTTGTGACATGTTGTTACATATTTGGCCCCAAGGTATGGTCTGTCTCCTTCTCCCAGGACTAATCTCAGTTTTGACAGGTCATCCAATTCCTTGAAATCTGGGGTTGTTTGGCTTAGCTTGTTGAATAATATGTTTCTTGATGTGTTGAATTTTTCGCATTTTAGGAGGAAATGCATTTCTGTTTCAACCTCGCCGGCCAGACATTGATCGCATATTCTATTCTCTCTAGGCTGCCAGGATTTCTTGTATCTGCCTTTTTCAATTTCCAGTTGGTGGTCGCTTAGTCTGTACCTGGTGAGGGTCTGTCTCTGTTTTGTGTCTCTGATGGTCGTGAGGTAGTCTGCCAGTTTATATTCTCTTTTGAGGGCCCGGTAACATTCTAATCTGCTTTGGCTTTCGGTTATTTTGTTCCAATGTTCCAGGTAGGTTTCTTTGCATTGTTTAATGATTTGGTTCACTCGGATTGGTGTTTGGACGGCTGTGTTGGTCTGGGGCTGGTCAGGGTCCGGCTGAGTACTTAGTTTCAGTAGCAGCTGACTCAGGGGACTCTTTTCTGGGTTTAGCTCTTGGGTCTGAAAGGCTTTGAAATGAAGGGTGTCTGGGGAGCTAGATTTGAGGTGATTTAGGAAGTTTAGTGCTCGTTTTTGGATGTTTATTATCAGTGGGTATCTGCCTAGTTCGGCTCTGCATGCATTTGTTGGCATTTTTCTTTGGGTGCAAAGGATGCTTCGGCAGAATTCTGCATGTAGGGCTTCTATTGTGTGTTTTTCCCATTTAGTGTAGCTTTGGTGATTTAGCGGGCCCCATACTTCACTACCGTACAGTGCAATGGGCAGGATTATGCTGTCAAATATTTTTAGCCAGATTTTGATTGGGATTTGGATGTTGTAGAATTTTCTTTTTATTGCATATAGGGCTCTTCGGGCTTTTTCTTTTAGTGCATTCACTGCTATGCTGAAGCTCCCTGATGCTGTAATAGTTAGACCAAGGTAGGTGTAGCTCATAGTGTGTCCTATAGTGGTATCACTGAGGGTAAACTGGTATTTGTTTTCCTGACATCTGGGCCTTTTTTGAAAAATCATGATGTTGGTTTTCTTTAGATTTACTGTTAGAGCCCAATTTTGGCAGTATTTGTCGAGTAGGTCTAGTTGTTGCTGTAATCCCTGTTCTGTGGGAGACAGCAGAACCAGGTCGTCCGCATAGAACAGGGATTTCACTTCTCCATCCAGGAGACGGAGACCTGGTGACTCGCTTTGCTCCAGCATGTCTGCTAATTCATTTATGTATATGTTGAACAGGGTCGGGCTCAAATTGCAGCCCTGCCGGACGCCTCTTCTCTGGGTGAAGAAATCGGTGCGTTTGTCTCCAATTTTGACCCCGCATTTGTTTTTCAGATACATTGATTTAATAAGGTCATAGACTTTGCCCCCTATTCCACACTGAAGAAGTTTATAATAGAGCCCTTCGTGCCATATAGAGTCAAAGGCTTTCTTGAAGTCGATGGAAACAGGCGAATATTTTCCCATTTTTTGTTTGGTGTATATGTTTTTCAATGAGGGTGTGAAGGGTATAGATATGGTCGGCGGTGCGGTGTTTTGGAAGAAAGCCTATTTGGTTTTTTCTGAGGATATTATGTTTGTTAAGAAAATCAAGTAATCTACTATTTAGAATACTGCAGAATAACTTCCCTAGACAACTGTTGACACAGATGCCGCGGTAGTTATTTGGGTCTGATTTGTTTCCACTTTTATATATGGGGGAGATTAGTCCTTGGCACCAGATATCGGGAAAACAGCCTGAACGTAATATGATGTTGAATAATTTGAGTACCGCACCCTGCATCTCCATATTGCTGAACTTGAGCATTTCATTTTTGATGTTGTCTGGGCCACAGGCTTTCTTTAGGTGGAGAGATTTTGTTTTTGTGGCCAGTTCTTTCCATGTGATTGGGGAGTCTAGAGGGTTTTGGTTGTCTTTAATTGTTGCTTCTAATGTGTGGAGTTTTTCTGTGACCTGATGTTGACTTGGGTTTGTTTCGTTTATTGGGATGTCTTTGTAGAGGTTTTCAAAATGTGTTCTCCAGATGTCGCCATCTTGGATTGGTAATGCTTGCAATTGTGTTGTACTCAGGTTATTCCACATTTCCCAGAATTGTTTTGGATTGGTGGAGTTTTCAATTTCTTCGAGTATTTTGTGGGTATAGTTTTGTGTTTTGTTCCTAATGGTGTGTTTATATCTTTTGAGGGTTTCATTGTATCTAGTACGTAGGTCCGGATTGTTTGGTTGGCGATGCTTTTGGTTTGATATTTTTCTCAGGTCTTTTCTGGCATTTTTGCATTCGTGGTCAAACCATTTCTTATTTTTATTTTGTCTTTTGTGACGCTTCCTCTTCTGTTTCACAAGGTCGGCTTTTACAGCTGCCTCATGGAAGATCATATTTATATCCTCTATGGCCATGTTTACACCATCTCTGGTGATCTCGTATGGGTTTTCTTTAAATTTTGATATTTTACTTGTGAGATCAGGTGACTTTAGTGCTGTGATTAATTTTTCTCCACTGTCTGGGGCCCATCTGTATGTCTGGTTTATTTTATGGAGCTTACTGGGTTCCTTTTTTGTGTCTGTAGTTTGGGCAGAAAGTTTAAGGTACATATTTATTTGGTTATGGTCTGAGAGGGGGGATTGCTGCCTGACAGTGAATGAGTTGATATCGCAGGGGTCCAGGTCAGTGATTGTATAGTCCACCACACTAGACCCAAGAGTTGAGGAGTATGTGAGTCTCCCTAGGGAGTCCCCTCTGAACCTACCGTTAACTATGTACAGGCCTAAGGCTCGGCAGAGTTGCACTACCTCCCTACCACTTTTATTTATTTCACGATCAAGGTTGTTCCGATTTGCGATGGCTGGTGTGACATCTAAAGGGGTCTGGCCAAACACATGGTTGTTTCCCTGTGGGTCTATGAAGTCAGGTTCACAACCGGTCCTTGCATTTAGGTCCCCACATATTATCACCTTTCCTTGGGCCTGGAAATGGCTGATTTCCATGTGGAGAGTATCAAATAACTCCTCTTTGAAATATGGCGATTCTATTGGAGGTATGTAGATCGCACATAAGTAAACATCTTTTTTTGCTATTCCTATATTTTTATCTAGTTTTAGCCATACGTGTGATTTTCCCTGTTTTACTGGTGAGATGTGTTTGTCCAGTTCTCCCTTATACCACACCAATATTCCCCCGGAGGTTCTGCCCTTGCGTGTTTTAGTGTTCTTTACTGAGGGCACTCTCTCTCTCTGTCTCATTCTGTCTCTCTCTCTCTGTCTCATTCTGTCTCTCTCTCTCTCTCTCTCTCTCTGTCTCTCTCTCTCTCTTTCTCTCTGTCTCTCTCTCTCTCTGTCTCTCTCTCTCTCTCTGTCTCTCTGTCTCTGTCTCTCTGTCTCTCTGTCTCTCTGTGTCTCTCTCTCTCTCTTTCTGTCTCTCTGTCTCTCTCTCTCTCTCTCTGTCTCTGTCTCTCTGTCTCGCTCTGTCTCTCTCTCTGTTTCTCTGATTCTTTGTGAATTAGAACAAATGTGAAAAGCTGATAAATTGTTCATGAAATTCCAAGTGTTTGAAATGTTGCCACGTTTCCCCTGTAAGACCAGTTTCGGAGCCCCCTGCGCTCTCTCTGTCCTCTTCCTGTTTCTCCGTCTTCACTGGCTTGTCTTCTTCGCCCTCTCACCTTTGCATCATTCGCCGGCTGCCACTCAGAGCAAGACAAAAGTGAGCCGGAGGCCAAGGCCAGAGGGAAAACCAGCAAAACTCCGAGAAAGGCTCCGACCCTGGCGTTTCAGGCCGGGGGCGAGAAACCAGGCAAAAGCAGAAAGAAAGGTTAGCTTCATTCCCTCTTCAATCACACTTTCATTTCACATCAAAGCATCTTTATTCTGCTTTCTAGGGGTCCCTGTGGACTAATAGGTCTAACAGGCACTGGGGGGTTATAATAGAGTAAATAAGGAGAAACTGTTTCCACTTGCGGGCAGGTCGGAATCCACAGGACACAGATTGAAGATAATTGATAAAGGAACCAGTGGGGAGATGGGGAGAATTTGTTTTACGCAGTGAGTTGTTGTGATCTGGAATGCCCTGCCTGAAAGGTTAGTGGAAGCAGATTCAATAGTAACTTTCAAATGGAATTGGATAAATACTTTAAAAAGAAAATTTGCAGGGCTACGGGGAAAGAGCGGGGGTTGGGGGGTGGGGTGGGGACTAATTGGGGAGCTCTTTCAAAGAGCTGGCACAGACATGATGGGCCGAGTGGCCTCCCTCTGTGCTCTGTGATTCTATATGGCAAAGGTGGGTTGAGCAGACATGTGGAAGGTTGGCACTGGTGCCCAAGTCCAACACTGGGCAAGGAGTGGGGGATGGGAGCTTGATTGAAAACCTTAATAACTGATGTCATCACAACGTAAGATACAGAAGTTTACATTCTATTTCCAGAGACTTCACTGAAAAATTGGACTGTTGGGTCGAAAATCAAACAAGTGTACATCCCAGTAATGGGATTCTTTCTATCCAATGGAGTCGTGGGCCTGGAAAATTTGATTCTGGATTTGGGAAGGTGCTTTTAGTGGTCCAGGTTTGGGTTAAATTCAGTCAAAGGTCATCCAGTTGTCCCAATGGTAAAGGAAACTGGGGCGGTCAGCCTCACTGTCCTTGTCATCCTCTCTGAATACTGGTGTAAATCAGGGCCACCATCTCTCCACTGACATAGGGGTTTGGGAAAACAGAATCAATTTAAATCTATCGCGGACAATGGGGGTCATTTTAACTTTGGGTGATGGTGTAAATGGGTGATGGACTTCAATGGAAGTGGAAATCAGGAGCGATGTATGACGGGCGGCTGAATCGATGTCGTCCAAAGTCAAAATTACCCCCAATGTATTTTAATTTTCTTCAGACTCTTTGAATCATTTGCTTCCTTCCATCTTTTGATTCATTCTGTTAATCTTTCCTTCCTCTCCTTCCGTACCTTCTGTCTCACCACTGCCCAGAAGCGCAGTCAGAGCAGGATGAGAACGAGGACTCAGAACCCAATCCAAAAGCAACAAAAGCGAAGAAGAAGAAGAAGAAGAACACGGCCAACATGTTCCAGGCTGGTGTAGCTAAAGAGGAGAGAAAGAGCAAAAAGAAAGGTCACACCTGTTTCACTCACTGTAGCTCAATACTTCGCCAGGTGTCCCTCACACCTCCCCCTTCCCCTTCACTCCACTCACCTCCCTCAATGAGTCAGGTTGTCCTACCCCTAGATGTGACCCACACTCTTTGGCAGAACCTGAACAAATGGTTTATTATAGGATTACGGTGATGGTTATGCTCCCTGCACCCTGACTGTGTTGAAATCCAGACACCTTGGTGGGTAATTCTAACTTGGGGCGATGGTATAAAATAGGCGATATCGAATTGGTTGCCGATTATACAGCCCGCCTGACTTTCCCTTCCGTGATGTTCCATGGAGAGGAGAAGCATGCAGGGTTTACAATGGACGGCCAATTCGATAGCGCCCATTTTACACCATGGCCCCAAGTTACAACTACCCCCCATCACACCATCTCCTGCGCCCGCCTCAGGACAATGAAACTGTGGATCACTTTACCCTCCTTAGTCTCCTCCTCAGGACAATGAAACTGTGGCTCACTTTACCCTCCTCAGTCTCCGCCTCAGGACAATGAAACTGTGGCTCACTTTACCCTCCTCAGTCTCCGCCTCAGGACAATGAAACTGTGGATCACTTTACCCTCCTCAGTCTCCGCCTCAGGACAATGAAACTGTGGATCACTTTACCCTCCTCAGTCTCCGCCTCAGGACAATGAAACTGTGGATCACTTTACCCTCCTCAGTCTCCTCCACTTCCTGAAATCCACAGGTTTTTTCATTCCAAGCCTTGGTGTCACAGTTGTAGCCAATCAGGTGCAGAGACCAGAGATTGAACCTTAGCTGCAAAGAATATAAGTTCAACTGGTTACTACGCAACCAGACAACTACTTAGCCTGCTGGATCAAAAACCAGCAGTCCCACTGTATACTGTTTCATAAATTAAATCTATCCTTGACCGCCCCCCCTTCTCTTCTTCCTTTACATGCTGCCCTTGGAGACTCCACACACAAACATGTGCCTCTGTGTCGTCAGACTGCTTGTCTGACATCCAGTCCTGGATGAGCTGCAGTTTCCTCCAGTAAAACGTGGGAAAGATCCAAGACGTCACCGTCGACCCCGCCACAAACTCTGCACTCCTGTAACCGATTCAATCCCTAACCCAGCCATTATCTCCGGTTAAACTAGACTGCTCACAACCTCGGCCTCCTAGTTGAGCTTTCAATCCCATACGCTCTCCATCAGAAAGACCACCTACTTCCACCTCTGTAACATCGACAGCCTCTACCCCGGCCCCAGCCCATCTGCCACTGAATCCCCCATCCAGGCTTTTGCCACCTCTAGGCCTGACTATTCCAATGCTCTCCTCTCATCTTCCACCCTACGTAAACTTGAGCCCATTCAAAGCTCTGCTGCCCGTCTCCTAACTCGCACCAAGTCCCGTTTACCCATCACCCCTCTGCTCACTGGCTCCAGGCCTGCCACTGCCACAAATATAAAATTCCCATTCTTGTCTATAAATCCCTCCGTGGCCTCACCCGTCCACCAGCGCTGCAACCCACCCCTTGGACTCTCCATTCCTCTGACCGCTTGTGCATCCCTCCTTCTCATTGTCCCACCATTGGTGGCCGTGCCTTCAGCTGCCGAGGGCCCCAAGTTCTGGAATTGCCTCCCTGAATCCTTCCACCTCTGCACCTCCCTCCGCACCTATAAGATCCTCCTTAATGTGAAGCTTTTGCTCAACCCTTCTCATATCTCCTCTTTTGGCTCAATGTCCCATTGTTTTCTGATTAACCCTCTGTGCAGCACCTTGGGACTTTATACATTAAATGTGCAACAGGTGTTGTTGCTGTCGCAGTAATATATTCACCAACAATAAGCTGGATAGGGATTTTAAAGTTAAAAATCTCAGCGTACAGTAAACTCTTGTTTAAACGGCACTTAATCATCCGGAATTCTTTAATAACCGGCAAAATTCAGGAGTAGGTTTTGAGGCTTCCGCCCCAGAAGGAACGGGGCAGTCGTGTCCCGAAAATGGTGGGGAATGACTTCGCACTTGTTCCCGCCGTCGCTGTGGGTGCTGCGGTCTTCCCCGCACAGCATCAGCTGGCAGTCCAGCCAAAGAGGAACCCAAAGGGAAGTTTTACTGTATATTTGTGGGGCCAGAATAACCAGCTTGGGCCATTGCCACTCCATGTCCCACCTCCCCTCCTGAGTTCGGAACACCCCCACTGAATTACCACCTTCTGGCCTGAGGTCGGCCGATATATAAATTGCCTCGGTCGGTATACCTCTCCGTTATCCGGAATTTAAAATCAACCGGCACCATCCCGGTCCTGTAGGTGCCGGATACGAAAGAGTTTACTTCACATCTCTGGAAATCCTCTGTCTCTGTGTCCATCCTGGACCTTATGAATTCCCACCTAATGACAGGCTGTTATGTTGACCTGGAAAGCGGGGGGGCGCGCAGTTAATTATTTACCACATTACTTACTTCAACAGCAGGTTGTCTGCATACTTTCACCAAGGTGTAAGCCCCACCTTCAAAGTGTCATTTCAGCCCTTCAATGTTTGGCCGGATAGCGCGCCATCCTGGGAGAATGGAAAGAATTCAGAGTCGGACATACTCTGGAGAGGCAGTGCCTGTTGGTAGGGCAGGGCGCGCTAATGTGGGCACCCGCAAGGGATGGTCTGAGCATCGCACCCCCTAGGAGCAGCGGGAAGAATATCAGCAGCAGAGATTATGGTGGGAAAATAGAGTAAAAGATAAAGCAATATGGCATTTACAACTAGCTTTTAAAACCCCGACTGTTTTCTGCAGAATATGTACCGTGCTCTCTGAGAGGTAAGGAAAGGTTAGCAAACATTTAATGACCTATCACAACGCCCTATGTAGCTGACTCGAAGTGTATCCCAGATTCAAAGTGAATATGGGAATAGGCGGAAGTTAATGACATAATTATAGCTCATTAATAGTCATTACTAAACCCAAGCAAGACATTTAGTTAATTAAACCAGCAGACGGCACACTGATATAATCTTGATTGCCTAATGTACTCAATTGTCCTGCCTGCACTGATGGGCTGGCCAGATTCTGGTTTTGATCTGGTCAGGGCACCACACCTTAGGAAGGATATATTGTCCTTGGAGGGAGTGCAGCGTAGGTTTACCAGAATGATACCCGGACTCCAAGGGTTAAATTACGAGGAGAGATTACACAAACTAGGGTTGTATTCCCTGGAATTTAGGTTAAGGGGTGATTTGATCAAAGCTTTCAAAATATTAATGGGAACAGATAGGGTAGATAGAGAGAAACTATTTCCGCTGGTTGGGGATTCTAGGACTCGGGGTACAGTCTAAAAATTAGAGCCAGACCTTTCAGGAGTGATGTTAAGAAACACAAAGGGTGGTAGAAGTTTGGAACTCTCTCTCGGTAAAGCTGTTAATGATAGATCAATTGTTAAGTTTAAATCTGAGATTGATAGATTTTTGTTAACCAAAGGTATTAAGGGATATGGGGCAAAGGCGGGTATATGGAGTTAAGTCGCACATCAGCCATGGTCGCGTTGAATGGCGGAACAGGCTCGAGGGGCTGAATGGCCTCCTCCTGTTCCTATGTTCCTGTGAGATACAGTGATCCCGGTGCCCATCACAAGCACCAGATTCAGATATTCTCTCTGGCTGTGAGTAACCGTATGTCTTTGATCTGATAGGATCCGATGATGAGGATGAAGAAAACACAATCGCACTAAAGAACAGCAATAGAAAGGGAAAATCTTCAAAGAAAAAATCAAAAACTGTAAGTTTATTTTTAGTATAATCCAGGCACTGTGAAGTATTTCATGATCCCATTGATTCACCTGCGGTTTGATTAACTTCTGATACGCTGGATGGCAACAGGCCTATTGACAGTAATTGGGAGGTGGGACTGATGTCAGAGTCAGGGAAGGGGACCCAGCCAGTGTATGGGCGATAGGAACTGGAAGGAGATGAACATGGTAACAGAGTAAGTGCGGCAGTCTGAGGCTGGACTGGTCGCAGAAGTGAATGGCTACGGGCAAGATCTGGGGGACTGCCAAGGATTAAAGAAAGGAATCGGGATATTTTTGACACGTGACTATCTTGTAAGGGTACATCAGAGATCATAAAAACGATTGGGTTCTGAAATTTTCACAAGCTACTGATAAGGAGCTAGGCACTGAGATAGGACATGGATTGAGATGGCCATGAGCGCAGTGGCGGTTGTGTCCCTAGCCCTTGTATTAGTGCTATTGACTGCTAAATGAATGCTTCCACCATTCAGTAACACGATTTGAGAATCCAATACTCCTCAGCCCTGAACCTGAGAGGTTTAGAGCTGGGCCTCCTGCTGCCAGTCCCGGACAGGCCGGCTGCTCGCTAGGCCAGTTTCAGACCTTTGAGTTAAAATTCCCACCCTCATTCCTGACCAACCATTAATATCAAGAGGTGGCACCCAATTCTAAAAATCTTTAGCGTCCTTCTGCTTGTGTATAAACTGCACTGTATTTGCTCCCGCATATATCGGAAATGAGATCTACTGGACCATCCAGTGATCCACTAACTGATGCCTGAACTAAGGATGGAAGAAGTAAAGTTTGCTGGAGCAGGGCACATGGTGTACTGCTGGAGTCCACAGCCCAGCGTTGAGCACGTCAGGGCTGGTAATCACCCATTTTCTGTTTCCAGGACAGCATCACGTCCAGGACAGAATCTCCCATTGTGGAGGTTGATGACCTGGAGAAGTTTGTGTTGAGGCCTGCAGCACAGGGCGTGACCATCAAATGCAGAGTCACGAGAGACAAGAAAGGCATGGACCGAGGCCTTTATCCCACGTACTACCTGCATCTGGACACAGACGACAGTAAAAAGGTAGGGTACCAAAATACGCTGACGGAACCACCGGCCTTCCTTCAGGAGTTGGTGATTGAAATGGATTGCCAATTCTAGTTTGTTTAGTCATTTTTTGGGGGCCTTTTATCAGATTTTATCTCATGAATATCTCCGACTGAGCTGACTGGTCTTTGGCCTCTGGTGTTCACAGTGTAAACTTTGCTTTGGTTGATTAAGAAATTCTTTAAAAATCAAACAGAAGCTGCTTGGTGGGGACCAGTGGAAGAGCTGCGTTATTCCGTGAGTGAGAAAGACCCAGTTACAGTTTACAGTCCGACAAGATTTTTAACTACATCTAACATTGTTTTTCACTTGTTTGCTCTGTAACTGTGACTGGCCCAGTGACTGCCCATTGCACCAATATTCTACAAAAGAAAAACTTTAAAAAAATCAATTACAGATGGAGCAACCATTAACATCAGCACCGGCCTCAGCACAGAGCTCCACACAGAGCCTCAGCACAGAGCTCCACACAGAGCCTCAGCACAGAGCTCCACACAGAGTCTCAGCACAGAGCTCCACACAGAGTCTCAGCACAGAGCTCCACAGAGTCTCAGCACAGAGCTCCACACAGAGCCTCAGCACAGAGCTCCACACAGAGACTCAGCACAGAGCTCCACACAGAGCCTCAGCACAGAGCTCCACAGAGCCTCAGCACAGAGCTCCACACAGAGCCTCAGCACAGAGCTCCACACAGAGCCTCAGCACAGAGCTCCACAGAGTCTCAGCGCAGAGCTCCACACAGAACCTCAGCACAGAGCTCCACACAGAGTCTCAGCACAGAGCTCCAGAGAGTCTCAGCACAGAGCTCCAGAGAGTCTCAGCGCAGAGCTCCACACAGAGCCTCAGCACAGAGCTCCACACAGAGACTCAGCACAGAGCTCCACACAGAGCTCCACAGAGTCTCAGCACAGAGCTTCACAGAGTCTCAGTGCAGAGCTCCACACAGAGTCTCAGCACAGAGCTCCACACAGAGCCTCAGCACAGAGCTCCACACAGAGCCTCAGCACAGAGCTCCTCACAGAGTCTCAGCACAGAGCTCCACACACAATGCAGAGGTCCACACACAGCGCAGAGCTCCACACACAGCCTCAGCTCAAAGCTCCACACAGGGCCTCAGCTCAGAGCTCCACACAGAGCCTCAGCACAGAGCTCCACACAGAGCCTCAGCACAGAGCTCCACACAGAGTCTCAGCACAGAGCTCCACACAAAGTGCAGAGCTCCACACACAGCGCAGAGCTCCACACAGAGCCTCAGCTCAGAGCTCCACACAGAGCCTCAGCTCAGAGCTCCACACTACTTCCCAGGCTATCCTCAGCTAGCACTAACAAAGGGTGGCAGAGGGGTACTAGTAAATATAGCAACATCTCCTGTCAGAACAGTTGGGAACTGTGGGTGATTTAGCAGAAGATACACCCCGTTTAAGGACAACAGTGGACTTCTCCACATCCATTAGTATTAGTCTGGCACAGATATGCTTCTGCGGGGAGGTTTTGATACTGTTCCTGTCTCTCCAGAAAGAAGTAATGGAAGGTTACTTCAGTTCACTGAGCTCCTTCTCATAGCCTATCTAAAAATAATGAAAAGTCACCAGTGAAGGTGGGAAACTGGAATGTGGGTAACTGTAGGGATCGGAACATTTGGGCCAGTAGCTCTATCAGCAGAGTTACCAAGCTGGCCACGTTCACATGTTATAGAATGACTGACATTCCCGGCTGCTCACTGGCTCACTACACGTTACAGTAAAGCTCACATTACACTTGTCCACATTAACCGGATGTTACTCAGTGCTGAAAGTCCCATTAAAGAACAGTCCAGGTTGAATTGATTGGGATTTAGATTCAGACTTTACATCATTGGTTAATCCGGGTATTAACTGTGCTTCCAACTAAACCTCTCCTTCTCCCCAGGTTTTCTTGCTAGCTGGGAGGAAGCGGAAGAAGAGCAAGACGTCCAATTACCTCATTTCAATAGATCCGACTGATCTGTCCCGAGGGGGAGAAAACTTCATTGGAAAGCTCAGGTTGTGCCCGTTACCGTTTGTCCATCCCTTCTGTAGTCACTATTCTCAACACCATTCTGATGTGATACCATCACACGTTTCCATTCCCCAGCCCACCTTTCCAATCAATGTGCCTCTGGAGTGGAGTGTGTAGATCAAGTATTGTGTTCAGGACAATAGGTTAGACACTGGGTAGAGATTCGCCTTCGGAGCTAGCACTAAACGGGCGGCATCGCATCAGCCACCTGTTATACACCTCGCTTGACTTTCACTTCTGGGCGGGGAGTTTAACGGGCAGGGAGTATAACGGGCGGGGAGTTTAACGGGCGGGGAGTATATCGGCGGGGAGTATAATGGGCGGGGAGTATAACGGGCGGGGAGTATAACGGGCGGAGAGTATAACGGGCGGAGAGTATAACGGGCGGGGAGTATAACGGGCGGAGAGTATAACGGGCGGGGAGTATAACGGGCGGAGAGTATAACGGGCGGGGAGTATAACGGGCGGGGAGTATAACGGGCGGAGAGTATAACGGGCGGGGAGTATAACGGGCGGAGAGTATAACGGGCGGGGAGTATAACGGGCGGGGAGTATGACGGGCGGGGAGTATGACGGGCGGGGAGTATGACGGGCGGGGAGTATGACGGGCGGGGAGTATGACGGGCGGGGAGTATGACGGGCGGGGAGTATGACGGGCGGGGAGTATGACGGGCGGGGAGTATGACGGGCGGGGAGTATGACGGGCGGTGAGTATGACGGGCGGTGAGTATGACGGGCGGTGAGTATGACGGGCGGTGAGTATGACGGGCGGGGAGTATGACGGGCGGGGAGTATGACGGGCGGAGAATATGACGGGCGGGGAGTATAACGGGCGGGGAGTATAACGGGCGGGGAGTATAACGGGCGGAGAGTATAACGGGCGGGGAGTATAACGGGCGGGGAGTATAACGGGCGGGGAGTATAACGGGCGGGGAGTATAACGGGCGGAGAGTATAACGGGCGGGGAGTATAACGGGCGGGGAGTATAACGGGCGGAGAGTATAACGGGCGGGGAGTATAACGGGCGGAGGGTATAACGGGCGGGGGGTATAACGGGCGGGGAGTATAACGGGCGGGGAGTATGACGGGCGGAGAATATGACGGGCGGAGAGTATGACGGGCGGAGAATATGACGGGCGGGGAGTATAACGGGCGGGGAGTATAACGGGCGGAGAGTATGACGGGCGGGGAGTATGACGGGCGGAGAATATGACGGGCGGGGAGTATAACGGGCGGAGAGTATAACGGGCGGGGAGTATAACGGGCGGGGAGTATAACGGGCGGGGAGTACAACGGGCGGGGAGTACAACGGGCGGTGAGTACAACGGGCGGTGAGTACAACGGGCGGTGAGTACAACGGGCGGGGAGTACAACGGGCGGGGAGTACAACGGGCGGGGAGTACAACGGGCGGAGAGTACAACGGGCGGAGAGTACAACGGGCGGAGAGTATAACGGGCGGAGAGTATAACGGGCGGGGAGTATAACGGGCGGGGAGTATAACGGGCGGGGAGTATAACGGGCGGGGAGTATAACGGGCGGGGAGTATAACGGGCGGGGAGTATAACGGGCGGAGAGTATAACGGGCGGGGAGTACAACGGGCGGGGAGTACAACGGGCGGGGAGTACAACGGGCGGGGAGTACAACGGGCGGAGAGTACAACGGGCGGAGAGTACAACGGGCGGAGAGTATAACGGGCGGGGAGTATAACGGGCATAGAGTGTAACGGGCGGGGAGTATAACGGGCATAGAGTGTAACGGGCGGGGAGTATAACGGGCGGGGAGTATAACGGGCGGGGAGTATAACGGGCGGAGAATATAACGGGCGGGGAGTATAACGGGCGGGGAGTATAACGGGCGGGGAGTATAACGGGCAGGGAGTATAACGGGCGGAGAGTATAACGGGCATAGAGTGTAACGGGCGGGGAGTATAACGGGCGGAGAGTATAACGGGCATAGAGTGTAACGGGCGGGGAGTATAACGGGCGGGGAGTATAACGGGCATAGAGTGTAACGGGCGGGGAGTATAACGGGCGGGGAGTATAACGGGCGGAGAGTATAACGGGCGGGGAGTATAACGGGCGGGGAGTATAACGGGCGGGGAGTATAACGGGCGGGGAGTATAACGGGCGGGGAGTATAACGGGCGGAGAGTATAACGGGCGGTTGATTTGATATCGCACAAGACAATTTTCTACCCACTGTGATTTTCACCTCCAGCATCTGGCTTTTTTTCCAGACAGACTCAAGGGATTAAAGTCTTTCTCTATGGGAGCCTTGACGAATCTTCTCTCCAGATTCTCCAAGGCCGCTCACCCAAACTGTGCTGTCTCCCTGCTGAGAGGAGCTAGCTCTCAAATGCAGGCAGAGGATTGACCCTGAGATCTATGCTGATCTGTATCTGATTTGTATAGCTGCCCACTGTTTTAAGTCATTGGGGTCGATTTTCCTGGAGCCGTCAGGCGGGGTTCAGGCGTGTGGGAGGGGGGGAAATCCCGAATTTGGGGGCCCCGACACCATCCCGCCCAAAACCCCGCCCCACGCAAGTTTCAGAGGAGGCGGGTACCCGCCCCGCACTGGGACCCGCTGAAACCAGGCGGGAAGGGATTAGTGCCAATTAACTGCCTGTTAACAGGTAGTTAACAGGCAGTTTTAGCCTAATCCCTATTTTGAGCGGTTTCATGTGGGATTCCCGACGGCTCCAAACCATGCCAGGTTAGAGCAGGTGGACCGTCGGGTTGAAGGAGTTGGAGGGGTCGCGATGTCGGTGCTCAGGTGAGTGATGGGTGCATGAGTGCAAAGGTAAGTGTGTTTGGTGTGTCTAAAGTGTGTAAAGGACTTTTATTTACCTGTACTTACCTTAACAGCCTTTCTTCCTGTAGCCGTCGGGAGCCCATCACTCAGCCGGCACTTAAAGCTGAACGGCTGTGATCTGTGAAAAATGACAGCCTTCATCTTTGAGTGCTGCTGAGAGTTCTAACTGAGTCTGTGCAGAAGGACTCATGTTAGAACTCAGACTGTCAGTGTTTCGCCGCTTCAAACAGCTGTGAAACACTGATATTTCATCTGTCAAGAACTCTTGACAGATGAAATTGCAGTCTGTGACGTCACCTGTTGCCGGGTGGCCCTTAATTGGCCTGCTGAGCCCGCTGGGCGGGCTCAACAAGGTCAATCAAGGGAAAATCACGTGGATTGGCCGGACGTCGAAGTAGGCGGGTCTAAAGCCCGAAAGTTGTAGTCCCGCCTTCTTCCCAACAGCTTCAGGAAAATCGACCCCATTGTCTCTTCTTTCCAATTCTTCAGTCTCCTCTGTGCCACGCCCTATCATGTCAAATTAGAAGGCAAGCAGGTGACGTGCTCCCAGCCTCTGCCAATCTTTTCCTGAGCCAGCTTCTGATTTCCTGGCCCATATTCTGTTCTGTGAGGTGTTCAGCACCTCTGCAGGGTGTCGTGACTCAGACCAGTATATACTGGCTTGTCGTTAATTGTGGTTACAAACTGTGACCTACTATTCCCAATATAGCTCATCAGTGCTCAAGACACCAATCATCTGTTGCAGTTAGTAATATATCAGTAAAGATCTAAAACAGAGTTATTATGGTCTTTGCCCATATCCAACAGGTGTGAGGTTCTTGCTATCTGTGTGGATGAGGGCAAAGTCTGCAGGGTGGATGAGCAAGCTGACCAGGGTACCGTGGTACAGGATGCCATTCAGGTGGGGGTGTGTGAAAAGGAATGTTGTAATGTTAGGGGACAGTATAGTCAGGGGGATAGATACTGTTCTCTGCAGCCGTGACCGGGAGTTCCGAAGGCTGTGTTGCCTGCCCGGTGCCAGGGTTAAGGATATCTCCTCCCAGCTGGAGAAGAATTTGGAGTGGGAAGAGGAGGGTCCAGTTGTCATGGTTCTCATGGGAACCAACAACATAGGTAGAACTGGGAATGAGGTTCTGCTGAGAGAGTTTGAGGAGCTAGGGTCCAAATTAAAATGCAGAACCTCAAAGGTAATAATCTCTGGATTGTAACTTGAGCCACGTGCAAATTGGCATAGGGACAGATCACAGAGTTAAATGCATGGCTCAAAGAGTAGTGTGGGTGGAAATAGGTTTCGATTCATGGGGCTCTGGCACCAGTACTGGTGAAAGAGGGAGCTGTTCCGTTGGGATAGTCTCCACTTAAACCAGGCTGGGACCAGTGTCCTGGCAAATCGAATAACGAGGGCTGTAGATATAGCTTTAACCTAAAAAGGGGGGGAGGGGTCAAGTGAGGGGAAATTTAGAAATCTAAAGAGAAAAGTCAAGGTAATGAAGCAGTGTAGCGATTTGGTTAAAGATAAGCAGAGTGTGACAGGAAGGGACAGAGAGTTTAATGGTAGCAGTGCATCAGTGAATAAGGTGAAAGCAGGGAATAATGATAAAAAGTTAAAATTAAAGGCTCTTTATCTGAATGTATGAAGCATTTGTAACAAGATAGACGAATTAGTGGCACAAATAGAGATAAATGGCTTTGATCTAATAGCCATTATAGAGACATGGTTGCAAGGTGACCAAGGTTGGGAACTAAATATTCCAGGGTACTTGACGTTTCGAAAAGACAGGCAGACTGGAAGCGGAGGAGGTGGGGGAGTAGCCCTGATAATAAAGGATGACATAAGGACAGTAGTGAGAAAGGATCTTGGCTCAGAAGATCAGGAAGTAGAATCAGTATAGGTGGAGATAAGAAATATCAAGGAGCAGAAAACACGGGTGGGAGTAGTTTATAGACCCGCTAACAGTAGCTATACCGTTGGACAGAGTATTAATCAAGAAATAATAGGAGTTTGTAACAAAGGTAATACAATAATCATGGGAGACTTTAATCTTCATATAGACTGGGCAAATCAAATTGGCAAAGGTAGTCTGGAGTTCAGGGAATGCATTCAAGACATTTTCCTAGAAAAATACATCATGGAATCAACCAGGGAACAGGCTATTTTAGATCTTGTATTGTGTAATAAGACAGGGTTAATTAGTAATCTCATAGTAAAGGATCCTCTGGGGAAGAGTGGTCATATTATGATAACATTTTACGTTGAGTTTGAGAGTGAAATACTTCAGTCGGAAACGGGAGTCTTAAACTTAAATAAAGCCAATTACATAGGTATAAGGGGCGAGTCAGCTAAGGTTGATTGGGAAATTAGATTAAAAGGTATGACGGTAGATAAGCAGTGGTAAACATTTAAAGAAATATTCCAAAATTCTCAACGAATATACATTCCATTGAGAAATAAAAACTCCACAGGAAAAGTGATCCATCTGTGGCTAACTAAAGAAGTTAAGGATAGTATTAGATTAAAAGAAGAGGCTTATAATGTTGCGAAGAATAGTAATAAGCCTGAGGATTGGGAGAGCAAAGGATGACCAAAAAATGGATAAAAAAGGAGAAAATAGAATGCGAGTAAACTAGCAAGAAATATAAAAACAGATTGTAAGAGCTTCTAGAAGTCTGTAAAAAGGAAGAGAGTAGCAAAAGTAAGCGTTGGTCCCTTAGAGGCTGAGACAGGTGAAATTATAATGGGGAATAAGAAATGGCAGAAACGTTAAACAAATATTTTGTATCTGTCTTCACAGTAGAAGACACAAAAAACATACCAAAAATAGTGGGGAACCAAGGGGCTAATAAGAGTGAGGAACGTAAAGTAATTAATACCAGTAGAGAAAAAATACTTGAAAAACTAATGGGATTAAAAGCCGACAAATCCCCTGGACCTGATGGCCTACATCCTAGGGTTCTAAAAGAGGTGGCTACAGAGATAGTGGTTACATTGGTTGTGATCTTCCAAAATTCCCTAGATTCTAGAACGGTTCCAGCGTATTGGAATAGAGCAAATATAACCCCACTATTCAAGAAAGGAAGGAGAGAGAAAACAGGGAACTATAGGCCCGTTAGCCTGACATCATTACTAGGGAAAATGCTGGAATCCATTATTAAGGAAGTGATAACAAGGCACTTGGAAAATCATTATACTGTATGATTAGGCAGAGTCAACATGGTTTTATGAAAGGGAAATCGTGTTTAACACATTTTGAGGATATAACTAACAGGGTAGGTTTTTTTAAATTGTTCATGGGATGTGGGCGTCGCTGGCAAGACCGGCATTTATTGCCCATCGCTAATTGCTCTTGAGGAGGTGGTGGTGAGCCGCCTTCTTGAACCACAGAGGCCTGTTAAGAGTCAACCACATTGCTGTGGGTCTGGAGTCACATATAGGCCAGACCAGGTAAGGACGGCAGATTTCCTTCCCTAAAGGACATTAGTGAACCAGATGGGTTTTTACAACAGTCTGATCGATTCATGGTCACCATTACGGATACTAGTTTTTTATTCCAGATTTATTTAATTAACTGAATTTAAATTCCACAGCTGCTGTGGTGGGATTTGCACTTATGTCTCTGGATCATTAGTGTAGGCCTCTGGATTACTAGTCCAGTAACATAACCACTGTGCTACCGTACCCCCCGATAAAGGGGAACCAGTGGATGTAGTATGTTTGGATTTCCAAAAGGCATTCAATAAGGTGCCATATAAAAGATTGCTATGCAAGATAAGGGCTCATGGGATTGGGGGTAATATATTAGCATGGATAGAGGATTGGTTAGCAGACAGAAAAGAGAGAGTAGGGATAAACGGGTCATTTTCCAGTTGACAGACTGGAACTAGTGGGGTGTTGCAAGGATCAGTGCTGGGGCCTCAGCTATTTACAATCTATATTAATGACTTAGATGAAGGGACCGAGTGCACTGTATCCAAGTTTGCTGATGATACAAAGCCAGGTGGGACAGTGAGCTGTGAGGAGGACACAAAGATGCTGCAAAGGGATATAGACAGGTTAAGTGGGTGGGCAATAAGGTGGCAGATGGAGTATAGTGTGGGGAAATGTGATGTTATTCACTTCTGTAGGAAGAATAGAAAAACAATATTTTTTAAAGGGTGAGAAACTATTAATTGTTGGTGTTCAGAGGGACCTGGGTGTCCTCGTACAGGAAACACAGAGAGTTAGCATACAGGTACAGCAAGCAATTAGGAAGGCAAATGGCATGTTGGCCTTTATTGCAAGGAGGTTGAGTACAAGAGTAGGGGGGGTCTTACTACACTTGTACAAGTGAGACCACACCTGGAGTACTGTGCACCGTTTTGGTCTCCTTTTCTGAGAAAGGACATACTTGCCTTAGAGGCGGTGCAACGAAGGTTCACACTGGACAGAAAAAGCAGCAAACCTAAGGATTGGGAGCAGTTTAGGATTCGGGCAAAGGAGGACAAACGGATTAATTAAGAGGGGGAAAATAGAGTATGAGAGTAAGCTTGCCGGGAACATAAAAACTGACTGTAAAAGCTTCTATAGATATGTGAAGAGAAAAAGATTGGTAAAGTCAAGCATAGGTCCCTTGCAGTCAGAATCAGGGGAATTTATAATGGGGAACAAAGACATGGCGGACCAATTAAATACATACTTTGGTTCTGTCTTCACAAAGGAGGACACAAATAAACTCCCAGAGATGTCGGGGAACATAGGGTCTAATGAGAGGGAGGAACTGAATGAAATCAGTATTTGTAGGGAAATGGTGTTAGGGAAATTGACGGGATTGAAGGCCGATAAATCCCCAGGGCCTGATAATCTACATCCTAGGGTACTTAAGGAAGTGGCCCTAGAAATAGTAGATGCAATGCTGGTCATCTTCCAAAATTCTATAGATTCTGGAACAGTTCCCATGGATTGGAGGGTAGCTAATGTAACCCCACTATTTAAAAAAGGTGGTAGAGAAAAAACAGGGAATTATAGACCGGTAAGCCTGACATCGGTAGTGGGGAAAATGCTAGAGTCCATTATAAAAGATGTAATAGCAGAGCACTTGGAAAACAGTGACAGGATTGGACAAAGTCAACATGGATTTACAAAAGGTAAATCATGCTTGACTAATATACTGGAATTTTTTGAGGATGTAACTGGTAGAATAGATAAGGGAGAACCAGTGGATGTGGTGTATTTGGACTTTCAGGAGGCTCTCAATAAGGTCCTGCATAAGAGACTAGCATGCAAAGTTAAAGCACATGGGATTGGGGGTAAGGTACTGACTTGGATAGAAAACTGGTTGATAGACAGGAAGCAAATAGTTGGAAAAAACGGGTCTTTTTCCGAGTGGAAGGCAGTGACTAGTAGGGTACCGCAGGGATCGGTGCTAGGACCCCAGTTATTCACAATATATACTAATGATCTAGACGGGGGAACTAGATGTAATATCTCCAAGTTTGCAGATGACACAAAGCTGGGTGGGCGTGTGTGCTGTGAGGAGGATGCAGTGAAGCTCCAGTACGATTTGGACAGGTTGGGCGATTGGACAGATGCATGGCAGATGCAGTATAATGTGGATAAATGCGAGGTTATCCACTTTGGTGGCAAAAACAGGAAGGCAGATTATTATCTGAATGGCAATAGATTGGGAAAAGGGGAAGTGCAACGAGACCTGGGTGTCCTTGTGCACCAGTCGCTGAAGGTAAGCATGCAGGTGCAGCAGGCGGTTAAGAAGGCAAATGGTATGCTGGCCTTCATAGCGAAAGGATTCGAGTACAGGAGCAAGGATGTCTTGCTGCATTTGTACAGAGCCTTGGTGAAACCACACCTTGAGTATTGTGTGCAGTTTTGGTCGCCTTATCTGAGGAAGGATGTTCTTGCCATGGAGGGAGTGCAGCGAAGATTCACCAGACTGATACCTGGGATGGCAGGAATGACATATGAAGAGAGATTGGGTCGATTAGGCTTATATTCGCTAGAGTTTAGAAGAATGAGAGGGGATCTCATTGAAAGTTATAAAATTCTAACAAGACTAGACAGACTAGATGCAGGAAGGCTGTTCCCGATGGTGGGGGAGTCCAGAACCAGGGGTCACAGTCTAAGGATAAGGGGTAAGCCATTTAGGACTGAGATGAGGAGGAATTTCTTCACCCAGAGAGTGGCGAACCTGTGGAATTCTCTACCACAGAAGACAGTTGAGGCCAATTCATTAAATATATTCAAGAAGGAGTTAGATATATTTCTTAAGGCTAAGGGGATCAAGGGATATGGGGAGAAAGCAGGGACAGGGTACTGAATTTGGATGATCAGCCATGATCGCATTGAATGGCGGAGCAGGCTCGAGGGGCCGAATGGCCTACTCCTATCTTCTATGTTTCAATGTTTCTATGATTGATCCCTGGGATGAAGGGGTTGTCCTATGTGGAGAGATTGAGCAGCTTGGGCCTATACTCTCTGGAGTTTAGAAGAATGAGAGGTGATCTCATTGCAACGTATAAGATTCTGAAGGGGATTGACAGGGTAGATGCTGAGAGGTTGTTTCCCCTGGCTGGAGAGTCTAGAACTAGGGGTCACAGTCTCAGGATAAGGGGTCGGCCATTTAAGACTGAGATGAGGAGGAATTTCTTCACTCAGAGGGTTGTGAATCTTTGGAATTCTCTACCCCAGAGGGCTGTGGATGCTCGATCGTTGAGTATATTCAAGACAGAGATCGATAGATTTTTGGACTCTCGGGGAATCAAGGGATATGGAGATCGGGTGGGAAAGTGGAGTTGAGGTCAAAGATCAGCCATGATCTTATTGAATGGTGGAGCAGGCTCAAAGAGCTATATGGCCTACTCCTGCTCCTAATTCTTATGTTCTTACTGGAGCATAGGAACAGGTGTAGGCCATTCACTGTATCTCAGATATTGATCAGAATATTGTCGCTATCACTTTGGGTGAATTATTTCCAAATAGTTCAATTGTACACTGCATTCTCTGCATTGCCAGTGTCAGTGTCAGTGTGTATAGGACATCCAAGTGACCCTGAGAAACATTTACTAATCTGCAGACTCTCCTTATGTTAGCAAAGTGATGTGATCAACTGGGTGTCTGATATATGTGGAAACCCATCACCCCGATCGGGACTCTGCAAAGCAAATTATTGATCCACAGTAGACTGTGGACTATGGAGTGGGCACTCTCTCCCCGAAGGGATACACCGCACTTACATAAAGCCAGGGAGCAAGTTGGCAGGAGCCAATGCTTTGGAACCCCAAGTATGTAGGGTACCCTTGGAGCTTAGTCAGTTTAGACTGTGAGAACCCGAGAGCAGTAACACTACCTGCTTTATCGTCAGGTGGAGCTGTCCCTGGTGCTGGAACGGACCTCACCTGCAACCACAAGCTGGGCACCTTCTAAATTGTAGAGGAGAATGGCTTCACTCGAGCTGAGTGCGCACCGTAGATGGAGCCTGGGGTTCAGCTGCGTAGTGGGTCAGCTCATAGCCTAGAGAACTCTGATCACATAAATAAAAGGTTTCTTATCCAAGGCAATCAAAACAAACAGTCTGAATGGAAGTGTAAATTTAAGTATGAGTGCTTTTAAATTGAAGTGTAAATTTATCTATAAATATAAGTGTAAATGTAAATAGATGTAAACATGAGCATAAGTGATAATGTAACTGCATGCTCCAGTGAGTGCTGACAGCACATTAATAGAAGGTTTAATCTATAGTGCTGTATCAGTTTTCTCGCTCATACTCCAGGATGAACCTGTCACTCGGACCTTGGCCCCACATCACACTCAGCCCTCCAGTTCTCATCTCCTGTAAACTGCAATTTCCCAAGAGGTGCAGACCAGAGGCTGCACAGGGAGCCAGTGAGGCTTTGAAAATCCAACCAAACTGTGTCAGTTCCTGCCCGTTGCTTGCTGCCCCAAGGGTTACAAGTCATCAGTCAGACTGCATCAGAAAACAGGTCCTGGGCATGGCTGTCCCACTCCTCTCTGTTAATCATTCTGGAGACCAGCACCATGTTGATGCTGGATGTGAGGTTGGGCCAGATCCAGGGGTAGCTCTGGGCTACAGTGGTGCCTAGACAATGGAACAGGATTTGATACGGACCCAACTCCAATGTATCATTGTGCATATTTAACACTAGGATTGCTTTTGTCTGAGCTTTAATTCTTAACCTACTTTTGAAAGCTTTCATATTTTAAAATCTGATATTTCCTGAAGCCTTAACAGTATCAGTTGCATTCTATCCAGGCCACCACATGATCACTTCCATCTCCTCAGCCCTTTACCTCACCCCCCACTGCCACTCAACCCCTTATCCGGGCTTCAGTTTCCTCAATGTTGAACTTCTCCCACATTCGCCAGTCTCCTGAGTTTCATCCTGCACAAACTACAACGCATTGAAAACTCTACCCCACCGCACTGTGCTAGACTCTTACCATCCCTCGCTGAGATCTAGTAGCCTCCTGTCTCCTAGGACACAGATATGAATTAGGATAGGATATCCACTTGGTACTGAATTTTTGTTACCATTTACAAATAATGTGATCTCATGGGTTGATTGATTGTGCCTCTCCTGGCAAAGACATAAGGAGCTAATTGAGGAGAAGTGTTGACGTGAGAAAGAAGGATTGGTCTCCAGCAGGTAAGCACCTCCACTTAGTAGCTGCCTCTCCAACTCGCCAGAAGCGACCTATTCCTGCATCGGAGTCAAGACAGGCACAATCAGTCAACTGGTCAACGAACTGATGTTCAGCTTTAAAGCAAATTAGTATTTTTCTGTGACAAAAGCAAAATACTGCCAAAGCTGGAAATCTGAAATAAAAACAGAAAATGCTGGAAAACACTCAGCAGGTCAGAGAGAGTTAGCGTTTCTGGTCGATGGCCTTTCATCAGAAGAAGGTCACTGACCTGAAACGTTAACTCTGTTTCTCTCTCCACAGATGCTGCCTGACCTGCTGAGTATTTCCAGTGTTTTCTGTTTCTATTTTAGTATTGTTATACGGTTTTGTGGTCTCTTTCCCATATTCTCCATTTTCTGCGCTTCTTTGCTGTAGGTAGGGGGCTGATTTTAATCCTGCTTAAAGCCCCTTGAGCACCTGTTTATGGGATGTTGGGCGGAGGCCTGTTGCACCAGATCTCTGTCCTGGTTTGCACCTGACGTCCATTTCCTGGGACATCCCCCCTCCCATGGTGTAAGCGGGAATTTCCACTTGAAGCAGGCGGGGCGGGAGAGGAGGTTAATTGTGTGTTAATGAAGCTGCATTGATGTTGCTGGATTGAGGGAACAGTGGCTATGTTACTGGACTAGTAATCCAGTAGGCCTGGACTAATGATCCGGAGATGTGAGTTCATAATCCAAAGTCAGTTAATTAAATAAATCTGGAATAAAAAGCTAGTATCAGTAATGGTGACCATTAAACTACTGGATTGTCATAAAAACGTATCTTAGTTCACTAATGTCCTTTAGGGAAGGAAATCTGCCATTCTTACCCAGTCTGGCCAATATTGTGACTCCAGACTGACAGCAATGTGGTTGACTCTTAACTGCCCTCTGAAATGGCCTAATAAGCCACTCAAGGGCAATTAGGGATGGGCAATAAATGATGGCCTGGCCAGCGACGCCCACATCCCGTGAATGAATAAATTAAAAAAGAAAGCCTCCCAAGTCATTTTTCCTCGATTTCCACCTGCTGCACACCCAGAGAAAGTAGGCCTTAGAGTGGCCAGCCCTTGGATTGTGGAGGATCTGAAATGAGGCAGACTCCCAGCACCCACAAAGATTTGTTTTACATTGTAATGGGCCAGTGAGGAGACGCAGTAACGCTGGAGGCCGTCCGTTCACGGCAGCCAGAAGGTCCAAAGCTGGCGGAAACTGGCAACAGCAACAACGTGCATTTATATAGCACCTTTAATGTAGAAAAACCTCCCAAGGTGCTTACAAAAGTACAGCTGCCGAACGTTCAAATCTGCAGCGGGCAAGTTCCCTCCTTATTCCAGAAAGCCCAGTCCCTCCCGGGGGAATTTTCACAGCTGGGTGAAGGCCAGGCTCTGTAAATGAGCTGTGCCTGCACATTCATCCCATGTTCAGTTGTGCTCCAGTCGGGTGCCGATGCCCAACTCATGCTGGGACAAAGGGAGGCAGGGAATCCAGCTCCAGTGACTCATGCTCCAATACAGCTCCACAACAAGACCCTGGAGCATCAACCAAGTGTGAGATGAGACAGAGTGTTAGCAGGCCATTCAACTGGGGGGTAGAGGGGTGGGTGGGGGGAGGGGCAGAGGAGCATTATAGTCCTATCTTCAGCTTATCTCCAAACACAAGCACTTTCCACAAAACCTGAGACCTCTTTGTTCTAAACTAAACTCCATGGTGCATCACCCAATGAGCCATTCAGCAGCTCAGGGGCCATTATTTTAAACTAAAGTCAAAGGGGGAAAAATTGGGCTGCTTTGCACCTCCCGTTAGCACCCTAATGGGACGCAAAGCATCTAGCGCCCGGGCGCGGTGCCGCCCATGCCTCCCGTGAAATTCAGCAGGAGGTTAGCGGCAGCGCTAACCGGTAGCGCCCCGCGGTGCTGGCGATGAGGTCATCGCCATGCACAGCGCTCCGCTCGCGCCCCGGCCGCGATCTTCGGGAGCGCCCCCTGACTTGCTGCTGAACACTATGACGGGGTCAGGGGGACCTACCTGCGGCCCGGGAGGCCACAATTTAAAGGTGAGGTGCAGGGTGACTACTTCTGTTGCTGGCCGCCTGCCAGCAGCTGCCTGCGCTCCCGTCCCCGGCCTCCTTACCCGCCCCCGCGCGGAGTGCCAGCTGCGCTCCAAGAGCCCGGCACTTCTTTTGAGTGCCGGGCTCTTTTGCCAGCACTCCCGATCCCCGGGGGCCCAGCTGGGCTCTGGATCGTGCTGCGCAAGGCCCCTCCCCTTTAAGAAGGGGAGGAAGGCCTGCAATACCGCAGTGCGACGTGCCCTGCGATATTGACTCACGACGCCCCAAGAGGGAGGAGGGGCGTTTCCAGTAGCGCCCCGCTTCCCTCTTGGGGCACAACCACTCAATTTCCGGCACGGGGTTGCTAATTTTTCTGGGGCGCTACTCAATTTTTAGCCCAAGAGCTTTAAAACATTGTTAAGCGACGTATGTTCAAATCCCCAAATCTATTTTGTTGGAGAGGGATCTCCCAATTTTTCCCTTCTTCCTCTTTCTTGGGCACACCTGCCCTGTGCATGATTACCAGCTGAGGAGGTGGACCTTCCTGGGCCCTCACCACTACCATTGCTAAATGTCTACTCCCTCTCACCTGTGTTCCTCAGTTGATGTCCTGCTCCATGTGCTTGTGGACTTCCATCCACAGCCTCCCAGCGGTGAGATGATGCTGGAGCCAGATATATAAGAGAGTGAGAGAAGGGTTTGGGACTATGGGCTTCAACAAAATGATCACAAGATAAGTCTGAATGAAGACTCTTCAGCTCATTTGATCTCATCCTTCCAGAATGCAAACTCTACCATAACCCCATCACAGCATCCAGCTGGTTTTAAACAAGTCCAGTGTCCTGGCCTCAACCAACCTTCCCAATGACCAATTCCAACTGTTGATCACCTTCGGTGTAAAGAAGCACTCCTTGGCATCTGCCATCAACTTATTCTGTACTTTAGCAAGTAGCTCTGTGATGCACTAGCAGATGCAAAAATCCCAGTGCACGGTTCACCAAAAAGACATTTCTTTGACTATCCTGTTCTGCTGTAGGAGGAGGTTAGGGAGGACCAGGGGTCACAATTTTAAGTTGTGTAAGGTCAGCTCTAGGTTAGGTGTCAACAGTTGGGTCTTTTCCCAGTGAATGATGGACCTCTGGAACAGGCTGCCTTCTCGTGCAGTGGAACTCCTTCAAGTGAGAGCTGGACCTGTTTCTGGCTGGGGCAGGGCTCACCCCTTACAAAAGGTAAGTACTGTATGGCATTAATCAAGGCCGGAATGATCTCCTGGGCTAGTTTTGATTGTGTAAGGGGTGTGGTTGGGGGGGGGTGCAGTGGCCATAGAGGAATTTCCCAGATTTTTTTGGCCTGGGATTTTATCTGATTTTCTGCCTCTCCCAGGAGATCACTTGGGTTTGGGTGGGCTGAGGAGTCTGTATATTGCGATGCACAAGGTATCACAAATTGTGCGGGACAGGCTGGGTGGACCAGAGGGTCTTTTCCTATTCGTCATTGCCCGTATATTCGTATGCTCACCTCTTGAACTCTTTCCCTCCCTTGCTCCCTCTTTGACTGTGTTGATAATCATTAGCCCTTGATGTACACCGCTTTATTCCGGTCTGTTTGAACTTTCTAAGGTCGAACCTGATGGGGACCAAGTTTACAGTGTTTGACAATGGGGTCAACCCTGAGAGGGGAAAGGCTGACCGTTCCAACGTCCGTCAGGAGCTTTCTGCCGTCATTTACGTAAGTGCCCGTGGTCAAGAGACGGTCTTGTCTCGGCAAATTATCTTTCGCCAACTTTAGGCTTGTGTCGTGCTTTCACTTGTTAGAAAGAAAGAAAGAACTTGCATTTCAATAGCGTCTTTCATGACCTTGGGATGTCCCAAAACGCAGGAAACACGGTCGCAGGAAATTGTATGAATGTCTAAAAGATGTCATCAGTCCCTAAGTGGCAAACTGGCAGGTGTCTCTGGCACCAATACCAACCCCGAACAGAAAATTAGACGCAGCACCCAATGAGTGGAAATCTGTTGCACTGCATCGCCGCCCATTCTTCCAATCAGTTACGCCCACTTTACAGCCATTGGGCAACCGATCGCAAAGTCCACCCTAATGTGTGTCTTCTCCTATCTAACCCAGGGCTCTATCTCAGTGCTACCTCAGTAGCAGGAGTGAGTGTGATAGCAGCCTCCTCCTCAATGAGACATGGCTCTGGGGCTCTACCTTCTCGTGCTGGGTCATGAGCAGGCCCTGCAACTACTGCCAGCTTACCGCTCCTACCCACAGCCTGGCACTTCCAGCCAAAAGCCTGGCACTTCCAGCCCACAGCCTGGCACTTCCTACCCACAGCCTGGCACTTCCTGCCCACAGCCTGGCACTTCCTGCCCACAGCCTGGCACTTCCTGCCCACAGCCTGGCACTACCAGCCCACAGCCTGGCACTACCAGCCCACAGCCTGGCACTTCCTGCCCACAGCCTGGCACTTCCTGCCCACAGCCTGGCGCTTCCTGCCCACAGCCTGGCACTTCCTGCCCACAGCCTGGCACTTCCTGCCCACAGCCTGGCACTTCCAGCCCACAGCCTGGCACTTCCAGCCCACAGCCTGGCACTTCCTGATTCCAGCTGGGCTGGACAGATGTGCCGTTACCCTGCAAGGTACCTCCTCCAGAACATGCCCTGGCAGCCAGGCGTTCCTTACGGATGACCAGGAGTCAACATGGGAACAGACACTGTAATGATCAATAACATGTCATTCTATAGTGGACACTAGGTGGAGCCGTAGAGCTGTGTATAGCTGTATGTATAAGACTACACTACCCAGCTGTATGTATATTAAGACTACATTACCCATGAGGCACTAGGCTACCCACAAGGCAGCAGTCAAGATGGAAGCCTCTACAGATACTGTACCCAGTCCACATGTGCTCAATAAAGTAACTAGCAAAAGCTCGCTGTGTTCATAATAAGAATGTCTATTTATTAATGAACATAAGAGACACGACTGAACACATACGAACATACGGAAATCTACTGGTCCACTCAGCCCGTCCCATGTGGTGGTGATTCCTTCGGCCTCACAATACAGACACTCCTCACCTGCCCGAGGCCATGTCACCTCCTGGGAGAGGCAGAGAAAACAGATTTATTTAAAAAACAGGCCAATTAGTGGAATAAAAATTGGAAAATTCCTCTCCGATATCCTATAACTTCCACCATTAAGTTTCTCTTGAGCTGATCCTGTACCCAATCCAGAAGTGAGACCCTGCTGTAAATTGGAACTGCAAGTCTCAATTGCCACAGTCACAGCTTCTGTGAGAGAGACAGGGGCCTAGAAATTGAGTGGGGTTAGCGCCCAATTAGAGGCGCCAGAGGGCCTTGCACCGGAATTATAGCCGCTTCGGAAATTGATTTGGGCCCTACCATCGGCGTTAGCCGGTAGCGCTGCGCCGGCACCGATGACGTCATCGGTGTGCGCAGCGTCCCGGTTGCCATGGTAACGCGGCCGGACGCCGAAATTCAGTTGCGGCCGCCTCGCCCGTGGCAGCCGCAACCAACGATTTTTCAAAAGTTTCTTGCTGGACTTAGCGCCGGCGCATTAAGGTGGCGCGGCGGCCGGCCGCTTTCCCGGCGGCCGCCTGCCCGCACCTCCCTCCCCGGACTCCTCCACCACCCCCCCGCGGCACAGATGTGTGTGGGCCTCGAGCCCGGCACTTCTCCGAGGTGCCGGGCTCATTTTTCGTGCGATTCCACTGGCCAGCGGTCGGCTGCAGGCAGCTCCTCCTTAACAGAAGGAGGAGGCCTGCAGTACCCCAGCCTGCCGCACCGCATCGGGTGCCGCAGCGGGGGATTAGCGCCGCAATCCTGCATTCAGCGGCCATTGCGAGGCGCTGACACCCTCCATTAGCGCCCGCAGCCGTCTGGGCGTGGTGCAGCTGAATTTTTGGCGGGCGCAGCGGCAATTAACGCTGGCGCTAAATTTCGGGCGCTACAGCCCTGGCGGAGGCAAACTCAATTTCTAGGCCGGGGTCTAGACTTTGAGCCTCTGTCCCTTGGACTCCCCTGACAATGTTGCTGTATTTGCCTCCTGTTCCATGTTGGAATTGTCAGATCAGAATATTTAATGTGGGGCAAGGTTTACAATCAGAATTAGTCAGAGACACTTTGTAAGTACAGATAAACCGTGAACCTGGGCACATGTTACGGCATTCTGATCAATGTGGTGCTCATGTGTTTTAATGTAGCGTAACACAAAGTTGTAAATTGTTTACAGGAGACCAATGTCCTTGGATTCAAAGGCCCCAGGAAGATGATGGTGATTATCCCAGCGATGGATGAGGACCACGAACGCATTCCCTTCCGATCGTGTAACGTGAGTTGGAACGAAACATTAAAAGTGCCCATTCTTTGTAACCTTTAACCAAACACTGAGTTCCTTGTCTCTCAACCAGGCTCTGATCCGAGATACCAGGGCCACATGTTTCTGGAAACTATTTACCACTGGAGTAAACCGTTCCACCCCCCCCCCACCCCCCGCCCCCCACTGGAGTAAACCATTCCAACCGCCACCCCCCCCCACTGGAGTAAACCATTCCACCCCCCCCCCCCCCCACTGGAGTAAACCATTCCCCGCCCCCCCCCCCACTGGAGTAAACTATTCCACCTGCCCCCCCCCCCCAAACTGGAGTAAACCATTCCACCCCCCCCCCCCCACTGGAGTAAACCATTCCACCCCCCCCCCACTGGAGTAAACCATTCCACCACCCCCCCCCACTGGCGTAAACCATTCCACCCTCCCCCCCCCCAACTGGAGTAAACCATTCCACCCCCCCCCCCCCACTGGAGTAAACCATTCCCCCCCCCTCCCCACTGGAGTAAACCATTCCCCCCCCCAACTGGAGTAAACCATCCCACCACCCCCCCACTGGAGTAAACCATTCCCCCCCCCCCCCACTGGAGTAAACCATTCCCCCCCCCACTGGAGTAAACCATTCCCCCCCCCCCTCACTGGAGTAAACCATTCCACCCCCCCCCCCACTGGAGTAAACCATTCCACCCCCCCCCCCACTGGAGTAAACCATTCCCCCGCCCCACTGGAGTAAACCATTCCCCCCCCCCTCCCCACTGGAGTAAACCATTCCCCCCCCCCACTGGAGTAAACCATTCCCCCCCACTGGAGTAAACCATTCCACCCCCCCCCCCCGCCACTGGAGTAAACCAATCCCCCCCGCCCCCCACTAGAAAAAACCACCCCACCTTTCCCCCCCCACTGGAGTGTCCATCACTAAGAGTGGCTCGGTAGCACCACTACTGACCAAGCTGGCCGAGTCCTGAAGGACATAACTGCCAGTCTGGGCCTGCGGCAGGTGGTGAGAAAACCAACATGAGGGAAAAACCTACTTGACCTCGTCCTCACCAATCTACCTATCGCAAATGCATCTGTCCATGACGGCACTGGTAGCAGTGACTACCGCACAGTCCTTATGGAGACGAAGTTCCGTCTTCACACTGAGGAAACCCTCCATCGTGTTGTGTGGCACTACCACCGTGCTAAATGGGATAGATTCAGAACAGATCTAGCAGCTCAAAACTGGGCATCCATGAGGCGCTGTGGGCCACCAGCAGCAGCAGAATTGTATACTACCACAACCTGTAACCTCATGGCCCGGCATATCCCTCACTCATTACCATCAAGCCAGGAGACCAACCCTGGTTCAATAAGGAGTGTAGAAGAGCATGCCAAGAGCAGCACCAGGCGTACCTAAAAATGAGGTGCCAACCTGGTGAAACTACAACACATGTAACATGCTAAACAGCAGAAGCAGCATGCTATAGACAGAGCTAAGTGATCCCACAACCAACAATCAGATCAAAGCTCTGAGGTCCTGCCACATCCAATCGAGAATGGTGGTGGACCATTAAGCAACTAACGGGAGGAGGAGGCTCCATGAATATCCCCATCCTCAATGATGGTGGAGCCCAGCACGTGAGTGCAAGAGACAAGGCTGAAGCATTTGCAACCATCTTCAGCCAGAAGTGCCAAGTGGATGATCCATATCGGCCTGCTCCTGAGGTCCCCACCATCACAGAAACCAGTCTTCGGCCAATTTGAGTCACTCCACATGATATCAAGAAATGGCTGAGCGCACTGGATACAGCAAAGGTTATGGGCCCCAACAACATCCCAGCTATAGTGCTGAAGACTTGTGCTCCAGAACTAGCCGTGCTTCTAGCCAAGCTGTTCCAGTACAGCTACAACACTGGCATCTACCCGACAATGTGGAAAATTGCCCACAAATCCAATCCAGCCAATTACCACCCCATCAGCCTACTCTCAATCATCAGCAAAGTGATGGAAGGTGTTGTGTCCGTGTGTTAACAGAGACACTGAAGACAGGAGTTGGTTTCACAGGTGTTTACTGAACAAAGTCTGGAGGGGAACTAACTGATACAACACAATATACAGGCTTATATAGCCCGAGTGGCCATTACCGGCATTACAGTACACAGGGGGCTCTTAAAGGCACATACACTACAATTCCTCCCCTTTTAGCCAACCAGTACATAATATTTTAAGTAATCATTAATTACATGTTACAAGAAAAATAATCTACACATTGCTGCAGTTAATCAATTATAAGTCAGTCTCTCTGGAGGCTTCCTGACTCGGTCTGGATAACGCCTCGGTGGTGTAGTAGTTTCTGGTGGTGTAGTAGGTTCTTTTGGTAAGGCTGATTCGGCTTGAATGCCAGTGTCGGGTTCATCGGGTTCCAGTATCACCGGATCGGAGGTAGATACTATGGGTATCTCTACTTCATCATTAGGCGTATAGAGTTGTGGTGTAGGTTGTCCCTTTTCGGATGACTCTATGATTTGGTCAGCATGGCGCCTTATTATGCTTTCTCCAATGTCCACGGTATACATCAGCGGTCCAATCGTGTGCAGATAGTTCCAGGCTGCCATTTCTCGGTACGGTAGTCCCGGGCCAAAACTTGTTGACCTATCTGGAAGGTTCTAGTTGGCCTTTCATTCATGCCTTGAAATTGCCAGTTCTCCACGTCCCTTCTGATGTTTGGCTTGATCAAATCCAGCCGGCATCTTAGGCTTCTATTGAAGAACATCATGGCGGGAGTTTGGTTTGTAACCATATGTGTTGCATTCCTGTATGCAAACAAGAAGTTATCCACCTTATGCTGAAGTTTTATGTCTTCATTACCCATGGCCTTTATGGCCTTCTTGAAGGTCTGGACAAACCTTTCAGCCAATCCATTGGTGGTGGGATGGTATGGGGCGGACGTGTAGTGCTTAACCCCATTGTTTTTTAAGAACTTCCTGAATTCTTCAGACACAAATTGCGGTCCATTATCAGAACAGATCTGTTCAGGCAGCCCATTTCTGGCAAATATGGTCCTTAATACTGTGATGGTTTTTTCCGTGGTGGTGGAGGACATCTTTATTACCTCCGGCCACTTGGAGTGTGCATCAACCGCGATTAAGAACATTGAGTCCATAAATGGACCAGCAAAGTTGATGTGTACCCTTTGCCATGGAGATGAGGGCCACTCCCATGGATGTAGAGGGGCTTGTGGTGGAGCGTTTTGGACCTTCTGGCATCCTAGGCAGCTCTTGGTCATTTCTTCGATGTCTCCATCGATTCCTGGCCACCATACAAACGCCCTGGCTAGGTTCTTCATTTTCACTCCACCCAGATGCCCCTCGTGAAGCTCCTTTAGAACTTTATCCTGGAGTTTGGGTGGAATCACTACTCTGGATCCACACATCAAGGTTCCTCGGCACACTGACAGCTGTTCTCTTCTTTGCGAGAATGCTGGCAACAGTGGTTCGCCATGTGCTGGCCATCCCTTCACTGTTAAATCGTAAACTCGTGAGAGAGTCGGGTCATTTCTCGTTTCCCTTTCAATGGCAGAATTTGTTACTGGTAGACATTCGATTATGGTAGAGTGGAAAATCTCCACTGGGTCTACAGTAGGTGCCTCTTCTACCGTTGGCAACGGTAGGTGCGATAAACCATCAGCATTCCCATGCTGTTTTGATCCTTTGTATTCTATGTTATATTGGTGTGCCCCTAGAAAAAGGGACCACCTCTGTAGCCTTTGCGCTGTCATAATGGGAACACCCTTTTTAGGGTTGAATATGGAGATGAGGGGTTGATGGTCAGTCAACAAGGTAAATTTTTGTCCGTGTAGGTAATGGTTGAATTTCTTCACTCCCCATACCAGGCTGAGTGCTTCCCTGTCGATTTGGGCATAGTTACGCTCAGCTGAGTTCAATGAGCGTGACGCAAAAGCTATCGGCCGTTCCGAGCCATCAGGGAATTTGTGCGATAATACCGCTCCTACGCCGTAAGGGGATGCATCGCATGCCAGTCTGATTGGCAGTGATGGGTTGTAATGAGCCAAAACTTCTTTGGACGTGATTAAGTCTTTGCAGTTATGGAAGGCACGTTTACAGTCTTCGCTCCATTTCCAAATTACTCCTGTTTGTAGCAGTTCATTAAGAGGGTGCAGAAGAGTTGATAAGTTCGGTAAAAATTTATGATAGTAATTTATTAATCCCAGGAACGACCTTAATTGTGAAACATTTTCAGGTGCTGGGGCTTTTATGACCGCTTCAATTTTTTCAGGTGACTTATGCAACCCTTCCTTATTAATTATGTGGCCACAATATGATATTTGATTCTGGAAAAATTCGCACTTGGGGCGATTTGCTCGTAGGCCCCGTTCTCTCAGCCTAGTGAGCACCTGCTCCAAATCGGCAAGGTGCTCGTTGTCGTTTTCTCCTGTTACACTACAGAAGGTGTCGTCGACAGTGCTATTAAGCGACACTTACTCACCAATAACCTGCCCACCAATGCTCAGTTTAGGTTCAACCAGGACCACTCGGCTCATTACAGCCTTGGTCCAAACATGGGCAAAATTCTAGCAGTAAGGTGAGAGTGACTGCCCTTGACATCATTTGACCGAGTGTAGCATCAAGGAGCCCTAGTAAAATTAAAGTCAATGGGCATCAGGGGAAAATTCTCCACTTGCTGGAGTCATACCTAGCACAAAGGAAGATAGTTGTGGTTTTTGGAGGCCAATCATCTCAGCCCCAGGACATCGCTGCAGGAGTTCCTCAGGGCAGTATCCTCGGCCCAACCATCTTCAGCTGCTTCATCAATGACCTTCCCCCCATCATAAGGTCAGAAGTGGGGATGTTCGCTGATGACTGCACAGTGTTCAGCGCCAATTCACAACTCCTCACATAATAATGTAGTCCATGCCCACCTATAGCCTTTGCTGTATTCTGCAGCGAGTGTCTCACCTCCTGACTCCCCAAAGCCTTTCCACCATCTACAAGGCACAAGTAAGGAGTGTGATGGAATACTCTCCACTTGCCTGGATGAGTGTAGTTCCAACAACACTCAAGAAGCGCGACACCATCCAGGGCAAAGCAGCCCACTTGATTGGCACCCTATCCACCACCTTATACATTCACTCCCTCCACCACCGGCGTACCGTGGCTACAGTGTGTACCATCTACAAGATGCACTGCAGCAACTCGACAAGGTTTATTCAACAGCACCTCCCAAACCCGTGACCTCTTCCACCTAGAAGGACAAGGGCAGCAGGCACATGGGAACACCACCACCTCCAAGTTCCCCACCAAGTCACACACCAGCCTGACTTGGAAATATATCGCCATTCCTTCATCGTCACTGGATCAAAATCCTGGAACTCCCTCCCTAACAGCACTGTGGGAGCACCTTCATCACACAGACTGCAGCGATTCAAGAAGGCGGCTCACCACCACCTTCTCAAGGGCAATTAGAGATGGTCAATAAATGCTGGCCTTGCCAGCGATGCCCACATCCCATGAACGAATATTTTTTTTAAATCCCCACCCCCACTGGAGTAAACCATTCATTCCCCCGCAACTGGAATGAACCATCCCACCCCATTTCTAAACAATGGCCCAGATTCTGTGAAATACATGCACTTCCCTCATTAATCAGCTTCCATTTTGGGTCAAACAGAGTAAATTAAAGGTTAGTAAGAATGCTAAGCTTCTCAAGGCCTGCAACAGCCCCTGAACCCCAGCACATTTGGCCTTGCATTCTGCCCTTGGCACTTAGCTGAGGGTTCACCGCCCAAAAAGTTCTTCCCAAGTTGTTGGGTGCTGCGGGGCCTGTATTCGGAGAGGAACGTGAGGTGATTCCCACTAAAGAAATGCGATCATCCCTTTAGGACAAAGATGGCCTGCTCTTGAGATGGCAAAATAAAAACATGGAGAACTTAATCGGGCTGCACAACAAGACTCCGGTGTGGAACGACAATACTCAGTCCTACGTGCTGAACTTCCACGGGAGAGTGACACATGCCTCAGTGAAGAATTTCCAGATTGTCCACGAGAGCGATGGTAAGTTACATCTCTGACCTGTCGTGTTTACAGCGAGTGCTGGAACACTTTAGGGGGGGGGAAATTAGTTAGCGAGCATTTTGAGTCGCTAACATCGCCTGGGCTCTAAATTTAGCACCTGGCGAAAAATAGCGCTGGTGATCGCTACGTTCAGTTTTAGCGCCCCAAGAGGGAGGTGGAGCGATAATTCAAGCGCTCCACTTCCTTCTTAGAGCGCTAATCCCAAGTAACTGTGTAGTGCGTTCTGCAGCGCTACGCACTGGGCCACGTAGCGCTGCTGCATGGAAGGGGAGGCCCCAAGCCCACAACTCTGCGGGGCCCTACCTGGACCACCGGGGAGCAGGGTACCGTGACAGCAGCCCGGCACACATGAGGAGCGCCGGGCTGTCAGATCGCGGCACGGACCCCGCGTTCAAAGAGGCAACAGGCCGCGACAAGTAATTCGGCCAATTTTTTGTCCCCCGCCCGCCACCTCCCCTTTAGTTACCACCCGCGAGCTTCCTGCCGCTCCACTCCTGCCCCCGAATCAGTCGTCGTCATCGCCTGGCGCAGATTCAGGGGGCGCGGGCCAATATAGCAGGCGGGGTGAAAACGGGGCGCTGCGCACGGTGATGACGTCTTCATCGCCTGTGCAGCGGAGCGGGGCGCGACTGGTTACCGCCGCCGCTAAACCCCTGCTGAAGTTAGCGGGAGTCGTTAGTGGCGCTGCGCTCGTTAGCGCCCCCTGGGGGCAGATGCACCGAATTTCTAGCCCTCGGTCTTTCTAAAGCGGGACTTTTTTTTGTGATTGTGACTGCCTCTTTTCTCAGGTGTTTTAGTTTTTTGCCCCTCTCCTCTCCTGTCTTTGGGAAGTGTCTGACTTTCCAGTCAGTCCTGACAAAGCGGAATCTGGGAGATCTGGGGATGTGGGTGTCACTGGTAAGACCAGCATTTATGGCCCATCCCCAGTTGCCCTTGAGAAGGTGGTGGTGAGCCGACTTCTTAAACCACTGGTAACGGTTTGATACAACTGAGGGGCTCACTCGGCCACGTCAGAGAGCAGTTAAGAGTCAACCACGTTGGTGTGGGACTGGAGTCACGTATAGGCCAGACCGGGTAAGGACAACAGGTTTCCTTCCCTAAAGAGCATTAATGAACTTGTTGGGTTTTTACGACAGTCCGACAGCTTCATGGTCACTTTCATTGATACCATCATTCTATTTTAACTGCATCCAAATTCTCAAACTGCCATGGTGGGATTTGAAGTCACGTTCGCTGGATGATTAGTCTCTGACGTAACCGCAAGACTACTGTTCCCGAACATGAAGCCATATTCCATCCTACCTCACACTACTGCTTCAAGGGGCCACATAGTATGGTGTCCCCACGTGACATCCCATTCATATTTCACTCGGCATTCATTCATGAAATTAGCCAGACGCACCACGGGTCCTTTCAGGTCTCTTTGCGGATGCTTGAATATTGCCCGTATTTGGATCAGTTCAGGCTCAAGGTGCAATCACTGGTGGAATGAGGAGGCGACCATTTCAGGAATTATTGGATGGTGCAGGGCATGATTCCTGGTCAGTTGATCTGAGCTGGGAGAGGCAGCAAGAACACTACAATTGCCCTCAGCACGGAGGAAGGGGGAGGACAAAAAAAATTAGCTCGGGCTCCCGCTCCTGATGGAAGCCGCCTGGCTCCTGCCGGCAAGTGTGCATTTGTCACATCAGGTGAGGACATCATCAGGCTCGGCTGTGGTGCCTCCCTCCCCTGGTCGAACAGCTTGCTGAAACTCGCTGTCTCGGCTCGCACGGAAAGAATGGCCCCTTAGGTGAGATGCCAGAGCCTGCAGCCGTGTCACAGGAATCATCTGCTCCTTCAGTTGTGGTGGGGAGGGAGGAGGGGGTTGGGGAGGGGAGGGGGGTGGGGGAGGGGGGGAGGGAGGGGGGTGGGGGAGGGGGGGAGGGAGGGGGAGGGGGGAGGGGGTGGGGGAGGGGGAGGGCGAGGAAGGAGGGGGAGAGGGGAGGGAGGGAGGGGGAGAGGGGAGGGGGAGGGGTGGGGAGAGGGGAGGGGTGGGGGAGGGGGAGGAAGGAGGGGGTGGGTGAGGGGGAGGGAGGAGGGAGGGGGAGAGGTGGGGGAGGGGGTGGGGGAGGAAGGAGGGGAGGGGGAGAGGGGTGGGGTGGCGGAAGAGGAGGAAGGAGGGGGGTGGGGAGGGGGAGAGGGGAGGGGGAGGAGAGGGGTGGGGGAGGGGGAGGGAGGGGGAGGAGAGGGGGTGGGGGAGGGAGGGGGAGGAGAGGGGGTGGGGGAGGGGGAGGAAGGAGGGGGAGGGGGAAAGGGGAGGGAGGGAGGGGTGGGGGAGGGATGGGTGGGGGAGGGAGGAGGGGGTGGGGGAGGGAGGGGTGGGGGAGGGAGGAGGGGGTGGGGGAGGGAGGGGGAGGGAGGAGGGGGTGGGGGAGGGGGAGAGGGGAGGGGCACATTTCTGGAGGTCTCGTCACATGACCGCTCACCTCCAATTGCCCCACCCCCTCAGACGCCCGCCATTGGTCGCCCGACACGTCCATCCTCACGGGGCACCGCCTTCCCACGCCAATTGGCTATCCAATTTGATGATTCTTGACTGTCTGTCAAACAGCCTTTTTATTCAATCTCCATTATTTCTATAACTAATAAATGAAAGTGCTGAAAAAAAATGAAAATAACACCGTTTTTTTTTACGCCTTTTTTAAAAGCTGGTCTGTGAGGGTTTGAACGCATGGTCTATCTCTCAGTGTAAAGCCAGCCTCTCCTTCCTTTTTCCCTCACAGCTGACTACATTGTGATGCAGTTTGGGCGTGTGGCGGATGATGCGTTCACCATGGATTACAGCTACCCGATGTGCGCTGTCCAGGCGTTCGCTATCGCCCTCTCCAGCTTTGACGGAAAGCTGGCGTGTGAATGACGTGTGTGGCCGACCTCCCGCCCCACCACCCAGCACCGATCTTGTAACTGAAGTGCGCTTTACTTAAAATGTAAGACTAGTGTTAGAATAAAGAGACAATGTAGGTGACAAGCAAGTCTGCAATGTTGTGCGAGAGTTTTCTCAAGGACAGGCCAGGGCAATAGGCCAGGGAACAAAAGAAATACTTGGCTCTGTGATAAAACTGTGTGACTGGAAAGCACGCTTCCAAAATGGAGGCGGCAGCTTCCAAAATGGAGGCGGCGGCTCCGAAAATGGAGGCGACGGCTTTCAAATTGGAGGAGACGGCTTTCGAAATGGAGGAGGCGGCTTTCGAAATGGAGGAGGCGGCTTTCGAAATGGAGGAGGCGGCTTTCAAAATGGAGGAGGCGGCTTTCAAAATGGAGGAAACACTTTCGTGTTTTTTGCCCTTTGAGTCATGTTATCCTGGCTGGGTTTGGAGAGGAGAATGATAGAATGATGTTTTTAGTTCACATCACCAATTTTTTTTATGTGTATTTCTAATTTTCCTCAGCAGCAGAATATCTATGATGATTTCAGGCACCTGTATGTTTTGTGCTGTGGCAACCATTTTCTTATTGATAAGAGCTGGCAATATGATGTGGGAGCGGAGTCCAGCCTGGGTATGCAGCGTACTGGGAGTTTAACCTCCTCTGGTTGACGTGTTCATGTAAAGTCTCTTCACACACTATTTTAAAATAGCACGCCACAGTATTTTATGCAAATGCTTTAACCAGTGCCCTGCGCCACCACCTATGTCGCCAGCACATTTCATGGGAGGGGGGGTTTCGGAGGCTTCATATCAACTGGCTGTTCTGAAGTTGATGAACCCCCCCCCTGAAATGAATGGAGCCTCTCGGGGTGTGTTCATTCCCATCAGTGATGTTCACAGGCTTCACAAGGCAGGTAATTTTAATATCAGTGCACCTGGATGTCTTTCAGGCAGAGGCTGAGGGAGTAATCTCGGGGGTAAAGTCCACCTCTTTCACTTCACAGATTGAGCATATTCTAAAAAGAGCCATTAAACCAGTGGAAATGATAAAGGAAAACTGCAAATGCTGGAAATCTGACACAGCCAGTCAGTCAGCATCTGTATAAAGAAAAACTGAGTTAAAACGATCAGGTGGGTGTATCCTTCATTCGTGAAACTGATGGGAGTGTGCAGTGAGAGAGACCAGCCACCTGAGGGCAATAGTAAACTCCTCAACAGCTCTGGGAGCTGGGATCAAATGGCTCCTTTCTCTAGGGCTGGTCACAGAAGGGGTGGCTCCAGCCCCATTAAGAGTGTTTAATTTGAGTGCTGACCATTGATGTGTATTGTACTTGCATATTGTTAGCTGAATACCAGAGGGCTCCCTGGCATACTGTAGCACTCCAGGAACTCCCCGTGCTCCCGAAGGTTGTATCATTGGGGAGAATGTTCCAGAGTCTGAAATAAAAGCAGCCGTTATATTGCCACACCAACTTGAGTGTTTATTCCCAACAATCATCGTTTCCTTAGAATCGTATGAGGTCCATTTACTGCAGTGGAGAACTGAGACACAGCCTGCACTGACTTGCACCGCTGTCTCTGGTCTCCTGCACACTGTATCCAACCGTCCTGCCCGGTCTGTGCACCTCTTCAGCTCACTGGCCACACACCCTCAGTTAGGAAAGCCGAACAGGCCAGAAAACATTGCAACAAACCCACAGCAAGAGAAAGTGACAGCTTACGAGGCGGGGAAATCCCTGCTTGTGATCTGCTCTGTGGGACATGTCGGGTGCTCCATACAAAGACAATCAATTGCAGTACAGGGTGGTGGACGTGGGCTGTGTTTTCTGTATTAGACGCTATTTATTTGGGCGAGATGAAATTTCGATCGCCCTTGGTAAAAGGGACAAATTTGTGCACGGAAACCCAGAATTCCTTTCCTACAACGGCCCAGCGAGTTTCTCCCATGAGTATCTGAACCAAACAGGCCAGGAAGGCCCAGGAGTAGTTCCTGGTTCCTGGTCTCGTGCTGATGTAGGAGTCTCTGCACTCCTAGCAAAGAATCTATAAACTCACTAGAAGTTAACAAACTGAGTTTAATGTATTAAAACTTTACAAAACAAGAAAAATGCCGGAGAAGCTCTAAACAGGTCTTTTCACTATCACTCCACACGAGGACTGGCTGGCCACGCCCTCTATCTCTGACGTCATGACGTCATCACGTTTCCCGCCGTTGGGGACGTCACATGACCCACATGATGACGTCATCGCGTCAGATCACGATTTTGTCGATCTAGCTATGTTTAACCAGAGCCAACATTAAAAGGTAATAAACATGATTAAAGGCAATTATACAAGTCACTGTGAGAGTCTCTTAGTGGCTTTGCCACATACGCCCCCCGAGAATTGTCTTTAACGAGAAGAGTCAATCGCTGAGGAGGTCGGACAAGTCTGTTGGACCGACTCCTAAATTCCCGGAGGGGAAAATGCTGAGCAGGCGGCGAGCTGGCAGGTAACACGGCGCTGTCAGGTGTGGCGGCGGCTGGCGGCCGGCCGCGGCGCGGAGGCTGCACCAGCTCGATCGTTCGTTCGAGGTCCAGGTGCGCAGGCTTAAGGCGATCGACAGAGGTGTGATCAGGCTTGCCCCCGACGTCAATCACGAAACTCTTGTCCCCTGCCTGCAAAACCTTGAAGGGCCCTGCATAAGGAGGTGCGAGCGGGGTACGATGGCCGTCTTGGCGCACAAACACGAACATGGCCTTCGACAGCTCCCCCGGGACGTTGGACGAAGGCAAACCATGCTGTGAGGTTGGAACTGGGTGGAAACAGCGGGCCACATCCCGGTGGGTCTCTCTTTGCCTGGCCGCGGACCATGACCGCGTAGGGGACGGCAGGAATTCACCCGGGACTCGAAGCGGTTGCCCGTAAACCATCTCCGCCGACGACGACTGGAGATCTTCCTTCGGCGCCGTGCGCAGCCCTAACATCACCCACGGCAGTTTGTCGACCCAGGATACGTCCAGAAGGCTGACCCTGAGCGACGCCTTCAAGGAACGGTGGAACCGCTCGCACAAGCCGTTCGCTTGCGGGTGATAGGCCGTAGTGCGGTGGAGTTTAACGCCCAACACGGAAACCACCTCATTCCACAGTTCGGACGAAAATTGCGGCCCCCGATCCGACGAAATATCCGCAGGGACACCAAACCGGGCTACCCATGATGAAACGAAAGCTCGAGCAACATCCGCAGAGGTGGTGGACGTCATGGGGACTGCCTCCAGCCACCTCCTGGTGCGATCCACCATTGTCAAAAGGTACGTAAAGCCCCGGGACGGTGGAAGCGGGCCCACTAAGTCGATGTGAATGTGATCGAATTGCCGCTCCGGGACCTCGAAGATGGCGAGCGGGACCCTGACATGCTGCTGCACCTTGGCCCGTTGGCAAACAACACAAGTGTTCACCCAGTCTCTGACGTCTTTGCGTATTCCCCTCCATACGAATTTGGAGACCAGCAGCTTTTGCGACGCCCGCACTCCAGGATGCGATAGGCCGTGTATGGTATCGAAAACAGCTCGGCGCCATTTAGACGGAACAATCGGACGGGGTGCACCCAACGAAACATCGTAGAGCAGAGTAGCACCTGCGGAATGGAACGGCACATCCCTCGGCTGGAGGCTGGTTGGAACCAAACGAAAACCCTGGGTCTCTGGGTCGGCCGCTTGGTCAGCCGCCATCTGTGTGTAGTCAATGCCCAATTGGACGGCCTGGACGGCGGCACAGGATAGGCAATCGACGACGACGTTGTCCTTACCGGCCACATGCCGGATGTCGGTGGTGAACTCCGATATGTATGTCAGCTGCCGTTGCTGCCGAGACTTGGCCATTGCGAACATCAATGGCTTGTGGTCAACAAACGTGATGAAACATCGCCCTTCGAGGAGGAAACGAAAATGACGGATGGCCAAAAACAAAGCCAACAGCTCTCGATCGAAAGTGCTGTACCGGCGCTCATGCCGTTGTAGCTGGCGGCTAAAAAAGGCCAGAGGTTGCCACGCGCTGTCGACCCACTGCTCCTGGACGGCCCCCACCGCGTAGTCTGATGCGTCCGTCGTGAGAGTGATGGTGGCTCCCGGCAGGGGGTGTGCTAACATGGTCGCGTTGGCGAGCGCAGCTTTCGTCTCCTCGAAGGCGCGATCCATGTCTTGCGACCATACCACGGGCTCCTTTCCCGTCGTGCCTCTGAGGGCCTCGTAGAGCGGACGCATGAGCTGTGCTGCCCTGGGGATGAAACGATGATAGAAGTTCACCATCCCCAGGAACTCCTGTAAAGCTTTCACGGATTTCGGTTTCGGGAACGCCGCGATTGCCTCCACCTTGACTCGAAGTGGCATTGCCCCAGTGGGGGTTATGCGGTGGCCCAGGAAATCAAGTTGTGCTAGGTCGAAACGGCATTTGTCCGGGTTAATGATGAGGCCGTGCTGCTGAAGCCGTCCAAAAAGGACCCGAAGGTGCTCGAGGTGTTCCTCTTTGGAGGTGCTGGCAATCAGAATATCATCCAAATAAACAAATAAAAAATCAAGGTCCCGCAGGACTGAATCCATGAGGTGCTGAAACGCCTGCGCCGCGTTCTTAAGCCCAAAAGGCATTCGTAGGAATTCAAAAAGTCCAAAGGGGGTAATTACCGCTGTCTTTTCAACATCTTGAGGGTGTACTGGCACCTGGTGGTAACCACGGATGAGGTCGACTTTCGAGAAGATGGACGTCCCCGCCAAATGGGCTGAGAAGTCCTGTATATGGGGAATGGGGTAGCGGTCGGGCGCCGTTATCTCATTGAGGTGGCGATAATCACCACAGGGCCGCCATCCCCCGCCGGGCTTGGGGACGATGTGGAGCGGGGAGGACCAGGGGCTACTGGACCGACGGATGATCCCCATTTTCTCCATCACGGCGAACTCCGCCTTCGCTGCCGCTAGCTTGCTGGGCTCTAAACGTCGCGCCCTGGCGTAAACGGGAGAACTGGTAGTCGAAATATGATGCTCCACCCTATGCTTGACGGTCGAAGCCGAAGAGTTGGGTTTCGTCAGCTTGGGGAACTCCTCGAGGAGATGGGCGAAATCGTCGGGCGGTGGCCACGCACATGAAATCGTGTGTGACGCAGCCGTGCTGCGCGCCCCTGAAATATCGTCGAGCGTGGCGGCGTGAACGAGGCGTCGATTTTTCACGTCCACCAACAGGCCTTTGGCGCCCAAAAAGTCGGCACCCAACAGGGCCTGCGAGATTTGAGCGGTGATGAAATCCCATGTGAAAAACTGTCCACCGAAACATACTTGGACGAGCCGCTTTCCGCAAGTGCGGATCGAACCCCCATTGGCCGCTTGCAGAGGGGGACCCCATCCGCCGAACTGAAGGTCGATGACCGAGGCGGGAAGTATGCTGCATTGCGCCCCCGTGTCGCATAGAAAACGACGGCCCGAGATGGAGTCGGTTAAGTAGGTGAGATTCCCAGAAGTGCTGATCGCCATCGTGGCCGCGGGGGAAGTACCGGGACCGGCGTGCTTGACTCGCGGCGGTCTATTCGACGGTCTGGTAATGAAACTGCACGGTGGGCGGCAGCAGCGGGCCTTCGGGCCGAAACGAGCATGGTAGTAACAGTAACCGGTCGTCGGAGCCGGGGCCGGGCTCCTCGTGGCGGGGCGTTGCGCGAGGGCGCAGTATTGTTGCCGGACTGCGTAAATCTTATCCGCCTCTTCGGCGAGCGCGACGCAGTCTGCGGTTTCTGCTCGGGCGAGGGCTGCCTGGACTTGCTCGGGGAGCTGAGTAAGGAACAGCTCGTGAAACAGAAAGAACTGGGGCTTGGACCCCAGGAGAGTCAGCATGTGGCTCATAAGCTCCGAGGGTTTGGAGTCACCTAACCCTGGTAGCATCAGTAAACGGCGAGCGCGCTCCGCTTTGGTAAGACCAAATACCTGCAGCAATCGTGTCTTGATGGCGACATACTTGTCAGCATTCGGGGGACTCTCCAGAAGGCTGATGATTCTCGACGCCGTCGAGCTCTCGAGGGCGGAGACCACGTGGAGATATCTGGCCTGGTCCTGTACGAGCTCAAATTGCGCCTCGGCTAGCACAAACCAAGAGGCCGCCTGTTGTTCCCAGAATTGGGGGAGCTTCAAGGCCACTGCATTGGCCTCCATTACTGGCCTGTTCTCTGCATTCACCGCGAAAAACGATCGCGAGGATTCGGGGTCACCAATGTAGGAGTCTCTGCACTCCTAGCAAAGAATCTGTTGTGTATGCACCTTTAAGAGAAGAACTGATTCTATACTGCAGTACCGGCAGTGACCACCCCTGTATGTAAAGCCATAGCAGGCTTCTGTACGTCAGTCTTAAGTTACTCTCTGTTCAGTAAATACCTGTTTTATTGTTCTACTGCAGTCTGAGTATTATTGATCCTCGGACACTACACTGGCGACGGGCAGGTTCGAACTCACCTGCAGTACTGCATCACCTCACGGGGATCTTTTCCCTGAAGAGAAGCTTCTTGGAGGTCGAAGTCAGAACGGCGGGCGTCGACCGTGGGCAACCGCCCAGGGATCCATCGGAGAGTTGCAGGGGAGGCTGTGGAGAGCTGGGCCTGGCTCCCCAGTCGAGGTGTTCCAGCAAGTCGTGCTGGTAGCAGGTAGTGCGCTGACCCTTCCGGACTGCGGCGGGCTCGGGCTCGATCGAGCGGCTCTGCAAAGGGGCCGTGCAGCGTCGTCGGGAGGAAGAGAGAGAGAGAGGGTGGAGCACACAGGGCGCGGTCGGTGCTCAAGAACCGGGCAGCGTGGAGAGGATAGAACGAGGGGAAGGGAAAGTGATACGCGCCAAAGCCGCGGGTCGCCGCCATTACCCTGTAGAACGCTAGGAGCAGCGTGGCAGCAAGGGGAAGAAGGAAAAGCGTGGGAGGCGCCATTTTATTCCATTGGGGAAGAAGGAAAAGCGCGGGAGGCGCCATTTTATTCCATTGGGGAAGAAGAAAAAGCGCGGGAGGAGCCATTTTAAATCACTCAAGATGCCGAAGAGTGGCAGTATCACTGCTTTCGACAATGAGGTAGAAGACTGGACCACGTATGTGGAAAGAATTGAAGTGTACTGCGAGGCAAATGAGGTGGCCGATGGAAAGAAGGCATCGGTATTATTAAATTTGATGGGCGCGAGAACGTACGGCCTATTGCTGAATTTAATTACCCCAGCTAAACCAATGGAGAAAAGTTTTGAAGAGATTGTTAATATCTTACAGGAACACCTAAACCCTACACCGCTGCTGATAGCAGAAAGATTCAAGTTTAAAAGAAACCAGCACAAAGATGAGAGCAATGCTGACTATCTTACGGAACTACGCAAGTTATCGAAGCACTGCCAGTTCGGAGCAGGACTGGCAGACACCTTACGGGATAAGTTTCTCTGTGGGCTCCAGGGTGAAGGAACCCAGAAACGACTACTTTCGGAAAAGGACCTGACGCTAGAACAGGCTTTCAGCATGGCAGTATCGTACGAAGCAGCAGCACGGGGAGCTGCAGAAATACAACAGAAACCACAGGAATACAGCGCTAATGAAATGGCGTATGGAGCAGAAAAGTGCTATCGCTGCGGCAGAACAACCCATGATCAGAAGGACTGCTGGTTTAAGGAGAAAGTATGCAGGCAATGTGGGAAAATGGGACACATAGCAAGAGTCTGCAGGTCGGGAAAGAAAACCAACACTACAAGAACTACTAAGGAAAAGTACAAGAAAGTAAAGAAATTGACAGACAGTAGTTCGGAAGATCAGGAGAGTGATAAGGACTCCGGGAGCAGGAGACTAAGTTGTCTAAAGTTACACAACGTGATCGCAAAGGAGGATCACCGAACCATTTGGGTCACCCTCATGATAGCAGGGTCCCCAGTAAAGATGGAATTGGACACAGGATCAGCCCTAACTGTCATGAATCGACGAGACTATGAGCGGCTATTCTCACACATACCCTTGAAGGACACGTCCATTGTATTGAAGACATACACGGGGCAAAAAGTCTACCCCAGAGGAAAAATAAGGGTGCCAGTTGAATACAACGGCAAGGAAACACAGAAACTCTATATATACTACCAGATGGAGGACCACCATTATTGGGACGTGAATGGATCCGAAAAATACAATTGGATTGGCATTCCATTCAGGCGCTAACTGTGACTGATATAAAGGATGATGACGTCACACCTGGACGACTGTCAAAGATTCTAACTGATGCGAAAGAGGTGTTCCAACAAGGACTTGGGACTCTAAAAGGAGTAATGGCAACGATAAAAATCGAAGATAACGCAAACCCAAAATTTTTTAAGGCCAGACCGGTACCTTACGTGATCCGCCCAGCCGTTGAAGCAGAGCTGGAGAGTCTGGAGCGTTCGGGTGTGCTGTCCAAGGTGGACTGGAGCGAGTGGGCCACACCCATCGTTCCTGTAATGAAGAAATCATTGAGCAGCACGCCTGGGGAACCGAAGAAGGTTCGCATCTGTGGGGACTTCAAGGTAACTGTGAACCCAGTCCTGCACACAGTACAATATCCACTTCCACGGATAGAAGATATTTTTGCCTCACTATCTGGAGGGAAACGCTTTACAAAGATTGATCTGGCCCAAGCGTATCTACAAATGGAGGTGGAAGAAGCATCTAGGAAATATCTCACGATAAACACTCACAAAGGCCTTTACCCGTACAATCGACTGGTATTTGGGGTAGCATCAGCCCCGGCTATTTGGCAGAGGGCGATGGAACAAGTCCTGCAAGGGATCCCGGGGACCCAGTGTTATTTGGACGACATCCTGGTTACGGGCGAAAATGACAGTGAACACCTTGCCAACCTGGAGCAGGTGCTCACGAGATTACAGGAATATGGGCTACGAGCCAACTGCCCCAAATGCGAGTTCTTCAGGAGACAAATCTCGTATTGTGGCCACATGATTGATGAGGAAGGGTTGCATAAGTCACCGGACAAGATTGAGGCTGTAGTCAAGGCTCCAGCACCGGAAAATGTGTCGCAACTGAGGTCGTTCCTCGGGTTGGTGAACTACTACCATAAGTTCTTGCCGAATTTATCTACAATTCTGCACCCACTGAACGCCCTGCTGCAAACTGGAGTAACATGGAAATGGAGTGATGAGTGTAAGCGTGCCTTTCAGAAATGTAAATGCCTAATCACTTCAAAAAAAGTATTGGCCCACTACAATCCAACACTACCGATTCGGTTGGCATGTGATGCGTCTCCCTATGGCATCAGAGCGGTGCTGTCACACAAATTCCTTGACGGTTCAGAGAGGCCAATAGCCTTTGCGTTGCGCTCGTTAACCTCAGCTGAGCGTAACTACGCCCAGATTGACAGGGAGGCCCTCAGCCTGGTGTGGGGGGTGAAGAAGTTCAATCACTATCTGCACGGGCAGAAATTCACCCTACTGACTGATCATCAGCCTCTGGTCTCCATTTTTAACCCAAAGAAGGGCGTTCCGGTGATGACGGCGCAACGGCTGCAAAGATGGTCACTTTTTCTAGGGGCACATCAGTACGACATAGAGTACAAGGGTACGAAACAGCATGGAAACGCTGATGGGCTGTCGCGCCTACCGTTGCCTATGGTAGAGGAAGCACCTGCAGTGGACCCTGTTGAGATATTCCATGCGACCATAGTCGAATGTCTACCTATTACAAACTCAAGTATAGAGAAGGAAACCCGAAATGACCCAACACTCTCTCGGGTCTATGATTTGACGGTGAAGGGATGGCCAGCACATGGCGACTCACTGTTGCCAGCATTCTCGCCAAGGAGAGAACAGCTGTCAGTGTGCCGGGGGACCTTGATGTGTGGATCCCGAGTGGTAATTCCACCCAAGTTGAGAGATAGAGTGCTCAATGAGCTTCATGAGGGTCATCTGGGAGGGGTAAAAATGAAGAGCCTAGCCAGGGCATTTGTGTAGTGGCCGGGAATCGATAAAGAAATCGAGGATATGACCAAGAGATGCACAGGATGCCAGAAGGTCCAAAACGCTCCACCACAGGCATGGGAGTGGCCCTCATCTCCATGGCAACGGGTACACATTGATTTTGCTGGTCCATTTATGGACTCAATGTTCCTAATCGCTGTGGACGCCCATTCGAAATGGCCAGAGGTCATCAAAATGTCCTCCACCACCACGGAGAAAACTATTGCAGTCCTACGGACCATCTTCGCCTGGCTTGCCAGAACGGATTTGCTCCGACAATGGGCCACAGTTTGTGTCAGAGGATTTCCGGAGGTTTCTGAGGAATAATGGGGTGAAGCATTACACGTCTGCCCCATATCATCCAGCCACAAATGGATTGGCTGAGAGATTTATTCAGACCTTTAAAAAGGCAATAAAGGCAATGCATAATGACGACATACCACTACAACACAAGGTGGATAATTTCTTGTTTGCTTACCGGAATGCGACACATGCAGTCACCAACCAAGCTCCCGCCATAATGTTCTTCAACCGAAGGCTAAGATGTCGCCTGGGTTTGCTCAAACCAAACATAAGATGAGATGTTGAGGATAAGCAATTCCAGCACATAAATGAGAAGCCAACCAGGAGCTTCAAGATAGGGCAAATCGTCTTGGCCCGCGACTACCGAACAGAAAAATGGCAGCCAGGAACGATATGCACACAGCAGGGACCACTATTGTACACAGTGGACGTTGGAGAGAGCATCATGAGATGCCATGCTGACCAGATTCTAGAGTCACAGGAACAAGCCAAACCCATACCACGAGCAGGTGCACCTGGTAATCAACCCGAAGTACAGATTGCGTCTACCTCAGAAGCAGTGGTATTGGAAGCTGACGAACCAACCAATGACAATGAACCAGAATCAACACCGCCGCAAGAACAGGATACTCGAGAAAGGCGCTATCCAGTCAGGATCAGGAAGCCTCCTCAAAGACTGAACTTATAAATAATTATTTCAGTTGATGTATATAGTACAGAGAAAATTGTAATTGTAATTAGTTATTATTTAGTTGTTAAATGAATGTTATGTACTGTTTATCTAAAAGGGGAGGAATTGTTGTGTATGTACCTTTAAGAGAAGAACTGATTCTATACTGCAGTACCGGCAGTGACCACCCCTGTCTATAAAGCCATAGCAGGCTTCTGTATGTCAGTCTTAAGTCTGTTCAAGTAAATACCTGTTTTATTGTTCTCCTGCAGTCCATGTATTATTTATACTCGGACACTACAGAATCTATAAACTCACTAGAAGTTAACAAACTGAGTTTAATGTATTAAAACAGTACAGAACAAGAAAAATGCCGGAGAAGCTCTAAACAGGTCTTTTCACTATCACTCCACACGACCACGCCCTCTACCTCTGACATCATGACGTCATCACGTTTCCTGCCGTTGGGGATATCACATGACCCACGTGATGATGTCATCGCGTCAGATCGCGATTTTGTCAATCTAGCTCTGTTTAACCAGAGCCAACATTAAAAGGTAATAAACATGATTAAAGGCAATTATACAAGTCACTGTGAGAGTCTCTCAGTGGCTTTGCCACACTGAGTTAATTGGGTAGCAGTACGGACATTGCTATTACCCTCAGCACCCCTGGGCTAGGGAGGAGAAAACCAGCCATGGTTCCTGTTCCTGGTCCCTGCTGTGTGTCCCCCTGTGTGTATGTATGTGTGCTTGTGTGTGTCTGTGTGTGTACGAGTGTGTTTATACGTGTCTGTCCATATGTGTGCGAGTGTGTTTGAGTGTGTGTCAGTGTGTGCAAGTCTGTTTGTGCGTGCACATGAGTGTGTGTTTGTGCATGTGTGAGTGAGTGTTTGAGTGTGTGAGAGTGTGTTTATGCATGTGTCCGTGTGCAAGTCTATTTGTGTGCGAGTGAATGTGTGTTTGTACATGTGTGTGAGTGCGTGTGTGTGTGAGAGAGTGTGTGTGTGTGTGTTTGTGTGTGAGTGTGTGTGTGTGTGTGTGTGTGTGTGTGAATGAGTGTGTTTGTGTGTGAGTGTGTGTGTGTGAGTGTGTTTGTGTGTGTGTGTTTGTGTGTGAGTGCGTGAGTGTGTTTGTATGTGTGAGCATTTTGAAGAGGGTGGGACATAGGGTAAGGTTAGGGTCGGTCTTGGATATGATATCCCTGAACTTAAATGGCCCAACATCACTTAATGCTAACATTAGCAGAGTAACAACGGTTGATCAGCTCCTGTGGAGTTGTAGAACAGGAGGAGAGAAAGAGGCGAGGAGAGAAAACTGATGGAGAATAAATACAGACATAATTACATAATACAATCTCAACAAAAGGGATCTCAACCATGCGACAGTAATGATATAAACTTGCAGCCAGAGTGAGAGAGTTTGAGAAGCGCCCAACGCTAGGAATGAAAGTCAGGAAAAGGTTGAGAGCATCTCGCTACCAGAAGAACACACATCTCGAACAAAGAGACAAACTGATCAGCCACACGACCCTGGGTACCAGCAGTGATGGACAGAGCGGGTATGTGTAGAATGGTCTCTGGGTACCAGCAGTGATGGACACAGTGGGTATGTGTGGAATGGTCCCTGGTACCAGCAGTGATGGACACAGCGGGTATGTGTAGAATGGTCTCTGGGTACCGGCAGTGATGGACACAGCGGGTATGTGTAGAATGGTCCCTGGTACCAGCAGTGATGGACACAGCGGGTATGTGTAGAATGGTCCCTGGGTACCAGCAGTGATGGACACAGCGGGTATGTGTAGAATGGCCCCTGGGTACCAGCAGTGATGGACACAGCGGGTATGTGTGGAATGGTCCCTGGTACCAGCAGTGATGGACACAGCGGGTATGTGTAGAATGTTCTCTGGGTACCAGCAGTGATGGACACAGCGGGTATGTGTAGAATGGTCCCGGGGTACCGGCAGTGATGGACACAGCGGGTATGTGTAGAATGGTCCCTGGGTACCAGCAGTGATGGACACAGCGGGTATGTGTAGAATGGCCCCTGGGCACCAGAAGTGATGGACACAGCGGGTATGTGTAGAATGGCCCCTGGGTACCAGAAGTGATGGACACAGCGGGTATGTGTAGAATGGTCTCTGGGTACCGGCAGTGATGGACACAGCGGGTATGTGTAGAATGTTCTCTGGGTACCAGAAGTGATGGACACAGCGGGTATGTGTAGAATGGCCCCTGGGCACCAGAAGTGATGGACACAGCGGGTATGTGTAGAATGGCCCCTGGGCACCAGAAGTGATGGACACAGCGGGTATGTGTAGAATGGTCGCTGGGTACCAGCAGTGATGGACACAGCGGGTATGTGTAGAATGGTCTCTGGGTACCAGCAGTGATGGACACAGCGGGTATGTGTAGAATGGTCGCTGGGTACCAGAAGTGATGGACACAGCGGGTATGTGTAGAATGGTCGCTGGGTACCAGAAGTGATGGACACAGTGGGTATGTGTAGAATGGTCGCTGGGTACCAGCAGTGATGGACACAGCGGGTATGTGTAGAATGGTCTCTGGGTACCAGCAGTGATGGACACAGCGGGTATGTGTAGAATGGCCCCTGGGTACCAGCAGTGATGGACACAGCGGGTATGTGTAGAATGGCCCCTGGGTACCAGCAGTGATGGACACAGCGGGTATGTGTAGAATGGTCCCTGGGTACCAGCAGTGATGGACACAGCGGGTATGTGTAGAATGGTCCCTGGGTACCAGCAGTGATGGACACAGCGGGTATGTGTAGAATGGCCCCTGGGTACCAGCAGTGATGGACACAGCGGGTATGTGTAGAATGGTCCCTGGGTACCAGAAGTGATGGACACAGCGGGTATGTGTAGAATGGTCCCTGGGTACCAGCAGTGATGGACACAGCGGGTATGTGTAGAATGGCCCCTGGGTACCAGCAGTGATGGACACAGCGGGTATGTGTAGAATGGTCTCTGGGTACCAGCAGTGATGGACACAGCGGGTATGTGTAGAATGGTCCCTGGGTACCAGAAGTGATGGACACAGCGGGTATGTGTAGAATGGTCCCTGGGTACCAGCAGTGATGGACACAGTGGGTATGTGTAGAATGGCCCCTGGGTACCGGCAGTGATGGACACAGCGGGTATGTGTAGAATGGTCTCTGGGTACCAGAAGTGATGGACACAGCGGGTATGTGTAGAATGGTCTCTGGGTACCAGAAGTGATGGACACAGCGGGTATGTGTAGAATGGTCCCTGGGTACCAGAAGTGATGGACACAGTGGGTATGTGTAGAATGGTCCCGGGGTACCAGAAGTGATGGACACAGCGGGTATGTGTAGAATGGTCTCTGGGTACCAGCAGTGATGGACACAGCGGGTATGTGTAGAATGGTCCCTGGGTACCAGCAGTGATGGACACAGCGGGTATGTGTAGAATGGTCCCTGGGTACCAGCAGTGATGGACACAGCGGGTATGTGTAGAATGGCCCCTGGGCACCAGAAGTGATGGACACAGCGGGTATGTGTAGAATGGTCTCTGGGTACCAGAAGTGATGGACACAGCGGGTATGTGTAGAATGGTCCCCGGGGTACCAGAAGTGATGGACACAGCGGGTATGTGTAGAATGGCCCCTGGGCACCAGAAGTGATGGACACAGCGGGTATGTGTAGAATGGTCCCTGGGTACCAGCAGTGATGGACACAGCGGGTATGTGTAGAATGGCCCCTGGGCACCAGCAGTGATGGACACAGCGGGTATGTGTAGAATGGCCCCTGGGCACCAGCAGTGATGGACACAGTGGGTATGTGTAGAATGGTCTCTGGGTACCAGAAGTGATGGACACAGCGGGTATGTGTAGAATGGTCGCTGGGTACCGGCAGTGATGGACACAGCGGGTATGTGTAGAATGGTCCCTGGGTACCAGAAGTGATGGACACAGCGGGTATGTGTAGAATGGTCTCTGGGTACCGGCAGTGATGGACAGAGCGGGTATGTGTAGAATGGTCCCTGGTACCAGCAGTGATGGACACAGCGGGTATGTGTAGAATGGTCCCTGGTACCAGCAGTGATGGACACAGCGGGTATGTGTAGAATGGTCCCTGGGTACCAGCAGTGATGGACACAGCGGGTATGTGTAGAATGGTCCCTGGGTACCAGAAGTGATGGACACAGCGGGTATGTGTAGAATGGCCCCTGGGTACCAGCAGTGATGGACACAGCGGGTATGTGTAGAATGGTCTCTGGGTACCAGAAGTGATGGACACAGCGGGTATGTGTAGAATGGTCCCTGGGTACCAGAAGTGATGGACACAGCGGGTATGTGTAGAATGGCCCCTGGGTACCAGCAGTGATGGACACAGCGGGTATGTGTAGAATGGTCCCGGGGTACCAGCAGTGATGGACACAGCGGGTATGTGTAGAATGGTCTCTGGGTACCAGCAGTGATGGACACAGCGGGTATGTGTAGAATGGTCCCTGGGTACCAGCAGTGATGGACACAGCGGGTATGTGTAGAATGGTCCCTGGGTACCAGCAGTGATGGACACAGCGGGTATGTGTAGAATGGCCCCTGGGTACCAGCAGTGATGGACACAGCGGGTATGTGTAGAATGGCCCCTGGGTACCAGCAGTGATGGACACAGCGGGTATGTGTAGAATGGCCCCTGGGTACCAGCAGTGATGGACACAGCGGGTATGTGTAGAATGGCCCCTGGGTACCAGCAGTGATGGACACAGCGGGTATGTGTAGAATGGTCTCTGGGTACCGGCAGTGATGGACACAGCGGGTATGTGTAGAATGGTCTCTGGGTACCAGCAGTGATGGACACAGCGGGTATGTGTAGAATGGTCTCTGGGTACCAGCAGTGATGGACACAGTGGGTATGTGTAGAATGGTCCCGGGGTACCAGCAGTGATGGACACAGCGGGTATGTGTAGAATGGTCTCTGGGTACCAGCAGTGATGGACACAGCGGGTATGTGTAGAATGGCCCCTGGGTACCAGCAGTGATGGACACAGCGGGTATGTGTAGAATGGTCTCTGGGTACCAGCAGTGATGGACACAGCGGGTATGTGTAGAATGGCCCCTGGGCACCAGCAGTGATGGACACAGCGGGTATGTGTAGAATGGTCCCTGGGTACCGGCAGTGATGGACACAGCGGGTATGTGTAGAATGGTCTCTGGGTACCAGCAGTGATGGACACAGCGGGTATGTGTAGAATGGTCCCTGGGTACCGGCAGTGATGGACACAGCGGGTATGTGTAGAATGGTCTCTGGGTACCGGCAGTGATGGACACAGCGGGTATGTGTAGAATGTTCTCTGGGTACCAGAAGTGATGGACACAGCGGGTATGTGTAGAATGGCCCCTGGGCACCAGAAGTGATGGACACAGCGGGTATGTGTAGAATGGCCCCTGGGCACCAGAAGTGATGGACACAGCGGGTATGTGTAGAATGGTCGCTGGGTACCAGCAGTGATGGACACAGCGGGTATGTGTAGAATGGTCTCTGGGTACCAGCAGTGATGGACACAGCGGGTATGTGTAGAATGGTCGCTGGGTACCAGCAGTGATGGACACAGCGGGTATGTGTAGAATGGTCGCTGGGTACCAGAAGTGATGGACACAGCGGGTATGTGTAGAATGGTCGCTGGGTACCAGAAGTGATGGACACAGCGGGTATGTGTAGAATGGCCCCTGGGCACCAGAAGTGATGGACACAGCGGGTATGTGTAGAATGGCCCCTGGGTACCAGCAGTGATGGACACAGCGGGTATGTGTAGAATGGTCGCTGGGTACCAGAAGTGATGGACACAGCGGGTATGTGTAGAATGGTCGCTGGGTACCAGAAGTGATGGACACAGTGGGTATGTGTAGAATGGTCTCTGGGTACCGGCAGTGATGGACACAGCGGGTATGTGTAGAATGGTCTCTGGGTACCAGCAGTGATGGACACAGCGGGTATGTGTAGAATGGTCGCTGGGTACCAGCAGTGATGGACACAGCGGGTATGTGTAGAATGGTCGCTGGGTACCAGAAGTGATGGACACAGCGGGTATGTGTAGAATGGTCTCTGGGTACCAGCAGTGATGGACACAGTGGGTATGTGTAGAATGGCCCCTGGGTACCAGCAGTGATGGACACAGCGGGTATGTGTAGAATGGTCGCTGGGTACCAGAAGTGATGGACACAGCGGGTATGTGTAGAATGGTCCCTGGGTACCAGCAGTGATGGACACAGCGGGTATGTGTAGAATGGCCCCTGGGTATCGGCAGTGATGGACACAGCGGGTATGTGTAGAATGGTCCCTGGGTACCAGCAGTGATGGACACAGCGGGTATGTGTAGAATGGTCCCTGGGTACCAGCAGTGATGGACACAGCGGGTATGTGTATAATGGTCCCTGGGTACCAGCAGTGATGGACACAGCGGGTATGTGTAGAATGGTCCCTGGGTACCAGAAGTGATGGACACAGCGGGTATGTGTAGAATGGTCCCTGGGTACCAGCAGTGATGGACACAGCGGGTATGTGTAGAATGGTCCCTGGGTACCAGCAGTGATGGACACAGCGGGTATGTGTAGAATGGTCCCTGGGTACCAGCAGTGATGGACACAGCGGGTATGTGTAGAATGGTCCCGGGGTACCAGCAGTGATGGACACAGCGGGTATGTGTAGAATGGTCCCTGGGTACCAGCAGTGATGGACACAGCGGGTATGTGTAGAATGGTCCCGGGGTACCAGCAGTGATGGACACAGCGGGTATGTGTAGAATGGTCCCGGGGTACCAGCAGTGATGGACACAGCGGGTATGTGTAGAATGGTCCCTGGGTACCAGCAGTGATGGACACAGCGGGTATGTGTAGAATGGTCCCTGGGTACCGGCAGTGATGGACACAGCGGGTATGTGTAGAATGGTCCCTGGGTACCGGCAGTGATGGACACAGCGGGTATGTGTAGAATGGTCCCTGGGTACCGGCAGTGATGGACACAGCGGGTATGTGTAGAATGGTCCCTGGGTACCGGCAGTGATGGACACAGCGGGTATGTGTAGAATGGTCCCTGGGTACCGGCAGTGATGGACACAGCGGGTATGTGTAGAATGGTCCCTGGGTACCAGCAGTGATGGACACAGCGGGTATGTGTAGAATGGTCCCGGGGTACCAGCAGTGATGGACACAGCGGGTATGTGTAGAATGGTCCCTGGGTACCAGCAGTGATGGACACAGTGGGTATGTGTAGAATGGCCCCTGGGTACCAGCAGTGATGGACACAGCGGGTATGTGTAGAATGGTCCCTGGGTACCAGCAGTGATGGACACAGCGGGTATGTGTAGAATGGCCCCTGGGTACCAGCAGTGATGGACACAGCGGGTATGTGTAGAATGGTCCCTGGGTACCAGCAGTGATGGACACAGCGGGTATGTGTAGAATGGTCCCTGGGTACCAGCAGTGATGGACACAGCGGGTATGTGTAGAATGGTCCCTGGGTACCAGCAGTGATGGACACAGCGGGTATGTGTAGAATGGTCCCTGGGTACCAGCAGTGATGGACACAGCGGGTATGTGTAGAATGGCCCCTGGGTACCAGCAGTGATGGACACAGCGGGTATGTGTAGAATGGTCGCTGGGTACCAGCAGTGATGGACACAGCGGGTATGTGTAGAATGGTCCCTGGGTACCAGCAGTGATGGACACAGCGGGTATGTGTAGAATGGCCCCTGGGTACCAGCAGTGATGGACACAGCGGGTATGTGTAGAATGGCCCCTGGGTACCAGCAGTGATGGACACAGCGGGTATGTGTAGAATGGTCTCTGGGCACCAGCAGTGATGGACACAGCGGGTATGTGTAGAATGTTCTCTGGGTACCAGCAGTGATGGACACAGCGGGTATGTGTAGAATGGTCTCTGGGTACCAGCAGTGATGGACACAGCGGGTATGTGTAGAATGGCCCCTGGGTACCAGCAGTGATGGACACAGCGGGTATGTGTAGAATGGTCTCTGGGTACCAGCAGTGATGGACACAGCGGGTATGTGTAGAATGGCCCCTGGGTACCAGCAGTGATGGACACAGCGGGTATGTGTAGAATGGTCCCGGGGTACCAGCAGTGATGGACACAGCGGGTATGTGTAGAATGGTCTCTGGGTACCGGCAGTGATGGACACAGCGGGTATGTGTAGAATGGCCCCTGGGTACCAGCAGTGATGGACACAGCGGGTATGTGTAGAATGGTCCCTGGGTACCAGCAGTGATGGACACAGCGGGTATGTGTAGAATGGTCCCGGGGTACCAGCAGTGATGGACACAGTGGGTATGTGTAGAATGGCCCCTGGGTACCAGCAGTGATGGACACAGCGGGTATGTGTAGAATGGTCTCTGGGTACCAGCAGTGATGGACACAGCGGGTATGTGTAGAATGGCCCCTGAGTACCAGCAGTGATGGACACAGCGGGTATGTGTAGAATGGTCTCTGGGTACCAGCAGTGATGGACACAGTGGGTATGTGTAGAATGGCCCCTGGGTACCAGCAGTGATGGACACAGCGGGTATGTGTAGAATGGTCTCTGGGTACCAGCAGTGATGGACACAGCGGGTATGTGTAGAATGGCCCCTGGGTACCAGCAGTGATGGACACAGCGGGTATGTGTAGAATGGTCTCTGGGTACCAGCAGTGATGGACACAGTGGGTATGTGTAGAATGGCCCCTGGGTACCAGCAGTGATGGACACAGCGGGTATGTGTAGAATGGTCTCTGGGTACCAGCAGTGATGGACACAGCGGGTATGTGTAGAATGGCCCCTGGGTACCAGCAGTGATGGACACAGTGGGTATGTGTAGAATGGTCTCTGGGTACCGGCAGTGATGGACACAGTGGGTATGTGTAGAATGGTCCCTGGGTACCAGCAGTGATGGACACAGCGGGTATGTGTAGAATGGTCCCTGGGTACCAGCAGTGATGGACACAGCGGGTATGTGTAGAATGGTCCCTGGGTACCAGCAGTGATGGACACAGCGGGTATGTGTAGAATGGTCCCTGGGTACCAGCAGTGATGGACACAGCGGGTATGTGTAGAATGGTCCCGGGGTACCAGCAGTGATGGACACAGCGGGTATGTGTAGAATGGTCTCTGGGTACCAGCAGTGATGGACACAGCGGGTATGTGTAGAATGGCCCCTGGGCACCAGCAGTGATGGACACAGCGGGTATGTGTAGAATGGTCCCTGGGTACCAGCAGTGATGGACACAGCGGGTATGTGTAGAATGGTCCCTGGGTACCAGCAGTGATGGACACAGCGGGTATGTGTAGAATGGCCCCTGGGCACCAGCAGTGATGGACACAGCGGGTATGTGTAGAATGGTCCCGGGGTACCAGCAGTGATGGACACAGCGGGTATGTGTAGAATGGTCCCTGAGTACCAGCAGTGATGGACACAGCGGGTATGTGTAGAATGGTCCCTGGGTACCAGCAGTGATGGACACAGCGGGTATGTGTAGAATGGTCTCTGGGTACCAGCAGTGATGGACACAGTGGGTATGTGTAGAATGGTCTCTGGGTACCAGCAGTGATGGACACAGCGGGTATGTGTAGAATGGTCCCGGGGTACCGACAGTGATGGACACAGCGGGTATGTGTAGAATGGTCCCTGGGTACCAGCAGTGATGGACACAGCGGGTATGTGTAGAATGGTCCCGGGGTACCAGCAGTGATGGACACAGCGGGTATGTGTAGAATGGTCCCGGGGTACCAGCAGTGATGGACACAGCGGGTATGTGTAGAATGGTCTCTGAGTACCAGCAGTGATGGACACAGCGGGTATGTGTAGAATGGCCCCTGGGACCAGCAGTGATGGACACAGCGGGTATGTGTAGAATGGTCTCTGGGTACCAGCAGTGATGGACACAGCGGGTATGTGTAGAATGGCCCCTGGGTACCAGCAGTGATGGACACAGCGGGTATGTGTAGAATGGCCCCTGGGACCAGCAGTGATGGACACAGCGGGTATGTGTAGAATGGTCCCGGGGTACCAGCAGTGATGGACACAGCGGGTATGTGTAGAATGGTCTCTGGGTACCAGCAGTGATGGACACAGTGGGTATGTGTAGAATGGTCCCTGAGTACCAGCAGTGATGGACACAGCGGGTATGTGTAGAATGGTCCCTGAGTACCAGCAGTGATGGACACAGCGGGTATGTGTAGAATGGTCTCTGGGTACCGGCAGTGATGGACACAGCGGGTATGTGTAGAATGGTCCCTGGGACCAGCAGTGATGGACACAGCGGGTATGTGTAGAATGGCCCCTGGGTACCGGCAGTGATGGACACAGCGGGTATGTGTAGAATGGTCTCTGGGTACCAGCAGTGATGGACACAGCGGGTATGTGTAGAATGGTCCCTGGGACCAGCAGTGATGGACACAGCGGGTATGTGTAGAATGGCCCCTGGGTACCGGCAGTGATGGACACAGCGGGTATGTGTAGAATGGTCCCTGAGTACCAGCAGTGATGGACACAGCGGGTATGTGTAGAATGGTCCCTGAGTACCAGCAGTGATGGACACAGCGGGTATGTGTAGAATGGTCCCTGGGTACCAGCAGTGATGGACACAGCGGGTATGTGTAGAATGGCCCCTGGGTACCGGCAGTGATGGACACAGCGGGTATGTGTAGAATGGTCTCTGGGTACCAGCAGTGATGGACACAGCGGGTATGTGTAGAATGGTCTCTGGGCACCAGCAGTGATGGACACAGCGGGTATGTGTAGAATGGCCCCTGGGTACCAGCAGTGATGGACACAGCGGGTATGTGTAGAATGGCCCCTGGGTACCGGCAGTGATGGACACAGCGGGTATGTGTAGAATGGCCCCTGGGTACCAGCAGTGATGGACACAGCGGGTATGTGTAGAATGGCCCCTGGGTACCGGCAGTGATGGACACAGCGGGTATGTGTAGAATGGTCTCTGGGTACCAGCAGTGATGGACACAGCGGGTATGTGTAGAATGGCCCCTGGGTACCAGCAGTGATGGACACAGCGGGTATGTGTAGAATGGCCCCTGGGTACCGGCAGTGATGGACACAGCGGGTATGTGTAGAATGGTCCCTGGGTACCAGCAGTGATGGACACAGCGGGTATGTGTAGAATGGTCCCTGGGTACCAGCAGTGATGGACACAGTGGGTATGTGTAGAATGGTCTCTGGGTACCAGCAGTGATGGACACAGCGGGTATGTGTAGAATGGTCCCTGGGTACCAGCAGTGATGGACACAGCGGGTATGTGTAGAATGGTCCCGGGGTACCAGCAGTGATGGACACAGCGGGTATGTGTAGAATGGTCCCGGGGTACCAGCAGTGATGGACACAGCGGGTATGTGTAGAATGGTCCCGGGGTACCAGCAGTGATGGACACAGCGGGTATGTGTAGAATGGTCCCGGGGTACCAGCAGTGATGGACACAGCGGGTATGTGTAGAATGGTCCCTGGGACCAGCAGTGATGGACACAGCGGGTATGTGTAGAATGGTCCCTGAGTACCAGCAGTGATGGACACAGCGGGTATGTGTAGAATGGTCCCTGAGTACCAGCAGTGATGGACACAGCGGGTATGTGTAGAATGGTCCCTGGGTACCAGCAGTGATGGACACAGCGGGTATGTGTAGAATGGTCCCTGAGTACCAGCAGTGATGGACACAGCGGGTATGTGTAGAATGGTGCCTGGGTACCAGCAGTGATGGACACAGCGGGTATGTGTAGAATGGTCCCTGAGTACCAGCAGTGATGGACACAGCGGGTATGTGTAGAATGGTCCCGGGGTACCAGCAGTGATGGACACAGCGGGTATGTGTAGAATGGTCCCTGGGTACCAGCAGTGATGGACACAGTGGGTATGTGTAGAATGGCCCCTGGGTACCAGCAGTGATGGACACAGCGGGTATGTGTAGAATGGTCCCTGGGTACCAGCAGTGATGGACACAGCGGGTATGTGTAGAATGGCCCCTGGGTACCAGCAGTGATGGACACAGCGGGTATGTGTAGAATGGTCCCTGGGTACCAGCAGTGATGGACACAGCGGGTATGTGTAGAATGGTCCCTGGGTACCAGCAGTGATGGACACAGCGGGTATGTGTAGAATGGTCCCTGGGTACCAGCAGTGATGGACACAGCGGGTATGTGTAGAATGGTCCCTGGGTACCAGCAGTGATGGACACAGCGGGTATGTGTAGAATGGCCCCTGGGTACCAGCAGTGATGGACACAGCGGGTATGTGTAGAATGGTCGCTGGGTACCAGCAGTGATGGACACAGCGGGTATGTGTAGAATGGTCCCTGGGTACCAGCAGTGATGGACACAGCGGGTATGTGTAGAATGGCCCCTGGGTACCAGCAGTGATGGACACAGCGGGTATGTGTAGAATGGCCCCTGGGTACCAGCAGTGATGGACACAGCGGGTATGTGTAGAATGGTCTCTGGGCACCAGCAGTGATGGACACAGCGGGTATGTGTAGAATGTTCTCTGGGTACCAGCAGTGATGGACACAGCGGGTATGTGTAGAATGGTCTCTGGGTACCAGCAGTGATGGACACAGCGGGTATGTGTAGAATGGCCCCTGGGTACCAGCAGTGATGGACACAGCGGGTATGTGTAGAATGGTCTCTGGGTACCAGCAGTGATGGACACAGCGGGTATGTGTAGAATGGCCCCTGGGTACCAGCAGTGATGGACACAGCGGGTATGTGTAGAATGGTCCCGGGGTACCAGCAGTGATGGACACAGCGGGTATGTGTAGAATGGTCTCTGGGTACCGGCAGTGATGGACACAGCGGGTATGTGTAGAATGGCCCCTGGGTACCAGCAGTGATGGACACAGCGGGTATGTGTAGAATGGTCCCTGGGTACCAGCAGTGATGGACACAGCGGGTATGTGTAGAATGGTCCCGGGGTACCAGCAGTGATGGACACAGTGGGTATGTGTAGAATGGCCCCTGGGTACCAGCAGTGATGGACACAGCGGGTATGTGTAGAATGGTCTCTGGGTACCAGCAGTGATGGACACAGCGGGTATGTGTAGAATGGCCCCTGAGTACCAGCAGTGATGGACACAGCGGGTATGTGTAGAATGGTCTCTGGGTACCAGCAGTGATGGACACAGTGGGTATGTGTAGAATGGCCCCTGGGTACCAGCAGTGATGGACACAGCGGGTATGTGTAGAATGGTCTCTGGGTACCAGCAGTGATGGACACAGCGGGTATGTGTAGAATGGCCCCTGGGTACCAGCAGTGATGGACACAGCGGGTATGTGTAGAATGGTCTCTGGGTACCAGCAGTGATGGACACAGTGGGTATGTGTAGAATGGCCCCTGGGTACCAGCAGTGATGGACACAGCGGGTATGTGTAGAATGGTCTCTGGGTACCAGCAGTGATGGACACAGCGGGTATGTGTAGAATGGCCCCTGGGTACCAGCAGTGATGGACACAGTGGGTATGTGTAGAATGGTCTCTGGGTACCGGCAGTGATGGACACAGTGGGTATGTGTAGAATGGTCCCTGGGTACCAGCAGTGATGGACACAGCGGGTATGTGTAGAATGGTCCCTGGGTACCAGCAGTGATGGACACAGCGGGTATGTGTAGAATGGTCCCTGGGTACCAGCAGTGATGGACACAGCGGGTATGTGTAGAATGGTCCCTGGGTACCAGCAGTGATGGACACAGCGGGTATGTGTAGAATGGTCCCGGGGTACCAGCAGTGATGGACACAGCGGGTATGTGTAGAATGGTCTCTGGGTACCAGCAGTGATGGACACAGCGGGTATGTGTAGAATGGCCCCTGGGCACCAGCAGTGATGGACACAGCGGGTATGTGTAGAATGGTCCCTGGGTACCAGCAGTGATGGACACAGCGGGTATGTGTAGAATGGTCCCTGGGTACCAGCAGTGATGGACACAGCGGGTATGTGTAGAATGGCCCCTGGGCACCAGCAGTGATGGACACAGCGGGTATGTGTAGAATGGTCCCGGGGTACCAGCAGTGATGGACACAGCGGGTATGTGTAGAATGGTCCCTGAGTACCAGCAGTGATGGACACAGCGGGTATGTGTAGAATGGTCCCTGGGTACCAGCAGTGATGGACACAGCGGGTATGTGTAGAATGGTCTCTGGGTACCAGCAGTGATGGACACAGTGGGTATGTGTAGAATGGTCTCTGGGTACCAGCAGTGATGGACACAGCGGGTATGTGTAGAATGGTCCCGGGGTACCGACAGTGATGGACACAGCGGGTATGTGTAGAATGGTCCCTGGGTACCAGCAGTGATGGACACAGCGGGTATGTGTAGAATGGTCCCGGGGTACCAGCAGTGATGGACACAGCGGGTATGTGTAGAATGGTCCCGGGGTACCAGCAGTGATGGACACAGCGGGTATGTGTAGAATGGTCTCTGAGTACCAGCAGTGATGGACACAGCGGGTATGTGTAGAATGGCCCCTGGGACCAGCAGTGATGGACACAGCGGGTATGTGTAGAATGGTCTCTGGGTACCAGCAGTGATGGACACAGCGGGTATGTGTAGAATGGCCCCTGGGTACCAGCAGTGATGGACACAGCGGGTATGTGTAGAATGGCCCCTGGGACCAGCAGTGATGGACACAGCGGGTATGTGTAGAATGGTCCCGGGGTACCAGCAGTGATGGACACAGCGGGTATGTGTAGAATGGTCTCTGGGTACCAGCAGTGATGGACACAGTGGGTATGTGTAGAATGGTCCCTGAGTACCAGCAGTGATGGACACAGCGGGTATGTGTAGAATGGTCCCTGAGTACCAGCAGTGATGGACACAGCGGGTATGTGTAGAATGGTCTCTGGGTACCGGCAGTGATGGACACAGCGGGTATGTGTAGAATGGTCCCTGGGACCAGCAGTGATGGACACAGCGGGTATGTGTAGAATGGCCCCTGGGTACCGGCAGTGATGGACACAGCGGGTATGTGTAGAATGGTCTCTGGGTACCAGCAGTGATGGACACAGCGGGTATGTGTAGAATGGTCCCTGGGACCAGCAGTGATGGACACAGCGGGTATGTGTAGAATGGCCCCTGGGTACCGGCAGTGATGGACACAGCGGGTATGTGTAGAATGGTCCCTGAGTACCAGCAGTGATGGACACAGCGGGTATGTGTAGAATGGTCCCTGAGTACCAGCAGTGATGGACACAGCGGGTATGTGTAGAATGGTCCCTGGGTACCAGCAGTGATGGACACAGCGGGTATGTGTAGAATGGCCCCTGGGTACCGGCAGTGATGGACACAGCGGGTATGTGTAGAATGGTCTCTGGGTACCAGCAGTGATGGACACAGCGGGTATGTGTAGAATGGTCTCTGGGCACCAGCAGTGATGGACACAGCGGGTATGTGTAGAATGGCCCCTGGGTACCAGCAGTGATGGACACAGCGGGTATGTGTAGAATGGCCCCTGGGTACCGGCAGTGATGGACACAGCGGGTATGTGTAGAATGGCCCCTGGGTACCAGCAGTGATGGACACAGCGGGTATGTGTAGAATGGCCCCTGGGTACCGGCAGTGATGGACACAGCGGGTATGTGTAGAATGGTCTCTGGGTACCAGCAGTGATGGACACAGCGGGTATGTGTAGAATGGCCCCTGGGTACCAGCAGTGATGGACACAGCGGGTATGTGTAGAATGGCCCCTGGGTACCGGCAGTGATGGACACAGCGGGTATGTGTAGAATGGTCCCTGGGTACCAGCAGTGATGGACACAGCGGGTATGTGTAGAATGGTCCCTGGGTACCAGCAGTGATGGACACAGTGGGTATGTGTAGAATGGTCTCTGGGTACCAGCAGTGATGGACACAGCGGGTATGTGTAGAATGGTCCCTGGGTACCAGCAGTGATGGACACAGCGGGTATGTGTAGAATGGTCCCGGGGTACCAGCAGTGATGGACACAGCGGGTATGTGTAGAATGGTCCCGGGGTACCAGCAGTGATGGACACAGCGGGTATGTGTAGAATGGTCCCGGGGTACCAGCAGTGATGGACACAGCGGGTATGTGTAGAATGGTCCCGGGGTACCAGCAGTGATGGACACAGCGGGTATGTGTAGAATGGTCCCTGGGACCAGCAGTGATGGACACAGCGGGTATGTGTAGAATGGTCCCTGAGTACCAGCAGTGATGGACACAGCGGGTATGTGTAGAATGGTCCCTGAGTACCAGCAGTGATGGACACAGCGGGTATGTGTAGAATGGTCCCTGGGTACCAGCAGTGATGGACACAGCGGGTATGTGTAGAATGGTCCCTGAGTACCAGCAGTGATGGACACAGCGGGTATGTGTAGAATGGTGCCTGGGTACCAGCAGTGATGGACACAGCGGGTATGTGTAGAATGGTCCCTGAGTACCAGCAGTGATGGACACAGCGGGTATGTGTAGAATGGTCTCTGGGTACCAGCAGTGATGGACACAGCGGGTATGTGTAGAATGGTCTCTGGGTACCAGCAGTGATGGACACAGCGGGTATGTGTAGAATGGTCCCTGGTACCAGCAGTGATGGACACAGTGGGTATGTGTAGAATGGTCCCTGAGTACCAGCAGTGATGGACACAGCGGGTATGTGTAGAATGGTCCCTGAGTACCAGCAGTGATGGACACAGCGGGTATGTGTAGAATGGTGCCTGGGTACCGGCAGTGATGGACACAGCGGGTATGTGTAGAATGGTCCCTGGGTACCAGCAGTGATGGACACAGCGGGTATGTGTAGAATGGCCCCTGGGTACCTGCAGTGATGGACACAGCGGGTATGTGTAGAATGGCCCCTGGGTACCAGCAGTGATGGACACAGTGGGTATGTGTAGAATGGTCCCTGAGTACCAGCAGTGATGGACACAGCGGGTATGTGTAGAATGGTCCCTGAGTACCAGCAGTGATGGACACAGCGGGTATGTGTAGAATGGTGCCTGGGTACCGGCAGTGATGGACACAGCGGGTATGTGTAGAATGGTCCCTGGGTACCAGCAGTGATGGACACAGCGGGTATGTGTAGAATGGCCCCTGGGTACCAGCAGTGATGGACACAGCGGGTATGTGTAGAATGGCCCCTGGGTACCAGCAGTGATGGACACAGTGGGTATGTGTAGAATGGTGCCTGGGTACCGGCAGTGATGGACACAGCGGGTATGTGTAGAATGGTGCCTGGGTTCCGGCAGTGATGGACACAGCGGGTATGTGTAGAATGGTGCCTGGGTACCGGCAGTGATGGACACAGCGGGTATGTGTAGAATGGTGCCTGGGTACCAGCAGTGATGGACACAGCGGGTATGTGTAGAATGGTCTCTGGGTACCAGCAGTGATGGACACAGCGGGTATGTGTAGAATGGCCCCTGGGTACCAGCAGTGATGGACACAGCGGGTATGTGTAGAATGGCCCCTGGGTACCGGCAGTGATGGACACAGCGGGTATGTGTAGAATGGCCCCTGGGTACCGGCAGTGATGGACACAGCGGGTATGTGTAGAATGGCCCCTGGGTACCAGCAGTGATGGACACAGCGGGTATGTGTAGAATGGCCCCTGGGTACCGGCAGTGATGGACACAGCGGGTATGTGTAGAATGGTCCCTGGGACCAGCAGTGATGGACACAGCGGGTATGTGTAGAATGGTCTCTGGGTACCAGCAGTGATGGACACAGCGGGTATGTGTAGAATGGTCCCTGAGTACCAGCAGTGATGGACACAGCGGGTATGTGTAGAATGGTGCCTGGGTACCAGCAGTGATGGACACAGCGGGTATGTGTAGAATGGTGCCTGAGTACCAGCAGTGATGGACACAGCGGGTATGTGTAGAATGGTCTCTGGGTACCAGCAGTGATGGACACAGTGGGTATGTGTAGAATGGTCCCTGAGTACCAGCAGTGATGGACACAGCGGGTATGTGTAGAATGGTCCCTGAGTACCAGCAGTGATGGACACAGCGGGTATGTGTAGAATGGTGCCTGGGTACCGGCAGTGATGGACACAGCGGGTATGTGTAGAATGGTCTCTGGGTACCAGCAGTGATGGACACAGCGGGTATGTGTAGAATGGCCCCTGGGTACCAGCAGTGATGGACACAGCGGGTATGTGTAGAATGGTGCCTGGGTACCGGCAGTGATGGACACAGCGGGTATGTGTAGAATGGTCCCTGAGTACCAGCAGTGATGGACACAGCGGGTATGTATAGAATGGTGCCTGGGTACCGGCAGTGATGGACACAGCGGGTATGTGTAGAATGGTCCCTGAGTACCAGCAGTGATGGACACAGCGGGTATGTATAGAATGGTCCCTGGGACCAGCAGTGATGGACACAGCGGGTATGTGTAGAATGGTCGCTGGGTACCAGCAGTGATGGACACAGCGGGTATGTGTAGAATGGTCCCGGGGTACCAGCAGTGATGGACACAGCGGGTATGTGTAGAATGGTCCCGGGGTACCAGCAGTGATGGACACAGTGGGTATGTGTAGAATGGTCTCTGGGTACCAGCAGTGATGGACACAGCGGGTATGTGTAGAATGGTCCCTGGGTACCAGCAGTGATGGACACAGCGGGTATGTGTAGAATGGTCCCGGGGTACCAGCAGTGATGGACACAGCGGGTATGTGTAGAATGGTCCCGGGGTACCAGCAGTGATGGACACAGCGGGTATGTGTAGAATGGTCCCTGGGACCAGCAGTGATGGACACAGCGGGTATGTGTAGAATGGTCTCTGGGTACCAGCAGTGATGGACACAGCGGGTATGTGTAGAATGGTCTCTGGGTACCGGCAGTGATGGACACAGCGGGTATGTGTAGAATGGTCTCTGGGTACCAGCAGTGATGGACACAGCGGGTATGTGTAGAATGGCCCCTGGGTACCAGCAGTGATGGACACAGCGGGTATGTGTAGAATGGCCCCTGGGTACCAGCAGTGATGGACAGTGCGGGTATGTGTAGAATGGCCCCTGGGTACCAGCAGTGATGGACACAGCGGGTATGTGTAGAATGGCCCCTGGGTACCAGCAGTGATGGACACAGCGGGTATGTGTAGAATGGCCCCTGGGTACCAGCAGTGATGGACACAGCGGGTATGTGTAGAATGGTCCCTGGGTACCGGCAGTGATGGACACAGCGGGTATGTGTAGAATGGCCCCTGGGTACCATACCAGCAGTGATGGACACAGCGGGTATGTGTAGAATGGCCCCTGGGACCAGCAGTGATGGACACAGCGGGTATGTGTAGAATGGTCCCTGGGTACCGGCAGTGATGGACACAGCGGGTATGTGTAGAATGGCCCCTGGGTACCAGCAGTGATGGACACAGCGGGTATGTGTAGAATGGCCCCTGGGTACCAGCAGTGATGGACACAGCGGGTATGTGTAGAATGGCCCCTGGGTACCAGCAGTGATGGACACAGCGGGTATGTGTAGAATGGTCGCTGGGTACCAGCAGTGATGGACACAGCGGGTATGTGTAGAATGGTCCCTGAGTACCAGCAGTGATGGACACAGCGGGTATGTATAGAATGGTCCCTGAGTACCAGCAGTGATGGACACAGCGGGTATGTGTAGAATGGTCCCTGGGACCCAGCAGTGATGGACACAGCGGGTATGTGTAGAATGGTCGCTGGGTACCAGCAGTGATGGACACAGCGGGTATGTGTAGAATGGTCCCTGGGACCAGCAGTGATGGACACAGCGGGTATGTGTAGAATGGTCCCGGGGTACCAGCAGTGATGGACACAGCGGGTATGTGTAGAATGGTCCCTGGGACCAGCAGTGATGGACACAGCGGGTATGTGTAGAATGGTCGCTGGGTACCAGCAGTGATGGACACAGCGGGTATGTGTAGAATGGTCCCTGGGACCAGCAGTGATGGACACAGCGGGTATGTGTAGAATGGTCCCGGGGCACCAGCAGTGATGGACACAGCGGGTATGTGTAGAATGGTCTCTGGGCACCAGCAGTGATGGACACAGCGGGTATGTGTAGAATGGTCTCTGGGTACCGACAGTGATGGACACAGCGGGTATGTGTAGAATGGTCCCGGGGTACCAGCAGTGATGGACACAGCGGGTATGTGTAGAATGGTCTCTGGGTACCAGCAGTGATGGACACATCGGGTATGTGTAGAATGGCCCCTGGGTACCAGCAGTGATGGACACAGTGGGTATGTGTAGAATGGTCCCTGGGTACCGGCAGTGATGGACACAGTGGGTATGTGTAGAATGGCCCCGGGGTACCAGCAGTGATGGACACAGCGGGTATGTGTAGAATGGTCCCTGAGTACCAGCAGTGATGGACACAGCGGGTATGTGTAGAATGGTGCCTGGGTACCAGCAGTGATGGACACAGCGGGTATGTGTAGAATGGTCCCTGAGTACCAGCAGTGATGGACACAGCGGGTATGTGTAGAATGGTGCCTGGGTACCAGCAGTGATGGACACAGCGGGTATGTGTAGAATGGTCTCTGGGTACCGGCAGTGATGGACACAGTGGGTATGTGTAGAATGGTGCCTGGGTACCGGCAGTGATGGACACAGCGGGTATGTGTAGAATGGTCTCTGGGACCAGCAGTGATGGACACAGCGGGTATGTGTAGAATGGTCCCTGAGTACCAGCAGTGATGGACACAGCGGGTATGTGTAGAATGGTCCCGGGGTACCAGCAGTGATGGACACAGCGGGTATGTGTAGAATGGTCCCTGGGTACCAGCAGTGATGGACACAGTGGGTATGTGTAGAATGGTCCCGGGGTACCAGCAGTGATGGACACAGCGGGTATGTGTAGAATGGTCCCGGGGTACCAGCAGTGATGGACACAGCGGGTATGTGTAGAATGGTCCCTGAGTACCAGCAGTGATGGACACAGCGGGTATGTGTAGAATGGTCCCGGGGTACCAGCAGTGATGGACACAGCGGGTATGTGTAGAATGGTCCCGGGGTACCGGCAGTGATGGACACAGCGGGTATGTGTAGAATGGTCCCTGGGTACCAGCAGTGATGGACACAGTGGGTATGTGTAGAATGGCCCCTGGGTACCAGCAGTGATGGACACAGCGGGTATGTGTAGAATGGTCCCTGGGTACCAGCAGTGATGGACACAGCGGGTATGTGTAGAATGGTCCCTGAGTACCAGCAGTGATGGACACAGCGGGTATGTGTAGAATGGTCCCGGGGTACCAGCAGTGATGGACACAGCGGGTATGTGTAGAATGGTCCCGGGGTACCGGCAGTGATGGACACAGCGGGTATGTGTAGAATGGTCCCTGGGTACCAGCAGTGATGGACACAGCGGGTATGTGTAGAATGGCCCCTGGGTACCAGCAGTGATGGACACAGCGGGTATGTGTAGAATGGTCTCTGGGGACCAGCAGTGATGGACACAGCGGGTATGTGTAGAATGGTCTCTGGGTACCGACAGTGATGGACACAGCGGGTATGTGTAGAATGGTGCCTGGGCACCAGCAGTGATGGACACAGTGGGTATGTGTAGAATGGTCCCTGGGTACCAGCAGTGATGGACACAGTGGGTATGTGTAGAATGGTCCCTGGGACCAGCAGTGATGGACACAGCGGGTATGTGTAGAATGGTCTCTGGGTACCGACAGTGATGGACACAGCGGGTATGTGTAGAATGGTGCCTGGGCACCAGCAGTGATGGACACAGCGGGTATGTGTAGAATGGTCCCTGTGTACCAGCAGTGATGGACACAGCGGGTATGTGTAGAATGGTCCCTGGGTACCAGCAGTGATGGACACAGTGGGTATGTGTAGAATGGCCCCTGGGTACCAGCAGTGATGGACACAGCGGGTATGTGTAGAATGGTCCCTGGGTACCAGCAGTGATGGACACAGTGGGTATGTGTAGAATGGTCCCTGTGTACCAGCAGTGATGGACACAGCGGGTATGTGTAGAATGGTCTCTGAGTACCAGCAGTGATGGACACAGCGGGTATGTGTAGAATGGTCCCTGGGTACCAGCAGTGATGGACACAGCGGGTTTGTGTAGAATGGTCCCTGGGACCAGCAGTGATGGACACAGCGGGTATGTGTAGAATGGTCCCTGGGTACCAGCAGTGATGGACACAGCGGGTATGTGTAGAATGGTCCCTGGGTACCAGCAGTGATGGACACAGCGGGTATGTGTAGAATGGTCCCTGGGTACCGGCAGTGATGGACACAGCGGGTATGTGTAGAATGGCCCCTGGGTACCAGCAGTGATGGACACAGCGGGTATGTGTAGAATGGTCCCTGGGTACCAGCAGTGATGGACACAGCGGGTATGTGTAGAATGGTCTCTGGGTACCAGCAGTGATGGACACAGCGGGTATGTGTAGAATGGTCCCTGGGTACCAGCAGTGATGGACACAGCGGGTATGTGTAGAATGGTCCCTGGGTACCAGCAGTGATGGACACAGCGGGTATGTGTAGAATGGTCTCTGGGTACCAGCAGTGATGGACACAGCGGGTATGTGTAGAATGGTCCCTGGGTACCGGCAGTGATGGACACAGCGGGTATGTGTAGAATGGTCCCTGGGTACCAGCAGTGATGGACACAGCGGGTATGTGTAGAATGGTCCCTGGGTACCAGCAGTGATGGACACAGCGGGTATGTGTAGAATGGTCCCGGGGTACCAGCAGTGATGGACACAGCGGGTATGTGTAGAATGGTCTCTGGGTACCAGCAGTGATGGACACAGCGGGTATGTGTAGAATGGTCTCTGGGTACCAGCAGTGATGGACACAGCGGGTATGTGTAGAATGGTCTCTGGGTACCAGCAGTGATGGACACAGCGGGTATGTGTAGAATGGTCCCGGGGTACCAGCAGTGATGGACACAGTGGGTATGTGTAGAATGGTGCCTGGGTACCGGCAGTGATGGACACAGTGGGTATGTGTAGAATGGCCCCTGGGTACCAGCAGTGATGGACACAGCGGGTATGTGTAGAATGGCCCCTGGGTACCAGCAGTGATGGACACAGCGGGTATGTGTAGAATGGTGCCTGGGTACCGGCAGTGATGGACACAGTGGGTATGTGTAGAATGGCCCCTGGGTACCAGCAGTGATGGACACAGCGGGTATGTGTAGAATGGTGCCTGGGTACCGGCAGTGATGGACACAGTGCGGGTATGTGTAGAATGGTCCCTGAGTACCAGCAGTGATGGACACAGCGGGTATGTGTAGAATGGTCTCTGGGTACCAGCAGTGATGGACACAGCGGGTATGTGTAGAATGGTCGCTGGGTACCAGCAGTGATGGACACAGTGGGTATGTGTAGAATGGTGCCTGGGTACCAGCAGTGATGGACACAGCGGGTTTGTGTAGAATGGTCTCTGGGTACCAGCAGTGATGGACACAGCGGGTATGTGTAGAATGGTCCCTGGGTACCAGCAGTGATGGACACAGCGGGTATGTGTAGAATGGTCCCTGGGTACCGGCAGTGATGGACACAGCGGGTATGTGTAGAATGGTCCCTGAGTACCAGCAGTGATGGACACAGCGGGTATGTGTAGAATGGTCGCTGGGTACCAGCAGTGATGGACACAGTGGGTATGTGTAGAATGGTGCCTGGGTACCGGCAGTGATGGACACAGTGGGTATGTGTAGAATGGTCCCTGAGTACCAGCAGTGATGGACACAGCGGGTATGTGTAGAATGGTCTCTGGGTACCAGCAGTGATGGACACAGCGGGTATGTGTAGAATGGTCGCTGGGTACCAGCAGTGATGGACACAGTGGGTATGTGTAGAATGGTGCCTGGGTACCAGCAGTGATGGACACAGCGGGTTTGTGTAGAATGGTCCCTGGGTACCAGCAGTGATGGACACAGCGGGTATGTGTAGAATGGTCCCTGGGTACCGGCAGTGATGGACACAGCGGGTATGTGTAGAATGGTCCCTGAGTACCAGCAGTGATGGACACAGCGGGTATGTGTAGAATGGTCCCTGAGTACCAGCAGTGATGGACACAGCGGGTATGTGTAGAATGGTCCCTGGGTACCAGCAGTGATGGACACAGTGGGTATGTGTAGAATGGTCCCTGGGTACCAGCAGTGATGGACACAGCGGGTATGTGTAGAATGGTCCCTGGGTACCGGCAGTGATGGACAGAGCGGGTATGTGTAGAATGGTCCCTGGGTACCAGCAGTGATGGACACAGCGGGTATGTGTAGAATGGTCCCTGGGTACCAGCAGTGATGGACACAGCGGGTATGTGTAGAATGGTCCCTGGGTACCAGCAGTGATGGACACAGCGGGTATGTGTAGAATGGTCTCTGGGTACCAGCAGTGATGGACAGAGCGGGTATGTGTAGAATGGTCTCTGGGTACCAGCAGTGATGGACACAGCGGGTATGTGTAGAATGGTCCCTGGGTACCAGCAGTGATGGACACAGTGGGTATGTGTAGAATGGTCTCTGGGTACCAGCAGTGATGGACAGAGCGGGTATGTGTAGAATGGTCTCTGGGTACCAGCAGTGATGGACACAGTGGGTATGTGTAGAATGGTCCCTGGGTACCAGCAGTGATGGACACAGCGGGTATGTGTAGAATGGTCTCTGAGTACCAGCAGTGATGGACACAGCGGGTATGTGTAGAATGGTCCCGGGGTACCAGCAGTGATGGACACAGCGGGTATGTGTAGAATGGTCCCTGGGTACCAGCAGTGATGGACACAGCGGGTATGTGTAGAATGGTCCCTGGGTACCAGCAGTGATGGACACAGCGGGTATGTGTAGAATGGCCCCTGGGTACCAGCAGTGATGGACACAGCGGGTATGTGTAGAATGGTCTCTGAGTACCAGCAGTGATGGACACAGTGGGTATGTGTAGAATGGTCCCTGGGTACCAGCAGTGATGGACACAGCGGGTATGTGTAGAATGGTCTCTGGGTACCAGCAGTGATGGACACAGCGGGTATGTGTAGAATGGTCCCTGGGTACCAGCAGTGATGGACACAGCGGGTATGTGTAGAATGGCCCCTGGGTACCAGCAGTGATGGACACAGCGGGTATGTGTAGAATGGTCTCTGGGTACCAGCAGTGATGGACACAGCGGGTATGTGTAGAATGGCCCCTGGGTACCAGCAGTGATGGACACAGCGGGTATGTGTAGAATGGTCTCTGGGTACCAGCAGTGATGGACACAGTGGGTATGTGTAGAATGGTCCCTGGGTACCAGCAGTGATGGACACAGCGGGTATGTGTAGAATGGCCCCTGGGTACCAGCAGTGATGGACACAGTGGGTATGTGTAGAATGGTCCCTGGGTACCAGCAGTGATGGACACAGCGGGTATGTGTAGAATGGTCCCTGAGTACCAGCAGTGATGGACACAGCGGGTATGTGTAGAATGGCCCCTGGGTACCAGCAGTGATGGACACAGTGGGTATGTGTAGAATGGTCCCTGAGTACCAGCAGTGATGGACACAGCGGGTATGTGTAGAATGGCCCCTGAGTACCAGCAGTGATGGACACAGCGGGTATGTGTAGAATGGTCCCTGGGTACCAGCAGTGATGGACACAGTGGGTATGTGTAGAATGGTCCCTGAGTACCAGCAGTGATGGACACAGCGGGTATGTGTAGAATGGCCCCTGAGTACCAGCAGTGATGGACACAGTGGGTATGTGTAGAATGGTCCCTGGGTACCAGCAGTGATGGACACAGCGGGTATGTGTAGAATGGCCCCTGGGTACCGGCAGTGATGGACACAGCGGGTATGTGTAGAATGGTCTCTGGGTACCAGCAGTGATGGACACAGCGGGTATGTGTAGAATGGCCCCTGAGTACCAGCAGTGATGGACACAGCGGGTATGTGTAGAATGGCCCCTGAGTACCAGCAGTGATGGACACAGCGGGTATGTGTAGAATGGCCCCTGGGTACCAGCAGTGATGGACACAGCGGGTATGTGTAGAATGGTCCCTGGGTACCAGCAGTGATGGACACAGCGGGTATGTGTAGAATGGCCCCTGGGTACCAGCAGTGATGGACACAGCGGGTATGTGTAGAATGGTCCCTGAGTACCAGCAGTGATGGACACAGTGGGTATGTGTAGAATGGTCCCTGGGTACCAGCAGTGATGGACACAGTGGGTATGTGTAGAATGGTCCCTGAGTACCAGCAGTGATGGACACAGTGGGTATGTGTAGAATGGTCCCTGGGTACCAGCAGTGATGGACACAGCGGGTATGTGTAGAATGGTCCCTGGGTACCAGCAGTGATGGACACAGTGGGTATGTGTAGAATGGTCTCTGGGTACCAGCAGTGATGGACACAGCGGGTATGTGTAGAATGGTCTCTGGGTACCAGCAGTGATGGACACAGCGGGTATGTGTAGAATGGTCCCTGGGTACCAGCAGTGATGGACACAGCGGGTATGTGTAGAATGGTCTCTGGGCACCAGCAGTGATGGACATAGCGGGTATGTGTAGAATGGTCCCTGGGACCAGCAGTGATGGACACAGTGGGTATGTGTAGAATGGTCCCTGGGTACCGGCAGTGATGGACACAGCGGGTATGTGTAGAATGGTCCCTGGGTACCAGCAGTGATGGACACAGTGGGTATGTGTAGAATGGTCCCTGGGTACCAGCAGTGATGGACACAGCGGGTATGTGTAGAATGGTCCCTGGGTACCAGCAGTGATGGACACAGTGGGTATGTGTAGAATGGTCCCTGGGTACCAGCAGTGATGGACACAGCGGGTATGTGTAGAATGGTCCCGGGGTACCAGCAGTGATGGACACAGCGGGTATGTGTAGAATGGTCTCTGGGTACCAGCAGTGATGGACACAGCGGGTATGTGTAGAATGATCCCGGGGTACCAGCAGTGATGGACACAGCGGGTATGTGTAGAATGGTCTCTGGGTACCAGCAGTGATGGACACAGCGGGTATGTGTAGAATGGCCCCTGGGTACCAGCAGTGATGGACACAGCGGGTATGTGTAGAATGGCCCCTGGGTACCGGCAGTGATGGACACAGCGGGTATGTGTAGAATGGTCCCGGGGTACCAGCAGTGATGGACACAGCGGGTATGTGTAGAATGGTCTCTGGGTACCAGCAGTGATGGACACAGCGGGTATGTGTAGAATGGTCTCTGGGTACCAGCAGTGATGGACACAGCGGGTATGTGTAGAATGGTCCCTGGGTACCAGCAGTGATGGACACAGCGGGTATGTGTAGAATGGTCTCTGGGTACCAGCAGTGATGGACACAGCGGGTATGTGTAGAATGGTCCCTGGGTACCAGCAGTGATGGACACAGCGGGTATGTGTAGAATGGTCCCTGGGTACCAGCAGTGTTGGACACAGCGGGTATGTGTAGAATGGTCCCGGGGTACCAGCAGTGATGGACACAGCGGGTATGTGTAGAATGGCCCCTGGGTATCAGCATTGATGGACACAGCGGGTATGTGTAGAATGGTCCCTGGGTACCAGCAGTGATGGACACAGCGGGTATGTGTAGAATGGCCCCTGGGTACCAGCAGTGATGGACACAGCGGGTATGTGTAGAATGGTGCCTGGGTACCGACAGTGATGGACACAGCGGGTATGTGTAGAATGGCCCCTGGGTACCAGCAGTGATGGACACAGCGGGTATGTGTAGAATGGTCCCTGGGTACCAGCAGTGATGGACACAGCGGGTATGTGTAGAATGGCCCCTGGGTACCAGCAGTGATGGACACAGTGGGTATGTGTAGAATGGCCCCTGGGTACCAGCAGTGATGGACACAGCGGGTATGTGTAGAATGGTCTCTGGGTACCAGCAGTGATGGACACAGTGGGTATGTGTAGAATGGTCTCTGAGTACCAGCAGTGATGGACACAGCGGGTATGTGTAGAATGGTCTCTGGGTACCAGCAGTGATGGACACAGTGGGTATGTGTAGAATGGTCTCTGAGTACCGACAGTGATGGACACAGTGGGTATGTGTAGAATGGCCCCTGGGTACCAGCAGTGATGGACACAGTGGGTATGTGTAGAATGGCCCCTGGGTACCAGCAGTGATGGACACAGTGGGTATGTGTAGAATGGTCCCTGAGTACCAGCAGTGATGGACACAGTGGGTATGTGTAGAATGGTCCCTGAGTACCAGCAGTGATGGACACAGTGGGTATGTGTAGAATGGTCTCTGGGTACCAGCAGTGATGGACACAGTGGGTATGTGTAGAATGGTCCCGGGGTACCAGCAGTGATGGACACAGTGGGTCTGTGTAGAATGGTCCCTGGTACCAGCAGTGATGGACACAGTGGGTATGTGTAGAATGGTCCCGGGGTACCAGCAGTGATGGACACAGCGGGTATGTGTAGAATGGTCCCTGGGTACCAGCAGTGATGGACACAGCGGGTATGTGTAGAATGGTGCCTGGGTACCAGCAGTGATGGACACAGCGGGTATGTGTAGAATGGTCTCTGGGTACCAGCAGTGATGGGCACAGCGGGTATGTGTAGAATGGTCTCTGGGTACCAGCAGTGATGGACACAGCGGGTATGTGTAGAATGGTCCCTGGGTACCAGCAGTGATGGACACAGCGGGTATGTGTAGAATGGCCCCTGGGTACCAGCAGTGATGGACACAGCGGGTATGTGTAGAATGGCCCCTGGGTACCAGCAGTGATGGACACAGCGGGTATGTGTAGAATGGCCCCTGGGCACCAGCAGTGATGGACACAGCGGGTATGTGTAGAATGGTCTCTGGGTACCAGCAGTGATGGACACAGCGGGTATGTGTAGAATGGTGCCTGGGTACCAGCAGTGATGGACACAGCGGGTATGTGTAGAATGGCCCCTGAGTACCAGCAGTGATGGACACAGCGGGTATGTGTAGAATGGCCCCTGGGTACCAGCAGTGATGGACACAGTGGGTATGTGTAGAATGGTCCCTGGGTACCAGCAGTGATGGACACAGCGGGTATGTGTAGAATGGTCCCTGGGTACCAGCAGTGATGGACACAGCGGGTATGTGTAGAATGGCCCCTGGGTACCAGCAGTGATGGACACAGTGGGTATGTGTAGAATGGTCCCTGGGTACCAGCAGTGATGGACACAGCGGGTATGTGTAGAATGGTCCCTGGGACCAGCAGTGATGGACACAGCGGGTATGTGTAGAATGGTCCCTGGGTACCAGCAGTGATGGACACAGCGGGTATGTGTAGAATGGTCCCTGGGACCAGCAGTGATGGACACAGTGGGTATGTGTAGAATGGTCTCTGGGTACCAGCAGTGATGGACACAGCGGGTATGTGTAGAATGGTCCCTGGGACCAGCAGTGATGGACACAGTGGGTATGTGTAGAATGGTCCCTGAGTACCAGCAGTGATGGACACAGCGGGTATGTGTAGAATGGTCGCTGGGTACCAGCAGTGATGGACACAGTGGGTATGTGTAGAATGGTCCCTGAGTACCAGCAGTGATGGACACAGCGGGTATGTGTAGAATGGTCTCTGGGTACCAGCAGTGATGGACACAGCGGGTATGTGTAGAATGGCCCCTGGGTACCAGCAGTGATGGACACAGCGGGTATGTGTAGAATGGTGCCTGGGTACCAGCAGTGATGGACACAGCGGGTATGTGTAGAATGGTCCCGGGGTACCAGCAGTGAGGGACACAGCGGGTATGTGTAGAATGGTCCCTGGGTACCAGCAGTGATGGACACAGTGGGTATGTGTAGAATGGTCTCTGGGTACCAGCAGTGATGGACACAGCGGGTATGTGTAGAATGGTCTCTGGGTACCAGCAGTGATGGACACAGTGGGTATGTGTAGAATGGTCTCTGGGTACCAGCAGTGATGGACACAGCGGGTATGTGTAGAATGGTCCCTGGGTACCAGCAGTGATGGACACAGCGGGTATGTGTAGAATGGTCTCTGGGACCAGCAGTGATGGACACAGCGGGTATGTGTAGAATGGTCTCTGGGTACCAGCAGTGATGGACACAGCGGGTATGTGTAGAATGGTCCCTGGGACCAGCAGTGATGGACAGAGCGGGTATGTGTAGAATGGTCCCGGGGTACCAGCAGTGATGGACACAGCGGGTATGTGTAGAATGGTCTCTGGGTACCAGCAGTGATGGACACAGCGGGTATGTGTAGAATGGCCCCTGGGTACCGGCAGTGATGGACACAGCGGGTATGTGTAGAATGGTCCCTGGGTACCAGCAGTGATGGACACAGCGGGTATGTGTAGAATGGTCCCTGGGTACCAGCAGTGATGGACACAGCGGGTATGTGTAGAATGGTCCCTGGGTACCAGCAGTGATGGACACAGCGCGTATGTGTAGAATGGTCTCTGGGTACCAGCAGTGATGGACACAGCGGGTATGTGTAGAATGGTCTCTGGGTACCAGCAGTGATGGACACAGCGGGTATGTGTAGAATGGTCCCTGGGTACCGGCAGTGATGGACACAGCGGGTATGTGTAGAATGGCCCCTGGGTACCAGCAGTGATGGACACAGCGGGTATGTGTAGAATGGTCCCTGGGTACCAGCAGTGATGGACACAGCGGGTATGTGTAGAATGGTCCCTGGGTACCAGCAGTGATGGACACAGCGGGTATGTGTAGAATGGCCCCTGGGTACCGGCAGTGATGGACACAGCGGGTATGTGTAGAATGGCCCCTGGGTACCGGCAGTGATGGACACAGCGGGTATGTGTAGAATGGTCTCTGGGTACCAGCAGTGATGGACACAGTGGGTATGTGTAGAATGGTCCCGGGGTACCGACAGTGATGGACACAGCGGGTATGTGTAGAATGGTCCCTGGGTACCGGCAGTGATGGACACAGCGGGTATGTGTAGAATGGTCTCTGGGTACCAGCAGTGATGGACACAGCGGGTATGTGTAGAATGGTCCCTGGGTACCGGCAGTGATGGACACAGCGGGTATGTGTAGAATGGTCTCTGGGTACCAGCAGTGATGGACACAGCGGGTATGTGTAGAATGGTCCCTGAGTACCAGCAGTGATGGACACAGCGGGTATGTGTAGAATGGCCCCGGGGTACCGGCAGTGATGGACACAGCGGGTATGTGTAGAATGGTCTCTGGGTACCAGCAGTGATGGACACAGCGGGTATGTGTAGAATGGCCCCTGGGTACCAGCAGTGATGGACACAGCGGGTATGTGTAGAATGGTCCCTGGGTACCAGCAGTGATGGACACAGCGGGTATGTGTAGAATGGCCCCTGGGTACCAGCAGTGATGGACACAGCGGGTATGTGTAGAATGGCCCCTGGGTACCGGCAGTGATGGACACAGCGGGTATGTGTAGAATGGTCCCTGAGTACCAGCAGTGATGGACACAGCGGGTATGTGTAGAATGGTCTCTGGGTACCGGCAGTGATGGACACAGCGGGTATGTGTAGAATGGTCTCTGGGTACCAGCAGTGATGGACACAGCGGGTATGTGTAGAATGGTCCCTGGGTACCAGCAGTGATGGACACAGCGGGTATGTGTAGAATGGTCTCTGGGTACCGACAGTGATGGACACAGCGGGTATGTGTAGAATGGTCTCTGGGTACCGACAGTGATGGACACAGCGGGTATGTGTAGAATGGTCTCTGGGTACCGACAGTGATGGACACAGCGGGTATGTGTAGAATGGTCCCTGGGTACCGGCAGTGATGGACACAGCGGGTATGTGTAGAATGGTCCCTGGGTACCGGCAGTGATGGACACAGCGGGTATGTGTAGAATGGTCCCTGAGTACCAGCAGTGATGGACACAGTGGGTATGTGTAGAATGGTCCCTGGGTACCAGCAGTGATGGACACAGCGGGTATGTGTAGAATGGTCTCTGGGTACCAGCAGTGATGGACACAGCGGGTATGTGTAGAATGGTCCCTGGGACCAGCAGTGATGGACACAGCGGGTATGTGTAGAATGGTCTCTGGGTACCAGCAGTGATGGACACAGCGGGTATGTGTAGAATGGTCTCTGGGTACCAGCAGTGATGGACACAGCGGGTATGTGTAGAATGGTCCCTGAGTACCAGCAGTGATGGACACAGTGGGTATGTGTAGAATGGTCTCTGGGACCAGCAGTGATGGACACAGTGGGTATGTGTAGAATGGTCCCTGGGACCAGCAGTGATGGACACAGCGGGTATGTGTAGAATGGTCCCTGGGACCAGCAGTGATGGACACAGTGGGTATGTGTAGAATGGTCTCTGGGTACCAGCAGTGATGGACACAGCGGGTATGTGTAGAATGGCCCCTGGGTACCAGCAGTGATGGACACAGTGGGTATGTGTAGAATGGTGCCTGGGTACCAGCAGTGATGGACACAGCGGGTATGTGTAGAATGGTCTCTGGGTACCAGCAGTGATGGACACAGCGGGTATGTGTAGAATGGCCCCTGGGTACCAGCAGTGATGGACACAGCGGGTATGTGTAGAATGGTCCCTGGGACCAGCAGTGATGGACACAGCGGGTATGTGTAGAATGGTCCCTGGGTACCAGCAGTGATGGACACAGTGGGTATGTGTAGAATGGTCCCTGGGACCAGCAGTGATGGACACAGCGGGTATGTGTAGAATGGTCTCTGGGTACCAGCAGTGATGGACACAGTGGGTATGTGTAGAATGGTCCCTGGGACCAGCAGTGATGGACACAGCGGGTATGTGTAGAATGGTCCCTGGGACCAGCAGTGATGGACACAGCGGGTATGTGTAGAATGGTCTCTGGGTACCAGCAGTGATGGACACAGCGGGTATGTGTAGAATGGTCCCTGGGTACCAGCAGTGATGGACACAGCGGGTATGTGTAGAATGGTCCCTGGGACCAGCAGTGATGGACACAGCGGGTATGTGTAGAATGGTCCCTGGGACCAGCAGTGATGGACACAGCGGGTATGTGTAGAATGGTCCCTGGGTACCAGCAGTGATGGACACAGCGGTTATGTGTAGAATGGTCCCTGTGTACCAGCAGTGATGGACACAGCGGGTATGTGTAGAATGGTCCCTGGGACCAGCAGTGATGGACACAGCGGGTATGTGTAGAATGGTCTCTGGGTATCAGCAGTGATGGACACAGCGGGTATGTGTAGAATGGTCCCTGGGACCAGCAGTGATGGACACAGCGGGTATGTGTAGAATGGCCCCTGGGTACCGGCAGTGATGGACACAGCGGGTATGTGTAGAATGGTCTCTGGGTACCAGCAGTGATGGACACAGCGGGTATGTGTAGAATGGTCCCTGAGTACCAGCAGTGATGGACACAGCGGGTATGTGTAGAATGGCCCCGGGGTACCAGCAGTGATGGACACAGCGGGTATGTGTAGAATGGCCCCTGGGTACCAGCAGTGATGGACACAGCGGGTATGTGTAGAATGGTCTCTGGGTACCAGCAGTGATGGACACAGCGGGTATGTGTAGAATGGTCCCTGAGTACCAGCAGTGATGGACACAGCGGGTATGTGTAGAATGGCCCCTGGGACCAGCAGTGATGGACACAGCGGGTATGTGTAGAATGGTCTCTGGGTACCAGCAGTGATGGACACAGCGGGTATGTGTAGAATGGTCCCTGGGTACCGGCAGTGATGGACACAGCGGGTATGTGTAGAATGGTCCCTGAGTACCAGCAGTGATGGACACAGTGGGTATGTGTAGAATGGCCCCTGGGTACCAGCAGTGATGGACACAGCGGGTATGTGTAGAATGGCCCCTGGGTACCGGCAGTGATGGACACAGCGGGTATGTGTAGAATGGTCCCTGAGTACCAGCAGTGATGGACACAGTGGGTATGTGTAGAATGGCCCCTGGGTACCGGCAGTGATGGACACAGCGGGTATGTGTAGAATGGCCCCTGGGTACCGGCAGTGATGGACACAGCGGGTATGTGTAGAATGGTCTCTGGGTACCAGCAGTGATGGACACAGCGGGTATGTGTAGAATGGCCCCTGGGTACCAGCAGTGATGGACACAGCGGGTATGTGTAGAATGGTCCCTGGGTACCAGCAGTGATGGACACAGCGGGTATGTGTAGAATGGTCCCTGGGACCAGCAGTGATGGACACAGCGGGTATGTGTAGAATGGTCCCTGAGTACCAGCAGTGATGGACACAGCGGGTATGTGTAGAATGGTCCCTGGGTACCAGCAGTGATGGACACAGCGGGTATGTGTAGAATGGCCCCTGGGTACCGGCAGTGATGGACACAGCGGGTATGTGTAGAATGGCCCCTGGGTACCAGCAGTGATGGACACAGCGGGTATGTGTAGAATGGTCTCTGGGTACCAGCAGTGATGGACACAGCGGGTATGTGTAGAATGGTCCCTGGGACCAGCAGTGATGGACACAGCGGGTATGTGTAGAATGGTCCCTGGGTACCAGCAGTGATGGACACAGCGGGTATGTGTAGAATGGTCTCTGGGTACCAGCAGTGATGGACACAGTGGGTATGTATAGAATGGTCCCTGGGTACCAGCAGTGATGGACACAGCGGGTATGTGTAGAATGGTCCCTGGGTACCAGCAGTGATGGACACAGCGGGTATGTGTAGAATGGCCCCTGGGTACCAGCAGTGATGGACACAGCGGGTATGTGTAGAATGGCCCCTGGGTACCAGCAGTGATGGACACAGCGGGTATGTGTAGAATGGTCCCTGGGACCAGCAGTGATGGACACAGCGGGTATGTGTAGAATGGTCCCTGGGTACCGGCAGTGATGGACACAGCGGGTATGTGTAGAATGGTCCCTGGGACCAGCAGTGATGGACACAGCGGGTATGTGTAGAATGGTCTCTGGGACCAGCAGTGATGGACACAGCGGGTATGTGTAGAATGGTCCCTGGGACCAGCAGTGATGGACACAGTGGGTATGTGTAGAATGGTCTCTGGGTACCAGCAGTGATGGACACAGCGGGTATGTGTAGAATGGTCTCTGGGTACCGGCAGTGATGGACACAGCGGGTATGTGTAGAATGGTCTCTGGGTACCAGCAGTGATGGACACAGCGGGTATGTGTAGAATGGCCCCTGGGTACCAGCAGTGATGGACACAGTGGGTATGTGTAGAATGGTCTCTGGGTACCGGCAGTGATGGACACAGCGGGTATGTGTAGAATGGTCCCTGGGTACCAGCAGTGATGGACACAGTGGGTATGTGTAGAATGGTCTCTGGGTACCAGCAGTGATGGACACAGCGGGTATGTGTAGAATGGCCCCTGGGACCAGCAGTGATGGACACAGCGGGTATGTGTAGAATGGCCCCTGGGACCAGCAGTGATGGACACAGCGGGTATGTGTAGAATGGTCCCTGGGACCAGCAGTGATGGACACAGCGGGTATGTGTAGAATGGTCCCTGGGTACCAGCAGTGATGGACACAGTGGGTATGTGTAGAATGGTCCCTGGGACCAGCAGTGATGGACACAGCGGGTATGTGTAGAATGGTCCCTGGGACCAGCAGTGATGGACACAGCGGGTATGTGTAGAATGGTCTCTGGGTACCAGCAGTGATGGACACAGCGGTTATGTGTAGAATGGTCCCTGTGTACCAGCAGTGATGGACACAGCGGGTATGTGTAGAATGGTCCCTGGGTACCAGCAGTGATGGACACAGCGGGTATGTGTAGAATGGTCTCTGGGTATCAGCAGTGATGGACACAGCGGGTATGTGTAGAATGGTCCCTGGGACCAGCAGTGATGGACACAGCGGGTATGTGTAGAATGGCCCCTGGGTACCAGCAGTGATGGACACAGCGGGTATGTGTAGAATGGTCCCTGGGACCAGCAGTGATGGACACAGCGGGTATGTGTAGAATGGCCCCTGGGTACCGGCAGTGATGGACACAGCGGGTATGTGTAGAATGGTCTCTGGGTACCAGCAGTGATGGACACAGCGGGTATGTGTAGAATGGTCCCTGGGACCAGCAGTGATGGACACAGTGGGTATGTGTAGAATGGTCTCTGGGTACCAGCAGTGATGGACACAGTGGGTATGTGTAGAATGGTCCCTGGGACCAGCAGTGATGGACACAGCGGGTATGTGTAGAATGGTCCCTGGGACCAGCAGTGATGGACACAGCGGGTATGTGTAGAATGGTCTCTGGGTACCAGCAGTGATGGACACAGCGGGTATGTGTAGAATGGTCCCTGGGTACCAGCAGTGATGGACACAGCGGGTATGTGTAGAATGGTCCCTGGGACCAGCAGTGATGGACACAGCGGGTATGTGTAGAATGGTCCCTGGGACCAGCAGTGATGGACACAGCGGGTATGTGTAGAATGGTCCCTGGGTACCAGCAGTGATGGACACAGCGGTTATGTGTAGAATGGTCCCTGTGTACCAGCAGTGATGGACACAGCGGGTATGTGTAGAATGGTCCCTGGGACCAGCAGTGATGGACACAGCGGGTATGTGTAGAATGGTCTCTGGGTATCAGCAGTGATGGACACAGCGGGTATGTGTAGAATGGTCCCTGGGACCAGCAGTGATGGACACAGCGGGTATGTGTAGAATGGCCCCTGGGTACCGGCAGTGATGGACACAGCGGGTATGTGTAGAATGGTCTCTGGGTACCAGCAGTGATGGACACAGCGGGTATGTGTAGAATGGTCCCTGAGTACCAGCAGTGATGGACACAGCGGGTATGTGTAGAATGGCCCCGGGGTACCAGCAGTGATGGACACAGCGGGTATGTGTAGAATGGCCCCTGGGTACCAGCAGTGATGGACACAGCGGGTATGTGTAGAATGGTCTCTGGGTACCAGCAGTGTTGGACACAGCGGGTATGTGTAGAATGGTCCCTGAGTACCAGCAGTGATGGACACAGCGGGTATGTGTAGAATGGCCCCTGGGACCAGCAGTGATGGACACAGCGGGTATGTGTAGAATGGTCTCTGGGTACCAGCAGTGATGGACACAGCGGGTATGTGTAGAATGGTCCCTGGGTACCGGCAGTGATGGACACAGCGGGTATGTGTAGAATGGTCCCTGAGTACCAGCAGTGATGGACACAGTGGGTATGTGTAGAATGGCCCCTGGGTACCAGCAGTGATGGACACAGCGGGTATGTGTAGAATGGCCCCTGGGTACCGGCAGTGATGGACACAGCGGGTATGTGTAGAATGGTCCCTGAGTACCAGCAGTGATGGACACAGTGGGTATGTGTAGAATGGCCCCTGGGTACCGGCAGTGATGGACACAGCGGGTATGTGTAGAATGGCCCCTGGGTACCGGCAGTGATGGACACAGCGGGTATGTGTAGAATGGTCTCTGGGTACCAGCAGTGATGGACACAGCGGGTATGTGTAGAATGGCCCCTGGGTACCAGCAGTGATGGACACAGCGGGTATGTGTAGAATGGTCCCTGGGTACCAGCAGTGATGGACACAGCGGGTATGTGTAGAATGGTCCCTGGGACCAGCAGTGATGGACACAGCGGGTATGTGTAGAATGGTCCCTGAGTACCAGCAGTGATGGACACAGCGGGTATGTGTAGAATGGTCCCTGGGTACCAGCAGTGATGGACACAGCGGGTATGTGTAGAATGGCCCCTGGGTACCGGCAGTGATGGACACAGCGGGTATGTGTAGAATGGCCCCTGGGTACCAGCAGTGATGGACACAGCGGGTATGTGTAGAATGGTCTCTGGGTACCAGCAGTGATGGACACAGCGGGTATGTGTAGAATGGTCCCTGGGACCAGCAGTGATGGACACAGCGGGTATGTGTAGAATGGTCCCTGGGTACCAGCAGTGATGGACACAGCGGGTATGTGTAGAATGGTCTCTGGGTACCAGCAGTGATGGACACAGTGGGTATGTATAGAATGGTCCCTGGGTACCAGCAGTGATGGACACAGCGGGTATGTGTAGAATGGTCCCTGGGTACCAGCAGTGATGGACACAGCGGGTATGTGTAGAATGGCCCCTGGGTACCAGCAGTGATGGACACAGCGGGTATGTGTAGAATGGCCCCTGGGTACCAGCAGTGATGGACACAGCGGGTATGTGTAGAATGGTCCCTGGGACCAGCAGTGATGGACACAGCGGGTATGTGTAGAATGGTCCCTGGGTACCGGCAGTGATGGACACAGCGGGTATGTGTAGAATGGTCCCTGGGACCAGCAGTGATGGACACAGCGGGTATGTGTAGAATGGTCTCTGGGACCAGCAGTGATGGACACAGCGGGTATGTGTAGAATGGTCCCTGGGACCAGCAGTGATGGACACAGTGGGTATGTGTAGAATGGTCTCTGGGTACCAGCAGTGATGGACACAGCGGGTATGTGTAGAATGGTCTCTGGGTACCGGCAGTGATGGACACAGCGGGTATGTGTAGAATGGTCTCTGGGTACCAGCAGTGATGGACACAGCGGGTATGTGTAGAATGGCCCCTGGGTACCAGCAGTGATGGACACAGTGGGTATGTGTAGAATGGTCTCTGGGTACCGGCAGTGATGGACACAGCGGGTATGTGTAGAATGGTCCCTGGGTACCAGCAGTGATGGACACAGTGGGTATGTGTAGAATGGTCTCTGGGTACCAGCAGTGATGGACACAGCGGGTATGTGTAGAATGGCCCCTGGGACCAGCAGTGATGGACACAGCGGGTATGTGTAGAATGGCCCCTGGGACCAGCAGTGATGGACACAGCGGGTATGTGTAGAATGGTCCCTGGGACCAGCAGTGATGGACACAGCGGGTATGTGTAGAATGGTCCCTGGGTACCAGCAGTGATGGACACAGTGGGTATGTGTAGAATGGTCCCTGGGACCAGCAGTGATGGACACAGCGGGTATGTGTAGAATGGTCCCTGGGACCAGCAGTGATGGACACAGCGGGTATGTGTAGAATGGTCTCTGGGTACCAGCAGTGATGGACACAGCGGTTATGTGTAGAATGGTCCCTGTGTACCAGCAGTGATGGACACAGCGGGTATGTGTAGAATGGTCCCTGGGTACCAGCAGTGATGGACACAGCGGGTATGTGTAGAATGGTCTCTGGGTATCAGCAGTGATGGACACAGCGGGTATGTGTAGAATGGTCCCTGGGACCAGCAGTGATGGACACAGCGGGTATGTGTAGAATGGCCCCTGGGTACCAGCAGTGATGGACACAGCGGGTATGTGTAGAATGGTCCCTGGGACCAGCAGTGATGGACACAGCGGGTATGTGTAGAATGGCCCCTGGGTACCGGCAGTGATGGACACAGCGGGTATGTGTAGAATGGTCTCTGGGTACCAGCAGTGATGGACACAGCGGGTATGTGTAGAATGGTCCCTGAGTACCAGCAGTGATGGACACAGCGGGTATGTGTAGAATGGTCTCTGGGTACCAGCAGTGATGGACACAGCGGGTATGTGTAGAATGGTCCCGGGGTACCAGCAGTGATGGACACAGCGGGTATGTGTAGAATGGCCCCTGGGTACCGGCAGTGATGGACACAGCGGGTATGTGTAGAATGGTCCCTGGGTACCAGCAGTGATGGACACAGCGGGTATGTGTAGAATGGTCTCTGGGTACCAGCAGTGATGGACACAGCGGGTATGTGTAGAATGGTCCCTGAGTACCAGCAGTGATGGACACAGCGGGTATGTGTAGAATGGTCTCTGGGTACCAGCAGTGATGGACACAGCGGGTATGTGTAGAATGGCCCCTGGGTACCGGCAGTGATGGACACAGCGGGTATGTGTAGAATGGTCCCTGGGTACCAGCAGTGATGGACACAGCGGGTATGTGTAGAATGGTCTCTGGGTACCAGCAGTGATGGACACAGCGGGTATGTGTAGAATGGTCTCTGGGTACCAGCAGTGATGGACACAGCGGGTATGTGTAGAATGGTCCCTGAGTACCAGCAGTGATGGACACAGCGGGTATGTGTAGAATGGTCTCTGGGTACCAGCAGTGATGGACACAGCGGGTATGTGTAGAATGGCCCCTGAGTACCAGCAGTGATGGACACAGCGGGTATGTGTAGAATGGTCTCTGGGTACCAGCAGTGATGGACACAGCGGGTATGTGTAGAATGGTCCCTGAGTACCAGCAGTGATGGACACAGCGGGTATGTGTAGAATGGCCCCTGGGACCAGCAGTGATGGACACAGCGGGTATGTGTAGAATGGTCTCTGGGTACCAGCAGTGATGGACACAGCGGGTATGTGTAGAATGGTCCCTGGGTACCAGCAGTGATGGACACAGCGGGTATGTGTAGAATGGTCCCTGGGTACCGGCAGTGATGGACACAGCGGGTATGTGTAGAATGGTCCCTGAGTACCAGCAGTGATGGACACAGTGGGTATGTGTAGAATGGCCCCTGGGTACCAGCAGTGATGGACACAGCGGGTATGTGTAGAATGGCCCCTGGGTACCGGCAGTGATGGACACAGCGGGTATGTGTAGAATGGTCCCTGAGTACCAGCAGTGATGGACACAGTGGGTATGTGTAGAATGGCCCCTGGGTACCGGCAGTGATGGACACAGCGGGTATGTGTAGAATGGCCCCTGGGTACCGGCAGTGATGGACACAGCGGGTATGTGTAGAATGGTCCCTGAGTACCAGCAGTGATGGACACAGTGGGTATGTGTAGAATGGCCCCTGGGTACCGGCAGTGATGGACACAGCGGGTATGTGTAGAATGGCCCCTGGGTACCGGCAGTGATGGACACAGCGGGTATGTGTAGAATGGTCCCTGGGTACCAGCAGTGATGGACACAGTGGGTATGTGTAGAATGGCCCCTGGGTACCAGCAGTGATGGACACAGCGGGTATGTGTAGAATGGTCCCTGGGTACCAGCAGTGATGGACACAGTGGGTATGTGTAGAATGGTCTCTGGGTACCAGCAGTGATGGACACAGTGGGTATGTGTAGAATGGCCCCTGGGTACCAGCAGTGATGGACACAGCGGGTATGTATAGAATGGCCCCTGGGTACCAGCAGTGATGGACACAGCGGGTATGTGTAGAATGGTCCCTGGGACCAGCAGTGATGGACACAGCGGGTATGTGTAGAATGGTCCCTGGTACCAGCAGTGATGGACACAGCGGGTATGTGTAGAATGGTCCCTGGGTACCAGCAGTGATGGACACAGCGGGTATGTGTAGAATGGTCTCTGGGTACCAGCAGTGATGGACACAGCGGGTATGTGTAGAATGGTCCCTGAGTACCAGCAGTGATGGACACAGCGGGTATGTGTAGAATGGTCCCTGAGTACCAGCAGTGATGGACACAGCGGGTATGTGTAGAATGGTCCCTGGTACCAGCAGTGATGGACACAGCGGGTATGTGTAGAATGGTCCCTGGGTACCAGCAGTGATGGACACAGCGGGTATGTGTAGAATGGTCCCTGGGTACCAGCAGTGATGGACACAGCGGGTATGTGTAGAATGGTCCCTGGGTACCAGCAGTGATGGACACAGCGGGTATGTGTAGAATGGCCCCTGGGTACCGGCAGTGATGGACACAGCGGGTATGTGTAGAATGGCCCCTGGGTACCAGCAGTGATGGACACAGCGGGTATGTGTAGAATGGTCTCTGGGTACCAGCAGTGATGGACACAGCGGGTATGTGTAGAATGGCCCCTGGGTACCAGCAGTGATGGACACAGCGGGTATGTGTAGAATGGTCCCTGGTACCAGAAGTGATGGACACAGCGGGTATGTGTAGAATGGCCCCTGGGTACCAGCAGTGATGGACACAGTGGGTATGTGTAGAATGGTCCCTGGTACCAGAAGTGATGGACACAGCGGGTATGTGTAGAATGGCCCCTGGGTACCGGCAGTGATGGACACAGCGGGTATGTGTAGAATGGTCCCTGGGTACCAGCAGTGATGGACACAGCGGGTATGTGTAGAATGGTCTCTGGGTACCAGCAGTGATGGACACAGCGGGTATGTGTAGAATGGTCCCTGGGTACCAGCAGTGATGGACACAGCGGGTATGTGTAGAATGGCCCCTGGGTACCAGCAGTGATGGACACAGCGGGTATGTGTAGAATGGTCCCGGGGTACCAGCAGTGATGGACACAGCGGGTATGTGTAGAATGGTCGCTGGGTACCGGCAGTGATGGACACAGCGGGTATGTGTAGAATGGTCCCGGGGTACCAGCAGTGATGGACACAGCGGGTATGTGTAGAATGGTCGCTGGGTACCGGCAGTGATGGACACAGTGGGTATGTGTAGAATGGTCCCGGGGTACCAGCAGTGATGGACAGAGCGGGTATGTGTAGAATGGTCCCTGGGTACCAGCAGTGATGGACACAGCGGGTATGTGTAGAATGGTCGCTGGGTACCGGCAGTGATGGACACAGCGGGTATGTGTAGAATGGTCCCGGGGTACCAGCAGTGATGGACACAGCGGGTATGTGTAGAATGGTCGCTGGGTACCGGCAGTGATGGACACAGTGGGTATGTGTAGAATGGTCCCGGGGTACCAGCAGTGATGGACAGAGCGGGTATGTGTAGAATGGTCTCTGGGACCAGCAGTGATGGACACAGCGGGTATGTGTAGAATGGTCCCTGGGTACCAGCAGTGATGGACACAGCAGGTATGTGTAGAATGGTCCCTGGGACCAGCAGTGATGGACACAGCGGGTATGTGTAGAATGGTCCCTGGGTACCAGCAGTGATGGACACAGCGGGTATGTGTAGAATGGTCCCTGAGTACCAGCAGTGATGGACACAGTGGGTATGTGTAGAATGGCCCCTGGGTACCAGCAGTGATGGACACAGCGGGTATGTGTAGAATGGTCCCTGGTACCGGCAGTGATGGACACAGTGGGTATGTGTAGAATGGTCTCTGGGTACCAGCAGTGATGGACACAGCGGGTATGTGTAGAATGGTCTCTGGGTACCAGCAGTGATGGACACAGCGGGTATGTGTAGAATGGTCTCTGGGTACCAGCAGTGATGGACACAGCGGGTATGTGTAGAATGGCCCCTGGGTACCAGCAGTGATGGACACAGCGGGTATGTGTAGAATGGTCCCGGGGTACCAGCAGTGATGGACACAGTGGGTATGTGTAGAATGGTCTCTGGGTACCAGCAGTGATGGACACAGCGGGTATGTGTAGAATGGTCCCTGGGTACCAGCAGTGATGGACACAGTGGGTATGTGTAGAATGGTCTCTGGGTACCAGCAGTGATGGACACAGCGGGTATGTGTAGAATGGTCTCTGGGTACCGGCAGTGATGGACACAGCGGGTATGTGTAGAATGGTCTCTGGGTACCGGCAGTGATGGACACAGCGGGTATGTGTAGAATGGTCCCTGGGTACCAGCAGTGATGGACACAGCGGGTATGTGTAGAATGGTCCCTGGGTACCAGCAGTGATGGACACAGCGGGTATGTGTAGAATGGTCTCTGGGTACCGGCAGTGATGGACACAGCGGGTATGTGTAGAATGGTCCCTGGGTACCAGCAGTGATGGACACAGCGGGTATGTGTAGAATGGTCCCTGGGTACCAGCAGTGATGGACACAGCGGGTATGTGTAGAATGGTCCCTGAGTACCAGCAGTGATGGACACAGCGGGTATGTGTAGAATGGTCCCGGGGTACCAGCAGTGATGGACACAGCGGGTATGTGTAGAATGGTCTCTGGGTACCAGCAGTGATGGACACAGCGGGTATGTGTAGAATGGTCCCGGGGTACCAGCAGTGATGGACACAGCGGGTATGTGTAGAATGGTCCCTGGGTACCAGCAGTGATGGACACAGCGGGTATGTGTAGAATGGTCCCTGGGTACCAGCAGTGATGGACACAGCGGGTATGTGTAGAATGGTCTCTGGGTACCAGCAGTGATGGACACAGTGGGTATGTGTAGAATGGTCCCTGGGTACCAGCAGTGATGGACACAGCGGGTATGTGTAGAATGGTCTCTGGGTACCAGCAGTGATGGACACAGCGGGTATGTGTAGAATGGTCCCTGGGTACCAGCAGTGATGGACACAGCGGGTATGTGTAGAATGGTCCCTGGGTACCAGTAGTGATGGACACAGCGGGTATGTGTAGAATGGTCCCGGGGTACCGGCAGTGATGGACACAGCGGGTATGTGTAGAATGGTCTCTGGGTACCGGCAGTGATGGACACAGCGGGTATGTGTAGAATGGTCCCTGGGTACCAGCAGTGATGGACACAGCGGGTATGTGTAGAATGGTCCCTGGGTACCAGCAGTGATGGACACAGCGGGTATGTGTAGAATGGCCCCTGGGTACCAGCAGTGATGGACACAGCGGGTATGTGTAGAATGGTCCCTGGGTACCAGCAGTGATGGACACAGCGGGTATGTGTAGAATGGTCTCTGGGTACCAGCAGTGATGGACACAGCGGGTATGTGTAGAATGGTCCCTGGGTACCAGCAGTGATGGACACAGCGGGTATGTGTAGAATGGTCCCTGGGTACCGGCAGTGATGGACACAGCGGGTATGTGTAGAATGGTCTCTGGGTACCAGCAGTGATGGACACAGCGGGTATGTGTAGAATGGTCCCTGGGTACCAGCAGTGATGGACACAGCGGGTATGTGTAGAATGGTCTCTGGGTACCAGCAGTGATGGACACAGCGGGTATGTGTAGAATGGTCCCTGGGTACCAGCAGTGATGGACACAGCGGGTATGTGTAGAATGGTCCCTGGGTACCAGCAGTGATGGACACAGTGGGTATGTGTAGAATGGTCCCTGGGTACCAGCAGTGATGGACACAGTGGGTATGTGTAGAATGGTCCCTGGGTACCAGCAGTGATGGACACAGCGGGTATGTGTAGAATGGTCCCTGGGTACCAGCAGTGATGGACACAGCGGGTATGTGTAGAATGGTCTCTGGGTACCAGCAGTGATGGACACAGCGGGTATGTGTAGAATGGTCCCTGAGTACCAGCAGTGATGGACACAGCGGGTATGTGTAGAATGGTCCCTGAGTACCAGCAGTGATGGACACAGCGGGTATGTGTAGAATGGCCCCTGGGTACCAGCAGTGATGGACACAGCGGGTATGTGTAGAATGGTCCCGGGGTACCAGCAGTGATGGACACAGCGGGTATGTGTAGAATGGTCCCTGGGTACCAGCAGTGATGGACACAGCGGGTATGTGTAGAATGGTCCCTGGGTACCAGCAGTGATGGACACAGCGGGTATGTGTAGAATGGTCTCTGGGTACCAGCAGTGATGGACACAGTGGGTATGTGTAGAATGGTCCCTGGGTACCAGCAGTGATGGACACAGCGGGTATGTGTAGAATGGTCTCTGGGTACCAGCAGTGATGGACACAGCGGGTATGTGTAGAATGGTCCCTGGGTACCAGCAGTGATGGACACAGCGGGTATGTGTAGAATGGTCCCTGGGTACCAGTAGTGATGGACACAGCGGGTATGTGTAGAATGGTCCCGGGGTACCGGCAGTGATGGACACAGCGGGTATGTGTAGAATGGTCTCTGGGTACCAGCAGTGATGGACACAGCGGGTATGTGTAGAATGGTCCCTGGGTACCAGCAGTGATGGACACAGCGGGTATGTGTAGAATGGCCCCTGGGTACCAGCAGTGATGGACACAGCGGGTATGTGTAGAATGGTCCCTGGGTACCAGCAGTGATGGACACAGCGGGTATGTGTAGAATGGTCTCTGGGTACCAGCAGTGATGGACACAGCGGGTATGTGTAGAATGGCCCCTGGGTACCAGCAGTGATGGACACAGCGGGTATGTGTAGAATGGTCCCTGGGTACCGGCAGTGATGGACACAGCGGGTATGTGTAGAATGGTCTCTGGGTACCAGCAGTGATGGACACAGCGGGTATGTGTAGAATGGTCCCTGGGTACCAGCAGTGATGGACACAGCGGGTATGTGTAGAATGGTCCCTGGGTACCAGCAGTGATGGACACAGCGGGTATGTGTAGAATGGTCTCTGGGTACCAGCAGTGATGGACACAGCGGGTATGTGTAGAATGGTCCCTGAGTACCAGCAGTGATGGACACAGCGGGTATGTGTAGAATGGTCCCTGAGTACCAGCAGTGATGGACACAGCGGGTATGTGTAGAATGGCCCCTGGGTACCAGCAGTGATGGACACAGCGGGTATGTGTAGAATGGTCTCTGGGTACCAGCAGTGATGGACACAGCGGGTATGTGTAGAATGGCCCCTGGGTACCAGCAGTGATGGACACAGCGGGTATGTGTAGAATGGTCCCTGGGTACCAGCAGTGATGGACACAGCGGGTATGTGTAGAATGGTCCCTGGGTACCAGCAGTGATGGACACAGCGGGTATGTGTAGAATGGTCCCTGGGTACCAGCAGTGATGGACACAGCGGGTATGTGTAGAATGGTCTCTGGGTACCAGCAGTGATGGACACAGCGGGTATGTGTAGAATGGTCTCTGGGTACCAGCAGTGATGGACACAGTGGGTATGTGTAGAATGGTCTCTGGGTACCAGCAGTGATGGACACAGCGGGTATGTGTAGAATGGTCCCTGGGTACCAGCAGTGATGGACACAGCGGGTATGTGTAGAATGGCCCCTGGGACCAGCAGTGATGGACACAGCGGGTATGTGTAGAATGGTCTCTGGGTACCAGCAGTGATGGACACAGCGGGTATGTGTAGAATGGTGCCTGGGTACCAGCAGTGATGGACACAGCGGGTATGTGTAGAAAGATCTCTGGGTACCGACAGTGATGGACACAGCGGGTATGTGTAGAATGGTGCCTGGGTACCAGCAGTGATGGACACAGCGGGTATGTGTAGAATGGTCTCTGGGTACCGACAGTGATGGACACAGCGGGTATGTGTAGAATGGCCCCTGGGTACCAGCAGTGATGGACACAGCGGGTATGTGTAGAATGGCCCCTGGGTACCAGCAGTGATGGACACAGCGGGTATGTGTAGAATGGCCCCTGGGTACCGACAGTGATGGACACAGCGGGTATGTGTAGAATGGTCTCTGGGTACCAGCAGTGATGGACACAGCGGGTATGTGTAGAATGGCCCCTGGGTACCGACAGTGATGGACACAGCGGGTATGTGTAGAATGGTCTCTGGGTACCAGCAGTGATGGACACAGCGGGTATGTGTAGAATGGCCCCTGGGTACCGGCAGTGATGGACACAGCGGGTATGTGTAGAATGGCCCCTGGGTACCGACAGTGATGGACACAGCGGGTATGTGTAGAATGGCCCCTGGGTACCAGCAGTGATGGACACAGCGGGTATGTGTAGAATGGTCTCTGGGTACCAGCAGTGATGGACACAGCGGGTATGTGTAGAATGGTCCCTGGGACCAGCAGTGATGGACACAGCGGGTATGTGTAGAATGGCCCCTGGGTACCGGCAGTGATGGACACAGCGGGTATGTGTAGAATGGTCCCTGGGTACCAGCAGTGATGGACACAGCGGGTATGTGTAGAATGGTGCCTGGGTACCAGCAGTGATGGACACAGTGGGTATGTGTAGAATGGTCTCTGGGTACCAGCAGTGATGGACACAGCGGGTATGTGTAGAATGGTCCCTGAGTACCAGCAGTGATGGACACAGCGGGTATGTGTAGAATGGTGCCTGGGTACCAGCAGTGATGGACACAGCGGGTATGTGTAGAATGGTGCCTGGGTACCAGCAGTGATGGACACAGCGGGTATGTGTAGAATGGTCCCGGGGTACCAGCAGTGATGGACACAGCGGGTATGTGTAGAATGGTCCCTGGGTACCAGCAGTGATGGACACAGCGGGTATGTGTAGAATGGTCCCTGGGTACCAGCAGTGATGGACACAGCGGGTATGTGTAGAATGGTCCCTGGGTACCAGCAGTGATGGACACAGCGGGTATGTGTAGAATGGCCCCTGGGTACCAGCAGTGATGGACACAGTGGGTATGTGTAGAATGGTCTCTGGGTACCAGCAGTGATGGACACAGTGGGTATGTGTAGAATGGCCCCTGGGTACCAGCAGTGATGGACACAGCGGGTATGTGTAGAATGGTCCCTGGGTACCAGCAGTGATGGACACAGCGGGTATGTGTAGAATGGCCCCTGGGACCAGCAGTGATGGACACAGCGGGTATGTGTAGAATGGTCCCTGGGACCAGCAGTGATGGACACAGCGGGTATGTGTAGAATGGTCCCTGGGTACCAGCAGTGATGGACACAGTGGGTATGTGTAGAATGGTCCCTGGGACCAGCAGTGATGGACACAGCGGGTATGTGTAGAATGGTCTCTGGGTACCAGCAGTGATGGACACAGTGGGTATGTGTAGAATGGTCTCTGGGTACCAGCAGTGATGGACACAGCGGGTATGTGTAGAATGGCCCCTGGGTACCAGCAGTGATGGACACAGCGGGTATGTGTAGAATGGTCCCTGGGTACCAGCAGTGATGGACACAGTGGGTATGTGTAGAATGGTCCCTGGGACCAGCAGTGATGGACACAGCGGGTATGTGTAGAATGGTCCCTGGGACCAGCAGTGATAGACACAGCGGGTATGTGTAGAATGGTCCCTGGGTACCAGCAGTGATGGACACAGCGGTTATGTGTAGAATGGTCCCTGTGTACCAGCAGTGATGGACACAGCGGGTATGTGTAGAATGGTCCCTGGGTACCAGCAGTGATGGACACAGCGGGTATGTGTAGAATGGTCTCTGGGTATCAGCAGTGATGGACACAGCGGGTATGTGTAGAATGGTCCCTGGGACCAGCAGTGATGGACACAGCGGGTATGTGTAGAATGGCCCCTGGGTACCGGCAGTGATGGACACAGCGGGTATGTGTAGAATGGTCTCTGGGTACCAGCAGTGATGGACACAGCGGGTATGTGTAGAATGGTCCCTGAGTACCAGCAGTGATGGACACAGCGGGTATGTGTAGAATGGTCTCTGGGTACCAGCAGTGATGGACACAGCGGGTATGTGTAGAATGGTCCCTGAGTACCAGCAGTGATGGACACAGCGGGTATGTGTAGAATGGCCCCTGGGACCAGCAGTGATGGACACAGCGGGTATGTGTAGAATGGTCTCTGGGTACCAGCAGTGATGGACACAGCGGGTATGTGTAGAATGGTCCCGGGGTACCAGCAGTGATGGACACAGCGGGTATGTGTAGAATGGTCCCTGGGTACCGGCAGTGATGGACACAGCGGGTATGTGTAGAATGGTCCCTGAGTACCAGCAGTGATGGACACAGTGGGTATGTGTAGAATGGCCCCTGGGTACCAGCAGTGATGGACACAGCGGGTATGTGTAGAATGGCCCCTGGGTACCGGCAGTGATGGACACAGCGGGTATGTGTAGAATGGTACCTGAGTACCAGCAGTGATGGACACAGTGGGTATGTGTAGAATGGCCCCTGGGTACCGGCAGTGATGGACACAGCGGGTATGTGTAGAATGGCCCCTGGGTACCGGCAGTGATGGACACAGCGGGTATGTGTAGAATGGTCCCTGAGTACCAGCAGTGATGGACACAGTGGGTATGTGTAGAATGGCCCCTGGGTACCGGCAGTGATGGACACAGCGGGTATGTGTAGAATGGCCCCTGGGTACCGGCAGTGATGGACACAGCGGGTATGTGTAGAATGGTCCCTGGGTACCAGCAGTGATGGACACAGTGGGTATGTGTAGAATGGCCCCTGGGTACCAGCAGTGATGGACACAGCGGGTATGTGTAGAATGGTCCCTGGGTACCAGCAGTGATGGACACAGTGGGTATGTGTAGAATGGTCTCTGGGTACCAGCAGTGATGGACACAGTGGGTATGTGTAGAATGGCCCCTGGGTACCAGCAGTGATGGACACAGCGGGTATGTATAGAATGGCCCCTGGGTACCAGCAGTGATGGACACAGCGGGTATGTGTAGAATGGTCCCTGGGACCAGCAGTGATGGACACAGCGGGTATGTGTAGAATGGTCCCTGGTACCAGCAGTGATGGACACAGCGGGTATGTGTAGAATGGTCCCTGGGTACCAGCAGTGATGGACACAGCGGGTATGTGTAGAATGGTCTCTGGGTACCAGCAGTGATGGACACAGCGGGTATGTGTAGAATGGTCCCTGAGTACCAGCAGTGATGGACACAGCGGGTATGTGTAGAATGGTCCCTGGGTACCAGCAGTGATGGACACAGCGGGTATGTGTAGAATGGCCCCTGGGTACCGGCAGTGATGGACACAGCGGGTATGTGTAGAATGGCCCCTGGGTACCAGCAGTGATGGACACAGCGGGTATGTGTAGAATGGTCTCTGGGTACCAGCAGTGATGGACACAGCGGGTATGTGTAGAATGGCCCCTGGGTACCAGCAGTGATGGACACAGCGGGTATGTGTAGAATGGTCTCTGGGTACCAGCAGTGATGGACACAGCGGGTATGTGTAGAATGGCCCCTGGGTACCAGCAGTGATGGACACAGTGGGTATGTGTAGAATGGTCCCTGGTACCAGAAGTGATGGACACAGCGGGTATGTGTAGAATGGCCCCTGGGTACCGGCAGTGATGGACACAGCGGGTATGTGTAGAATGGTCTCTGGGTACCAGCAGTGATGGACACAGCGGGTATGTGTAGAATGGCCCCTGGGTACCAGCAGTGATGGACACAGCGGGTATGTGTAGAATGGTCTCTGGGTACCAGCAGTGATGGACACAGCGGGTATGTGTAGAATGGTCCCTGGGTACCAGCAGTGATGGACACAGCGGGTATGTGTAGAATGGCCCCTGGGTACCAGCAGTGATGGACACAGCGGGTATGTGTAGAATGGTCCCGGGGTACCAGCAGTGATGGACACAGCGGGTATGTGTAGAATGGTCGCTGGGTACCGGCAGTGATGGACACAGTGGGTATGTGTAGAATGGTCCCGGGGTACCAGCAGTGATGGACAGAGCGGGTATGTGTAGAATGGTCCCTGGGTACCAGCAGTGATGGACACAGCGGGTATGTGTAGAATGGTCCCTGAGTACCAGCAGTGATGGACACAGCGGGTATGTGTAGAATGGTCCCTGGGTACCAGCAGTGATGGACACAGCAGGTATGTGTAGAATGGTCCCTGGGTACCAGCAGTGATGGACACAGCGGGTATGTGTAGAATGGTCCCTGGGACCAGCAGTGATGGACAAAGCGGGTATGTGTAGAATGGTCCCTGGGTACCAGCAGTGATGGACACAGCAGGTATGTGTAGAATGGTCCCTGAGTACCAGCAGTGATGGACACAGCGGGTATGTGTAGAATGGTCCCTGAGTACCAGCAGTGATGGACACAGTGGGTATGTGTAGAATGGTCTCTGGGTACCGGCAGTGATGGACACAGCGGGTATGTGTAGAATGGTCTCTGGGTACCAGCAGTGATGGACACAGCGGGTATGTGTAGAATGGTCCCTGGGTACCAGCAGTGATGGACACAGCGGGTATGTGTAGAATGGTCTCTGGGTACCGGCAGTGATGGACACAGCGGGTATGTGTAGAATGGTCCCTGGGTACCAGCAGTGATGGACACAGCGGGTATGTGTAGAATGGTCCCTGGGTACCAGCAGTGATGGACACAGTGGGTATGTGTAGAATGGTCTCTGGGTACCAGCAGTGATGGACACAGCGGGTATGTGTAGAATGGTCTCTGGGTACCGGCAGTGATGGACACAGCGGGTATGTGTAGAATGGTCCCTGGGTACCAGAAGTGATGGACACAGTGGGTATGTGTAGAATGGTCCCTGGGTACCAGCAGTGATGGACACAGCGGGTATGTGTAGAATGGTCCCTGGGTACCAGCAGTGATGGACACAGCGGGTATGTGTAGAATGGTCTCTGGGTACCAGCAGTGATGGACACAGCGGGTATGTGTAGAATGGTCCCTGGGTACCAGCAGTGATGGACACAGCGGGTATGTGTAGAATGGTCCCTGGGTACCAGCAGTGATGGACACAGTGGGTATGTGTAGAATGGCCCCTGGGTACCAGCAGTGATGGACACAGCGGGTATGTGTAGAATGGTCCCGGGGTACCAGCAGTGATGGACACAGCGGGTATGTGTAGAATGGTCCCTGGGTACCAGCAGTGATGGACACAGCGGGTATGTGTAGAATGGTCTCTGGGTACCAGCAGTGATGGACACAGCGGGTATGTGTAGAATGGCCCCTGGGTACCAGCAGTGATGGACACAGCGGGTATGTGTAGAATGGTCCCGGGGTACCAGCAGTGATGGACACAGCGGCTATGTGTAGAATGGTCCCTGGGTACCAGCAGTGATGGACACAGCGGGTATGTGTAGAATGGTCCCGGGGTACCAGCAGTGATGGACACAGCGGGTATGTGTAGAATGGCCCCTGAGTACCAGCAGTGATGGACAGAGCGGGTATGTGGAGAATGGTCCCGGGGTACCAGCAGTGATGGACACAGCGGGTATGTGTAGAATGGCCCCTGAGTACCAGCAGTGATGGACACAGCGGGTATGTGTAGAATGGCCCCTGGGTACCAGCAGTGATGGACACAGCGGGTATGTGTAGAATGGTCCCTGGGTACCAGCAGTGATGGACACAGCGGGTATGTGTAGAATGGCCCCTGGGTACCAGCAGTGATGGACACAGCGGGTATGTGTAGAATGGTCGCTGGGTACCAGCAGTGATGGACACAGCGGGTATGTGTAGAATGGTCTCTGGGTACCAGCAGTGATGGACACAGCGGGTATGTGTAGAATGGTCCCTGGGTACCAGCAGTGATGGACACAGCGGGTATGTGTAGAATGGTCCCTGGGTACCAGCAGTGATGGACACAGCGGGTATGTGTAGAATGGTCCCTGGGTACCAGCAGTGATGGACACAGCGGGTATGTGTAGAATGGTCTCTGGGTACCAGCAGTGATGGACACAGCGGGTATGTGTAGAATGGTCTCTGGGTACCAGCAGTGATGGACACAGCGGGTATGTGTAGAATGGCCCCTGGGTACCAGCAGTGATGGACACAGCGGGTATGTGTAGAATGGTCCCTGAGTACCAGCAGTGATGGACACAGCGGGTATGTGTAGAATGGTCCCTGGGTACCAGCAGTGATGGACACAGCGGGTATGTGTAGAATGGCCCCTGGGTACCAGCAGTGATGGACACAGCGGGTATGTGTAGAATGGTGCCTGGGTACCAGCAGTGATGGACACAGCGGGTATGTGTAGAATGGCCCCTGGGTACCAGCAGTGATGGACACAGCGGGTATGTGTAGAATGGTCTCTGGGTACCAGCAGTGATGGACACAGCGGGTATGTGTAGAATGGCCCCTGGGTACCAGCAGTGATGGACACAGCGGGTATGTGTAGAATGGTCTCTGGGTACCAGCAGTGATGGACACAGCGGGTATGTGTAGAATGGCCCCTGGGTACCAGCAGTGATGGACACAGCGGGTATGTGTAGAATGGCCCCTGGGTACCAGCAGTGATGGACACAGCGGGTATGTGTAGAATGGTCTCTGGGTACCAGCAGTGATGGACACAGCGGGTATGTGTAGAATGGCCCCTGGGTACCGACAGTGATGGACACAGCGGGTATGTGTAGAATGGTCCCTGGGTACCAGCAGTGATGGACACAGCGGGTATGTGTAGAATGGCCCCTGGGTACCAGCAGTGATGGACACAGCGGGTATGTGTAGAATGGTCTCTGGGTACCAGCAGTGATGGACACAGCGGGTATGTGTAGAATGGTCTCTGGGTACCAGCAGTGATGGACACAGCGGGTATGTGTAGAATGGTCTCTGGGTACCAGCAGTGATGGACACAGCGGGTATGTGTAGAATGGCCCCTGGGTACCAGCAGTGATGGACACAGCGGGTATGTGTAGAATGGTCTCTGGGTACCAGCAGTGATGGACACAGCGGGTATGTGTAGAATGGCCCCTGGGTACCAGCAGTGATGGACACAGCGGGTATGTGTAGAATGGCCCCTGGGTACCAGCAGTGATGGACACAGCGGGTATGTGTAGAATGGTCCCTGAGTACCAGCAGTGATGGACACAGCGGGTATGTGTAGAATGGTCCCTGGGTACCAGCAGTGATGGACACAGCGGGTATGTGTAGAATGGCCCCTGGGTACCAGCAGTGATGGACACAGCGGGTATGTGTAGAATGGCCCCTGGGACCAGCAGTGATGGACACAGCGGGTATGTGTAGAATGGTCCCTGGGTACCAGCAGTGATGGACACAGCGGGTATGTGTAGAATGGTCCCTGGGTACCAGCAGTGATGGACACAGCGGGTATGTGTAGAATGGTCTCTGGGTACCAGCAGTGATGGACACAGCGGGTATGTGTAGAATGGTCCCTGGGTACCAGCAGTGATGGACACAGCGGGTATGTGTAGAATGGCCCCTGGGACCAGCAGTGATGGACACAGCGGGTATGTGTAGAATGGTCTCTGGGTACCAGCAGTGATGGACACAGCGGGTATGTGTAGAATGGTGCCTGGGTACCGACAGTGATGGACACAGCGGGTATGTGTAGAATGGTGCCTGGGTACCAGCAGTGATGGACACAGTGGGTATGTGTAGAATGGCCCCTGGGTACCAGCAGTGATGGACACAGCGGGTATGTGTAGAATGGCCCCTGGGTACCAGCAGTGATGGACACAGCGGGTATGTGTAGAATGGTCTCTGCGTACCAGCAGTGATGGACACAGCGGGTATGTGTAGAATGGTCACTGGGTACCAGCAGTGATGGACACAGCGGGTATGTGTAGAATGGTCTCTGGGTACCAGCAGTGATGGACACAGCGGGTATGTGTAGAATGGTCCCTGGGTACCAGCAGTGATGGACACAGCGGGTATGTGTAGAATGGCCCCGGGGTACCAGCAGTGATGGACACAGCGGGTATGTGTAGAATGGTCCCTGGGTACCAGCAGTGATGGACACAGCGGGTATGTGTAGAATGGTCCCTGGGACCAGCAGTGATGGACACAGTGGGTATGTGTAGAATGGTCCCTGGGTACCAGCAGTGATGGACACAGCGGGTATGTGTAGAATGGTCCCTGGGACCAGCAGTGATGGACACAGCGGGTATGTGTAGAATGGTCTCTGGGTACCAGCAGTGATGGACACAGCGGGTATGTGTAGAATGGTCTCTGGGTACCGACAGTGATGGACACAGTGGGTATGTGTAGAATGGCCCCTGGGTACCAGCAGTGATGGACACAGCGGGTATGTGTAGAATGGCCCCTGGGTACCAGCAGTGATGGACACAGCGGGTATGTGTAGAATGGCCCCTGGGTACCAGCAGTGATGGACACAGCGGGTATGTGTAGAATGGCCCCTGGGTACCGACAGTGATGGACACAGCGGGTATGTGTAGAATGGTCTCTGGGTACCAGCAGTGATGGACACAGCGGGTATGTGTAGAATGGCCCCTGGGTACCGACAGTGATGGACACAGCGGGTATGTGTAGAATGGTCTCTGGGTACCAGCAGTGATGGACACAGCGGGTATGTGTAGAATGGCCCCTGGGTACCAGCAGTGATGGACACAGCGGGTATGTGTAGAATGGCCCCTGGGTACCGGCAGTGATGGACACAGCGGGTATGTGTAGAATGGTCCCTGGGTACCAGCAGTGATGGACACAGCGGGTATGTGTAGAATGGTGCCTGGGTACCAGCAGTGATGGACACAGTGGGTATGTGTAGAATGGTCTCTGGGTACCAGCAGTGATGGACACAGCGGGTATGTGTAGAATGGTCCCTGAGTACCAGCAGTGATGGACACAGCGGGTATGTGTAGAATGGTGCCTGGGTACCAGCAGTGATGGACACAGCGGGTATGTGTAGAATGGTGCCTGGGTACCAGCAGTGATGGACACAGCGGGTATGTGTAGAATGGTCCCGGGGTACCAGCAGTGATGGACACAGCGGGTATGTGTAGAATGGTCCCTGGGTACCAGCAGTGATGGACACAGCGGGTATGTGTAGAATGGTCCCTGGGTACCAGCAGTGATGGACACAGCGGGTATGTGTAGAATGGTCCCTGGGTACCAGCAGTGATGGACACAGCGGGTATGTGTAGAATGGCCCCTGGGTACCAGCAGTGATGGACACAGTGGGTATGTGTAGAATGGTCTCTGGGTACCAGCAGTGATGGACACAGTGGGTATGTGTAGAATGGCCCCTGGGTACCAGCAGTGATGGACACAGCGGGTATGTGTAGAATGGTCCCTGGGTACCAGCAGTGATGGACACAGCGGGTATGTGTAGAATGGCCCCTGGGTACCAGCAGTGATGGACACAGCGGGTATGTGTAGAATGGTCTCTGGGTACCAGCAGTGATGGACACAGCGGGTATGTGTAGAATGGCCCCTGGGTACCAGCAGTGATGGACACAGCGGGTATGTGTAGAATGGCCCCTGAGTACCAGCAGTGATGGACACAGCGGGTATGTGTAGAATGGCCCCTGGGTACCAGCAGTGATGGACACAGCGGGTATGTGTAGAATGGCCCCTGGGTACCAGCAGTGATGGACACAGCGGGTATGTGTAGAATGGCCCCTGGGTACCAGCAGTGATGGACACAGCGGGTATGTGTAGAATGGTCCCTGGGTACCGACAGTGATGGACACAGCGGGTATGTGTAGAATGGTCTCTGGGTACCGGCAGTGATGGACACAGCGGGTATGTGTGGAATGGTCCCGGGGTACCGGCAGTGATGGACAGTGCGGGTGTGTGTAGAATGGCCCCTGGGTACCAGCAGTGATGGACACAGCGGGTATGTGTAGAATGGCCCCTGGGTACCAGCAGTGATGGACACAGCGGGTATGTGTAGAATGGTCGCTGGGTACCAGCAGTGATGGACACAGCGGGTATGTGTAGAATGGTCCCTGAGTACCAGCAGTGATGGACACAGCGGGTATGTATAGAATGGTCCCTGAGTACCAGCAGTGATGGACACAGCGGGTATGTGTAGAATGGTCCCTGGGACCAGCAGTGATGGACACAGCGGGTATGTGTAGAATGGTCGCTGGGTACCAGCAGTGATGGACACAGTGGGTATGTGTAGAATGGTCTCTGGGTACCAGCAGTGATGGACACAGCGGGTATGTGTAGAATGGTCCCGGGGCACCAGCAGTGATGGACACAGCGGGTATGTGTAGAATGGCCCCTGGGTACCAGCAGTGATGGACACAGCGGGTATGTGTAGAATGGTCCCGGGGTACCAGCAGTGATGGACACAGCGGGTATGTGTAGAATGGCCCCTGGGTACCAGCAGTGATGGACACAGCGGGTATGTGTAGAATGGTCCCGGGGTACCAGCAGTGATGGACACAGCGGGTATGTGTAGAATGGTCCCTGGGTACCGGCAGTGATGGACACAGCGGGTATGTGTAGAATGGTCCCGGGGTACCAGCAGTGATGGACACAGCGGGTATGTGTAGAATGGTCTCTGGGTACCGGCAGTGATGGACACAGCGGGTATGTGTAGAATGGCCCCTGGGTACCAGCAGTGATGGACACAGCGGGTATGTGTAGAATGGTCCCTGGGTACCGGCAGTGATGGACACAGCGGGTATGTGTAGAATGGTCCCGGGGTACCAGCAGTGATGGACACAGCGGGTATGTGTAGAATGGTCTCTGGGTACCGGCAGTGATGGACACAGCGGGTATGTGTAGAATGGCCCCTGGGTACCAGCAGTGATGGACACAGCGGGTATGTGTAGAATGGTCCCTGGGTACCAGCAGTGATGGACACAGCGGGTATGTGTAGAATGGTCTCTGGGTACCGGCAGTGATGGACACAGTGGGTATGTGTAGAATGGTCTCTGGGTACCGGCAGTGATGGACACAGCGGGTATGTGTAGAATGGTCTCTGGGTACCGGCAGTGATGGACACAGCGGGTATGTGTAGAATGGTCCCTGGGACCAGCAGTGATGGACACAGCGGGTATGTGTAGAATGGTCCCTGGGTACCAGCAGTGATGGACACAGCGGGTATGTGTAGAATGGTCTCTGGGTACCAGCAGTGATGGACACAGTGGGTATGTGTAGAATGGCCCCTGGGTACCGGCAGTGATGGACACAGCGGGTATGTGTAGAATGGCCCCTGGGTACCGACAGTGATGGACACAGCGGGTATGTGTAGAATGGCCCCTGGGTACCAGCAGTGATGGACACAGCGGGTATGTGTAGAATGGTCCCTGGGTACCAGCAGTGATGGACACAGCGGGTATGTGTAGAATGGTCCCTGGGACCAGCAGTGATGGACACAGCGGGTATGTGTAGAATGGTCTCTGGGTACCAGCAGTGATGGACACAGCGGGTATGTGTAGAATGGCCCCTGGGTACCAGCAGTGATGGACACAGCGGGTATGTGTAGAATGGCCCCTGGGTACCAGCAGTGATGGACACAGCGGGTATGTGTAGAATGGCCTCTGGGTACCAGCAGTGATGGACACAGCGGGTATGTGTAGAATGGTCCCTGAGTACCAGCAGTGATGGACACAGTGGGTATGTGTGGAATGGTCCCTGGGACCAGCAGTGATGGACACAGCGGGTATGTGTAGAATGGTCCCTGGGTACCGGCAGTGATGGACACAGCGGGTATGTGTAGAATGGCCCCTGGGTACCGGCAGTGATGGACACAGCGGGTATGTGTAGAATGGTCCCTGGGTACCGGCAGTGATGGACACAGCGGGTATGTGTAGAATGGTCCCTGGGTACCAGCAGTGATGGACACAGCGGGTATGTGTAGAATGGTCCCTGGGTACCGGCAGTGATGGACACAGCGGGTATGTGTAGAATGGCCCCTGGGTACCAGCAGTGATGGACACAGCGGGTATGTGTAGAATGGCCCCTGGGTACCAGCAGTGATGGACACAGCGGGTATGTGTAGAATGGCCCCTGGGTACCAGCAGTGATGGACACAGCGGGTATGTGTAGAATGGTCGCTGGGTACCAGCAGTGATGGACACAGCGGGTATGTGTAGAATGGTCCCTGGGACCAGCAGTGATGGACACAGCGGGTATGTGTAGAATGGTCCCTGGGTACCAGCAGTGATGGACACAGCGGGTATGTGTAGAATGGTCCCTGGGTACCGGCAGTGATGGACACAGCGGGTATGTGTAGAATGGCCCCTGGGTACCAGCAGTGATGGACACAGCGGGTATGTGTAGAATGGCCCCTGGGTACCAGCAGTGATGGACACAGCGGGTATGTGTAGAATGGCCCCTGGGTACCAGCAGTGATGGACACAGCGGGTATGTGTAGAATGGTCCCTGGGTACCAGCAGTGATGGACACAGCGGGTATGTGTAGAATGGCCCCTGGGTACCAGCAGTGATGGACACAGCGGGTATGTGTAGAATGGTCCCTGGGTACCAGCAGTGATGGACACAGCGGGTATGTGTAGAATGGTCCCTGGGTACCAGCAGTGATGGACACAGCGGGTATGTGTAGAATGGTCCCTGGGACCAGCAGTGATGGACACAGCGGGTATGTGTAGAATGGTCTCTGGGTACCAGCAGTGATGGACACAGCGGGTATGTGTAGAATGGTCGCTGGGTACCAGCAGTGATGGACACAGCGGGTATGTGTAGAATGGTCCCTGGGACCAGCAGTGATGGACACAGCGGGTATGTGTAGAATGGTCTCTGGGTACCAGCAGTGATGGACACAGCGGGTATGTGTAGAATGGTCCCTGGGTACCAGCAGTGATGGACACAGCGGGTATGTGTAGAATGGTGCCTGGGTACCAGCAGTGATGGACACAGCGGGTATGTGTAGAATGGTGCCTGGGTACCGGCAGTGATGGACACAGCGGGTATGTGTAGAATGGTCCCTGGGTACCGGCAGTGATGGACACAGCGGGTATGTGTAGAATGGTCCCTGGGTACCAGCAGTGATGGACACAGCGGGTATGTGTAGAATGGTCCCTGGGTACCGGCAGTGATGGACACAGCGGGTATGTGTAGAATGGCCCCTGGGTACCAGCAGTGATGGACACAGCGGGTATGTGTAGAATGGCCCCTGGGTACCAGCAGTGATGGACACAGCGGGTATGTGTAGAATGGCCCCTGGGTACCAGCAGTGATGGACACAGCGGGTATGTGTAGAATGGTCGCTGGGTACCAGCAGTGATGGACACAGCGGGTATGTGTAGAATGGTCCCTGGGACCAGCAGTGATGGACACAGCGGGTATGTGTAGAATGGTCCCTGGGTACCAGCAGTGATGGACACAGCGGGTATGTGTAGAATGGTCCCTGGGTACCGGCAGTGATGGACACAGCGGGTATGTGTAGAATGGCCCCTGGGTACCAGCAGTGATGGACACAGCGGGTATGTGTAGAATGGCCCCTGGGTACCAGCAGTGATGGACACAGCGGGTATGTGTAGAATGGCCCCTGGGTACCAGCAGTGATGGACACAGCGGGTATGTGTAGAATGGTCGCTGGGTACCAGCAGTGATGGACACAGCGGGTATGTGTAGAATGGTCCCTGGGACCAGCAGTGATGGACACAGCGGGTATGTGTAGAATGGTCCCTGAGTACCAGCAGTGATGGACAGAGCGGGTATGTGTAGAATGGTCCCTGGGACCAGCAGTGATGGACAGAGCGGGTATATGTAGAATGGTCCCTGGGTACCAGCAGTGATGGACACAGCGGGTATGTGTAGAATGGTCGCTGGGACCAGCAGTGATGGACACAGCGGGTATGTGTAGAATGGTCGCTGGGTACCAGCAGTGATGGACACAGCGGGTATGTGTAGAATGGTCGCTGGGTACCAGCAGTGATGGACACAGCGGGTATGTGTAGAATGGTGCCTGGGTACCAGCAGTGATGGACACAGCGGGTATGTGTAGAATGGTCCCTGGGACCAGCAGTGATGGACACAGCGGGTATGTGTAGAATGGTCTCTGGGTACCGGCAGTGATGGACACAGCGGGTATGTGTAGAATGGTCTCTGGGTACCAGCAGTGATGGACACAGCGGGTATGTGTAGAATGGCCCCTGGGTACCAGCAGTGATGGACACAGCGGGTATGTGTAGAATGGTCCCTGGGACCAGCAGTGATGGACACAGCGGGTATGTGTAGAATGGTCTCTGGGTACCGGCAGTGATGGACACAGCGGGTATGTGTAGAATGGCCCCTGGGTACCAGCAGTGATGGACACAGCGGGTATGTGTAGAATGGTCCCTGGGTACCGGCAGTGATGGACACAGCGGGTATGTGTAGAATGGTCCCGGGGTACCAGCAGTGATGGACACAGCGGGTATGTGTAGAATGGTCTCTGGGTACCGGCAGTGATGGACACAGCGGGTATGTGTAGAATGGCCCCTGGGTACCAGCAGTGATGGACACAGCGGGTATGTGTAGAATGGTCCCTGGGTACCAGCAGTGATGGACACAGCGGGTATGTGTAGAATGGTCTCTGGGTACCGGCAGTGATGGACACAGTGGGTATGTGTAGAATGGTCTCTGGGTACCGGCAGTGATGGACACAGCGGGTATGTGTAGAATGGTCTCTGGGTACCGGCAGTGATGGACACAGCGGGTATGTGTAGAATGGTCCCTGGGACCAGCAGTGATGGACACAGCGGGTATGTGTAGAATGGTCCCTGGGTACCAGCAGTGATGGACACAGCGGGTATGTGTAGAATGGTCTCTGGGTACCAGCAGTGATGGACACAGTGGGTATGTGTAGAATGGCCCCTGGGTACCGGCAGTGATGGACACAGCGGGTATGTGTAGAATGGCCCCTGGGTACCGACAGTGATGGACACAGCGGGTATGTGTAGAATGGCCCCTGGGTACCAGCAGTGATGGACACAGCGGGTATGTGTAGAATGGTCCCTGGGTACCAGCAGTGATGGACACAGCGGGTATGTGTAGAATGGTCCCTGGGACCAGCAGTGATGGACACAGCGGGTATGTGTAGAATGGTCTCTGGGTACCAGCAGTGATGGACACAGCGGGTATGTGTAGAATGGCCCCTGGGTACCAGCAGTGATGGACACAGCGGGTATGTGTAGAATGGCCCCTGGGTACCAGCAGTGATGGACACAGCGGGTATGTGTAGAATGGCCTCTGGGTACCAGCAGTGATGGACACAGCGGGTATGTGTAGAATGGTCCCTGAGTACCAGCAGTGATGGACACAGTGGGTATGTGTGGAATGGTCCCTGGGACCAGCAGTGATGGACACAGCGGGTATGTGTAGAATGGTCCCTGGGTACCGGCAGTGATGGACACAGCGGGTATGTGTAGAATGGCCCCTGGGTACCGGCAGTGATGGACACAGCGGGTATGTGTAGAATGGTCCCTGGGTACCGGCAGTGATGGACACAGCGGGTATGTGTAGAATGGTCCCTGGGTACCAGCAGTGATGGACACAGCGGGTATGTGTAGAATGGTCCCTGGGTACCGGCAGTGATGGACACAGCGGGTATGTGTAGAATGGCCCCTGGGTACCAGCAGTGATGGACACAGCGGGTATGTGTAGAATGGCCCCTGGGTACCAGCAGTGATGGACACAGCGGGTATGTGTAGAATGGCCCCTGGGTACCAGCAGTGATGGACACAGCGGGTATGTGTAGAATGGTCGCTGGGTACCAGCAGTGATGGACACAGCGGGTATGTGTAGAATGGTCCCTGGGACCAGCAGTGATGGACACAGCGGGTATGTGTAGAATGGTCCCTGGGTACCAGCAGTGATGGACACAGCGGGTATGTGTAGAATGGTCCCTGGGTACCGGCAGTGATGGACACAGCGGGTATGTGTAGAATGGCCCCTGGGTACCAGCAGTGATGGACACAGCGGGTATGTGTAGAATGGCCCCTGGGTACCAGCAGTGATGGACACAGCGGGTATGTGTAGAATGGCCCCTGGGTACCAGCAGTGATGGACACAGCGGGTATGTGTAGAATGGTCCCTGGGTACCAGCAGTGATGGACACAGCGGGTATGTGTAGAATGGCCCCTGGGTACCAGCAGTGATGGACACAGCGGGTATGTGTAGAATGGTCCCTGGGTACCAGCAGTGATGGACACAGCGGGTATGTGTAGAATGGTCCCTGGGTACCAGCAGTGATGGACACAGCGGGTATGTGTAGAATGGTCCCTGGGACCAGCAGTGATGGACACAGCGGGTATGTGTAGAATGGTCTCTGGGTACCAGCAGTGATGGACACAGCGGGTATGTGTAGAATGGTCGCTGGGTACCAGCAGTGATGGACACAGCGGGTATGTGTAGAATGGTCCCTGGGACCAGCAGTGATGGACACAGCGGGTATGTGTAGAATGGTCTCTGGGTACCAGCAGTGATGGACACAGCGGGTATGTGTAGAATGGTCCCTGGGTACCAGCAGTGATGGACACAGCGGGTATGTGTAGAATGGTGCCTGGGTACCAGCAGTGATGGACACAGCGGGTATGTGTAGAATGGTGCCTGGGTACCGGCAGTGATGGACACAGCGGGTATGTGTAGAATGGTCCCTGGGTACCGGCAGTGATGGACACAGCGGGTATGTGTAGAATGGTCCCTGGGTACCAGCAGTGATGGACACAGCGGGTATGTGTAGAATGGTCCCTGGGTACCGGCAGTGATGGACACAGCGGGTATGTGTAGAATGGCCCCTGGGTACCAGCAGTGATGGACACAGCGGGTATGTGTAGAATGGCCCCTGGGTACCAGCAGTGATGGACACAGCGGGTATGTGTAGAATGGCCCCTGGGTACCAGCAGTGATGGACACAGCGGGTATGTGTAGAATGGTCGCTGGGTACCAGCAGTGATGGACACAGCGGGTATGTGTAGAATGGTCCCTGGGACCAGCAGTGATGGACACAGCGGGTATGTGTAGAATGGTCCCTGGGTACCAGCAGTGATGGACACAGCGGGTATGTGTAGAATGGTCCCTGGGTACCGGCAGTGATGGACACAGCGGGTATGTGTAGAATGGCCCCTGGGTACCAGCAGTGATGGACACAGCGGGTATGTGTAGAATGGCCCCTGGGTACCAGCAGTGATGGACACAGCGGGTATGTGTAGAATGGCCCCTGGGTACCAGCAGTGATGGACACAGCGGGTATGTGTAGAATGGTCGCTGGGTACCAGCAGTGATGGACACAGCGGGTATGTGTAGAATGGTCCCTGGGACCAGCAGTGATGGACACAGCGGGTATGTGTAGAATGGTCCCTGAGTACCAGCAGTGATGGACAGAGCGGGTATGTGTAGAATGGTCCCTGGGACCAGCAGTGATGGACAGAGCGGGTATATGTAGAATGGTCCCTGGGTACCAGCAGTGATGGACACAGCGGGTATGTGTAGAATGGTCGCTGGGACCAGCAGTGATGGACACAGCGGGTATGTGTAGAATGGTCGCTGGGTACCAGCAGTGATGGACACAGCGGGTATGTGTAGAATGGTCGCTGGGTACCAGCAGTGATGGACACAGCGGGTATGTGTAGAATGGTGCCTGGGTACCAGCAGTGATGGACACAGCGGGTATGTGTAGAATGGTCCCTGGGACCAGCAGTGATGGACACAGCGGGTATGTGTAGAATGGTCTCTGGGTACCGGCAGTGATGGACACAGCGGGTATGTGTAGAATGGTCTCTGGGTACCAGCAGTGATGGACACAGCGGGTATGTGTAGAATGGCCCCTGGGTACCAGCAGTGATGGACACAGCGGGTATGTGTAGAATGGTCCCTGGGACCAGCAGTGATGGACACAGCGGGTATGTGTAGAATGGTCTCTGGGTACCAGCAGTGATGGACACAGCGGGTATGTGTAGAATGGTCCCTGGGTACCAGCAGTGATGGACACAGCGGGTATGTGTAGAATGGTGCCTGGGTACCAGCAGTGATGGACACAGCGGGTATGTGTAGAATGGTGCCTGGGTACCGGCAGTGATGGACACAGCGGGTATGTGTAGAATGGTCCCTGGGTACCGGCAGTGATGGACACAGCGGGTATGTGTAGAATGGTCCCTGGGTACCAGCAGTGATGGACACAGCGGGTATGTGTAGAATGGTCCCTGGGTACCGGCAGTGATGGACACAGCGGGTATGTGTAGAATGGCCCCTGGGTACCAGCAGTGATGGACACAGCGGGTATGTGTAGAATGGCCCCTGGGTACCAGCAGTGATGGACACAGCGGGTATGTGTAGAATGGCCCCTGGGTACCAGCAGTGATGGACACAGCGGGTATGTGTAGAATGGTCGCTGGGTACCAGCAGTGATGGACACAGCGGGTATGTGTAGAATGGCCCCTGGGTACCAGCAGTGATGGACACAGCGGGTATGTGTAGAATGGCCCCTGGGTACCAGCAGTGATGGACACAGCGGGTATGTGTAGAATGGTCCCTGGGACCAGCAGTGATGGACACAGCGGGTATGTGTAGAATGGTCCCTGGGTACCAGCAGTGATGGACACAGCGGGTATGTGTAGAATGGTCCCTGGGTACCGGCAGTGATGGACACAGCGGGTATGTGTAGAATGGCCCCTGGGTACCAGCAGTGATGGACACAGCGGGTATGTGTAGAATGGCCCCTGGGTACCAGCAGTGATGGACACAGCGGGTATGTGTAGAATGGCCCCTGGGTACCAGCAGTGATGGACACAGCGGGTATGTGTAGAATGGTCGCTGGGTACCAGCAGTGATGGACACAGCGGGTATGTGTAGAATGGTCCCTGGGACCAGCAGTGATGGACACAGCGGGTATGTGTAGAATGGTCCCTGAGTACCAGCAGTGATGGACAGAGCGGGTATGTGTAGAATGGTCCCTGGGACCAGCAGTGATGGACAGAGCGGGTATATGTAGAATGGTCCCTGGGTACCAGCAGTGATGGACACAGCGGGTATGTGTAGAATGGTCGCTGGGACCAGCAGTGATGGACACAGCGGGTATGTGTAGAATGGTCGCTGGGTACCAGCAGTGATGGACACAGCGGGTATGTGTAGAATGGTCGCTGGGTACCAGCAGTGATGGACACAGCGGGTATGTGTAGAATGGTGCCTGGGTACCAGCAGTGATGGACACAGCGGGTATGTGTAGAATGGTCCCTGGTACCAGCAGTGATGGACACAGCGGGTATGTGTAGAATGGCCCCTGGGTACCAGCAGTGATGGGCACAGCGGGTATGTGTAGAATGGTCCCTGGGTACCAGCAGTGATGGACACAGCGGGTATGTGTAGAATGGCCCCTGGGTACCAGCAGTGATGGACACAGCGGGTATGTGTAGAATGGTCCCTGGGTACCAGCAGTGATGGACACAGTGGGTATGTGTAGAATGGTCCCTGGGACCAGCAGTGATGGACACAGTGGGTATGTGTAGAATGGTCCCTGGGTACCAGCAGTGATGGACACAGCGGGTATGTGTAGAATGGTCTCTGGGTACCGGCAGTGATGGACACAGCGGGTATGTGTAGAATGGTCCCTGGGACCAGCAGTGATGGACACAGCGGGTATGTGTAGAATGGTCTCTGGGTACCGGCAGTGATGGACACAGCGGGTATGTGTAGAATGGTCCCTGGGACCAGCAGTGATGGACACAGTGGGTATGTGTAGAATGGTCCCTGAGTACCAGCAGTGATGGACACAGTGGGTATGTGTAGAATGGCCCCTGGGTACCAGCAGTGATGGACACAGCGGGTATGTGTAGAATGGCCCCTGGGTACCAGCAGTGATGGACACAGCGGGTATGTGTAGAATGGCCCCTGGGTACCAGCAGTGATGGACACAGTGGGTATGTGTAGAATGGCCCCTGGGTACCAGCAGTGATGGACACAGTGGGTATGTGTAGAATGGCCCCTGGGTACCAGCAGTGATGGACACAGCGGGTATGTGTAGAATGGTCCCTGGGTACCAGCAGTGATGGACACAGCGGGTATGTGTAGAATGGTCCCGGGGTACCAGCAGTGATGGACACAGCGGGTATGTGTAGAATGGCCCCTGGGTACCAGCAGTGATGGACACAGCGGGTATGTGTAGAATGATCCCGGGGTACCAGCAGTGATGGACACAGTGGGTATGTGTAGAATGGTCTCTGGGTACCAGCAGTGATGGACACAGTGGGTATGTGTAGAATGGTCCCTGGGACCAGCAGTGATGGACACAGTGGGTATGTGTAGAATGGTCGCTGGGTACCAGCAGTGATGGACACAGTGGGTATGTGTAGAATGGTCGCTGGGTACCAGCAGTGAAATACACAGTGGGTATGTGTAGAATGGTCGCTGGGTACCAGCAGTGATGGACACAGTGGGTATGTGTAGAATGGTCCCTGGGTACCAGCAGTGATGGACACAGTGGGTATGTGTAGAATGGTCGCTGGGTACCAGCAGTGATGGACACAGTGGGTATGTGTAGAATGGTCGCTGGGTACCAGCAGTGATGGACACAGTGGGTATGTGTCGAATGGCCCCTGGGTACCAGCAGTGATGGACACAGTGGGTATGTGTAGAATGGTCCCTGGGTACCAGCAGTGATGGACACAGCGGGTATGTGTAGAATGGTCTCTGGGTACCAGCAGTGATGGACACAGTGGGTATGTGTAGAATGGTCCCTGGGACCAGCAGTGATGGACACAGTGGGTATGTGTAGAATGGTCGCTGGGTACCAGCAGTGATGGACACAGTGGGTATGTGTAGAATGGTCCCTGGGTACCAGCAGTGATGGACACAGTGGGTATGTGTAGAATGGTCGCTGAGTACCAGCAGTGATGGACAGAGTGGGTATGTGTAGAATGGTCCCTGGGACCAGCAGTGATGGACACAGTGGGTATGTGTAGAATGGTCGCTGGGTACCAGCAGTGATGGACACAGCGGGTATGTGTAGAATGGTCCCTGGACAACTGTACGGATTGGAATTTCCATGACTGATGGGCAACTGGGAAGACCAAACACATGCAGATATATTGGACCACTATGGAAATTGGAAACACAAGGAAGTCCGACCTCTATAGACACCACACGGCCATCCAAGAATTGAATCCTGCTTCCATCAATGGCGAGGTCCATTTTGCACTTCCAGCTCTTCTCAGGCTCCTGGGCATGAGATAGAAAAAGCCTGCCCTCTGCAGGTAATTTGCTCGCCCTTACAGCTTCCAATCTCTCCTTTCTCCATTTCAGTCTTTTGTTTGGCTCTCTTTATCTTATCGATGCTAAGTGCCAATGCTCCTCTGAACTTTCCTCTCTTCTTACTCCTAAGCTGCAAATATAACATCCTGTGCATTTTCCCTGCTCCCTGCACCCTCTGTTGAAATGAAGACTCATTCCATCGACGTCTACTCTAACTTTACCAGCGTCTCAGAACTGTCGCGCTCCTTACCTCCTCAGACAATTCTTCTTCCTACAGCCTACAGGCTTTTAAAACCCAGACTGCCATTACTAGATTTACCTCATCTTTTCCCCCTATTCTTGTCATCGCGATTTAAAAAATCTCATCCTTGTTTTCAAATCCCTCCATGGCCTCACCCCTCCCCAATCTCTGTAATCTCCTTCTGACCTACAACCCTCCGAGATATCTGCGCTCCACTAATTCTGGCCTCTTGCGCATCCCCGATTTCAATCGCTCAACCTTTGGTGGCCGTGCCTTCTGCTGCCTAGGCCCTAAGCTCTGGAATTCCCTGCCTAAACCTTTCCGCCTCGCTACCTCTCTTCCCTCCTTTTAAGACGCTTCTTAAAACCTACCTCTTTGATCAATCTTTTGGTCACCTGCCCTAATATGGTGGTGAATCTTTGGAATTCTCTGCTCCAGAGGGCTGTGGAGGCTCAATCATTGAGTATATTCAAGACAGAGATCGATAGATTTTTGAATATTAAAGGAATCAGGGGATATGGGGATAGTGCAGGAAAGTGGAGATGAGGTAGAAGATCAGCCATGATCTTATTGAATGGCGGAGCAGGCTCGAGGGACCGAATGGCCTACTCCTGCTCCGAGTTTGTATCTTCCTATCTAATATCTCCTTATGTGGCTCGGTGTCAACTTTTGTTTGATAACGCTCCTGTGAAGCACCTTGGGATGTTTTACTATCTTAAAGGCGCTATATAAATGCAAGTTGTTGTTGTTTGGTGGTGCTCTGCACAGTTGGCTTTGACCCATAGGTTTCTAAAGCACGAGACCACTAGGGACTGAAACGACAGAGTTATCCTCAGACAGGTGTATCCGCTCATCATCACCGCTTGTTACATATGCGCCAGGGTGGAGAGAAGAAAGTCTCCAAACAGAGCTCAGTGTACAGTTCCTCAATCGGTCAGGAGGGATTGGGGAATTTGGGATTTGCCATTGACCCAACTTGCCTTTAATGATTGAGCTACAAGATGTAACTTGGGCCAGATGACAGCTGCCACATAGAAAAGCTGAGTGTCCACGCAGCTAAATAGTTACAGCGATCAATGGTGCATATAAACAAAAACTGTAAAGAAGATCATTTACAAGTGAAGCTCTTCCGCTGCCAATCAGTAACAGGAGGCGACCCATCGACCCAGGCTGCGCGCTCTGCAGTACTCCGCTTGTACCAGCAGATGGTGCTGCATTCCCCTCCACCAGGTGTAACTGTGACACATCACCAACCGTGGGAGAGCAAGGAAGACTTGCATTTATATAGCGCCTGTTCACGGCCATCAGACGTCCCAAAGCGCTTTACAGCCAATGAAGTACTTTTGAAGTGTAGTCACTGTTGTAATGTGGGAAACGCAGCAGCCAATTTGCGCACAGCAAGCTCCCACAAACAGCGTTGTGATAATGACCAGATAATGTTTTTGTTCTGTTGGTTGAGGGATAAATATTGACCAGGACACCGGGGATAACTCCCCTGCTCTTCTTCAAAATAGTGCCATGGGATCTTTTATGCCCACTTGAGAGCCTCAGTTTAATGTCTCATCCAAAAGACAGCAACTCTGACAGCACAGCACTCTCCTGGACTGTCAGCCGAGATGCTTTATGTGCTCAAGTCCTGGCATGGGTCTTGAACCCACAACCTTCTCACTCAGAGGCAAGTGTGCTACCCACTATTTTTTTATATACTTTATTGAACATTAAGAACATTTACAACATCGTGATCATTTCATTGTGTCATACAAATCAATTCCGCCGCTCTGCACAGCCATTCCGCCACCACATTTTAACATCAAAACCTGAAGTTTAATTTGTCTCCTGTAACATATATTAATCAATTGTACTTTAAAAATTGATTGTAAAATACTATCTTTAAATTCCTTCCTGAATAAAACATCCACAGAGCCTTATAATGATCTTTTAGCTTATATTTAAAATACTCTTTTAGATTGATTCTCCTCCCCTTAAAAACCAGAGCATTCCTTCTTTGCACAATCACGAATCTAGCCAAACTGAACATTAAATTAACTGCCGCTCCGCGAGACTCAGGCAGACTCTCCTGCAATCCCCATCTCAAAATTGAGTCCCACGGGATTCCCATTCTCGTTCTTCGGTCCCCACCCAGCAAAAAAGCTCCACATAACTGTCGAACATAGTACCTAAAATCATTTAACTGCGGACATAACACCAGTAAATGGGACAGAGTCTCATCCCGTGTCCCACACACTGGGTAAGTTGTCCCCTCCACTTGTCCAATCTTGCACAAGACCGTCATGGTAAAAATCCGGTTATGAGCCAATTTGAAATCCAGTTCAATCCACTCTGGACATTTAAAATTCGCCCACACTCCCTTCCAAATCTTATTGAAGTCCAGCTGTGGGTATATACTCTGCCAAAACTCCTGACCAGCAGGTGTCTTGAATCTCCATTCTCTAAATACCTCATAGAAATCTTGAGTATTACAGTTGTCAAATTGGACCAACTCTCCCCCTTTCTCCAGTACAAAGCTTGGAAAAGCAGGACGCATTTTACTTCCTTTGGAGATTTCCGCATTTATTTCTTCCATCCAATCCTGTGGCATTGCCCTCCCAATCTTCTCATACATGATCCATATTGCTTTTTCCTCTACCTCCTGATCCTCCTCCCACACCATGTCCCTCACAATCGCTTCCGGCAACCAAACTGGAATCACCTCGTATAATGCATCTTTCACACATATAATCCCAGCTTTTATAAAAGCTTGATTAAATAAAACCTCTCCTTCGATGTTGACCCACCTGTTCAAAAATAAGGGCTGTTCTAAAAATTCCTCAGCCCCCTTGGGCATAAACTGCACACTTTTTAAAAATTGGGCCCAAATCTCTACAGCCCCCTTATAAAACCTAGGGAGAAGTTTAATCGATTTCAAAAACATATCATTGTATTCCATATACAATATCCCCTGCCCTCCAATCCCACTTCGTTTTAAAAAATGCTCGAAACAACTCTTCCAAAAACTTGTATTTGACTTCTGAAGAAATCTCTTCACTAATTTGATTCTAAAGGATTTTTTCTTCAAATCAATATCTGGGAAATTGAGTCCTCCCTGATTTCTCCGTCCAATGGTGGTATTGTAAGCCACCAAGGCTGGTTTCCCTTCCCATAAAAACCTCACACAAGCCTCTCGGATGGACTTTTCTGCCCACTCAGGAATATCCTCCACCGTCAATAAGTACCATAGCTTAGATAGCAGGAGAGCAGACACCACTGTCGCTCTCCCTTGCACTTTCAACCACCTTCTTTCCCATCTTCCCAAAATCTTTTTAATTTTCATAACCTTCCTTTCCCAATTTAATCAATCCACTTCATCCCTGTCTTTCTTGCACCCCATATGCACCCCCAGAACTTCCAAAACCTCCACCACCTTAAAGGGACCTTCCCCCAACCATGTCCCCCTACCCCTTCCTGCAACCAGGCATTGGGACTTACTATAATTCACTCTGGCTCCTGAAGCTCTACAATATTCCTCCACTACTTCCATAGCTTTCCTCACTGACTCCCCATTTCTCAATGTTAAGGTTGTGTCATCTGCATATTGGTGTATCACCGAAACCAGCCCAGAACTGGGAACCACAATCCCAACTACACCTTGTTTCTTTCGCATCATGTAACCTAATGGTTCTGCTACCAATGTGTACAACAATGGGGACAGGAGACAACCCTGTCTCACTGATCTCTGTATCGGAAAATACTTGGATAAAAAAACCATTACATTTAACACAGCTAAATATATTTGAATAAAAAATCCTTATCCACTCGAAATTTTCCCCAAAACCAAATGCTTCCAAAACCTACAATAAAAACTCATGAGAGACCCTATCAAAGGCTTTCTCTTGATCTATCTTTAATACATAAGCCTCCCTCCCACTCTCTTCCATGAGCTCTATCGCATCTCGGATTGAGACCACAGAGTCTGCAATGTCCTGGCCTATGACTCCATAGGACTGAGAGGGCCAAACTATCTCCGGTAACACCTCCTTCAAACGATTTGCCATAACCCTCGCCAAGATCTTATAATCCACATTTAATAATGTGATGGGCCTCCAATTCTTCAGATCCCTTCTATCCCCTTTATTTTTATATAAGCTAAGCTTATGACACCTCTCCTCATAGACGGGGCCAGGCTTCCCTCAATTTTAATTTCCTTAAAAACTTCTAAGAGCAATGGAATTAAAATCTCGAAAAATTCTTTATAAAATTCTGCACTTACTCCATCAGACCCTGGGCTTCCCCCCCTTCATTCCACTTATTGCTACTTCTATTTCCGCTAATCCTACTTCTTTGTCACACATGCTTCTCTCATCCTCCTTTAAACCCTCTTCAATAAAAGCACTAACCTTCTCCATCGCCAAATTGGAAGTGTCTTCTTTTATATATAACTCTTGATAAAAGCTGCTAGCTGCCTCTAAAATCTCCCCACTTTCATGAATGATCTTCTCCCCAACCTTCAACTCGCCAATTAATGATAATCTCTGTCGCAGCTTCTCTTGCTCTAGAAAATATCTAGTGCATCTTTCGCCCTCCAATGCATCTTTAGCCTTTGCACGGAGAATGGCCCCTTGCATTTTTCAGCTTGCAATAATTCCCACTCTTCCTTTAGCACCTGGAACTTAGTCTCAGCTCCCGACGCCGGTTAGCTGCCGCTCTCTTTTTCCCATAACGTACCGAAAAAACTTTTACCTCATATTTGAAATTGTCCCACCAAACTCTTCTTTCTTTCAAGAACAAAGGTTCCTTCCGAGCATTCTTTATTATATTTATAATCCCTTCTTTATAAGCAATTTCTTTCAGGTATTGATTGTTTAAAATCCACAGCCTTGAACCGATCTTAACTCTGCTGTTCCTAATTCTAAGAACCAAAGCCGAGTGATCACTAAAAAATACTTTTTTATGATAAATCTCCATCACCTCAGAACTTAACCCTTCCCGCATTACCACAAAATCTATTCGGCTCTGTTTTAAAACATCACCCACCCAACCTGCTCTGGAGAACTCCCTTTTTATGGGGTTCCGGTCCCTCCATAAGTCTCTCAAATTTAAATTTGCCATCATTTTTATAATCATCCCTCTGGAGTTATCCTCTTTAAAGGTCATCTGGGCTGAAATGTCCATCCGAGATAAAAATACATTAAAATCCCCCACTATACAAGGATTTTCCACCTCTGCCACTTCAGTGAATAACCCCCGAAAAAACTCGCGACGCTTGCAATGATCGTTCGGTGCATAGATATTAAAGAGATCGCAATTAAATTCCTCCATTTTTACCCTTAGCCGTAAAAATCTCCCCTCAGTGTCCTTGTCCACCAAGGCAACATTCTCTTTTATGGACGGACTCACCAAAACAGCCACCCCTCTACGGTTATTGTTTGCACAACTTGCAAACACCTCTCCCTTCCAAACCTTCTGAACTCTTTCTAGGATATCCTCATCCCAAAAAATTTCTTGCAGACACAAGTCCGTGCCTTTAAAACCCTGCAACAACTGCTGCAATTTCTTCTCACCCCTCAGTCCGTTCACATTAATCGAGACCAATGTAATCATGGCTCCAAAGAAGGGAAGTATGCCTGATAATCTCCCCATCATTTAATCTCTGGCTCTTCCCTCCTCTCATGCTCCTTCCCAACTTTTCGGCCAGCTGTTGCTTTTTCCTGTAGCCTCCAACTCTTTTTCATCTCCTGTTTGAACCTTCCCTGCTGTTTCAGCCTCTTCCTTGCTTTAAGTTTGGGCCAAGGAGCTGCCCCTTCTCCCTCCTTCTGCCCCTCACTAACCTTTCCCTTTCCACATGATGCCAACGCACCCCCCACTTCCATGTCTCTGTCCCCCTCTAATTCCTCACTCTCAAGCTCTTCTGTAACCCTCTGTGCCTGCTCCCCGTCAGCTACATAATCCTGCTCCCCGTCAGATACTTCATCTCCCATAGAGAGTCTTCCTGCTATTGCGGTTTCTCCAACAGTGCCACTCCCTTCGACCTCATCTCCAACTCTGACCCTTGCTCCCTGATCCTGCTCTCTCTGGGACAATGGCGCACCTATATTACTCCCTTCTGCTGTCTTTGTCTCGCCGCTCCTGTCCTGCTGCCCCTTTAAGGCTCCTGCCTCTTGCACCCTCTCCTTGTCTTGCCCCCTCCTGCTCACCGAGATGTCCGACTCCCTGTCTTTCTTTGGAGTACTTACATTTACCATGCACCCCGCTCCCACCTCCTCTTCCCCCACGGACACCAGATTCTTTAGGGAGAGCTGAACCGTATTATGGCTCGACTCTGCCCTCGACCTGTGCTGCCCTCTGCTGTCTTTGTTCTTTTCCACGGTACTTGGTGTGTTTTCCACCGCCTCCATCCTGTTCTCTGCTCCGCAATTTTCTGCCTCTCCCTGTGCTCTTTTCTCCTTGAATTTACCAGCTGTGTCCTCCAACTGCCCCGCTCTTCTGGCCGTTCCATTCACACCTCCTGCTCCTTCTCCCATCTCCTCGTCACTCATAGAGCTTCCTTCTGCCTCACACTCACAACGGGTGGGGCCTTTGTGACACACCCCACAGCTCTCCGTCTTGCAGCTCCGAGCGATGTGTCCAGACTCGCCGCAATTATAACAGTAAAAGTCTGGACAGCTTCTTACAAGATGGTCATGTCCAAGACAATAATAACAAACCTTCACTTGGTTATCATGCAGTACTCGGAAGTACTGCACTCCTTCCATTGTCTCGAATTTCATGCTGTACGGTAATGACTTCAGCCCCCTCTGGGAACCGCACCTTTACATAACGGGTTCCATCTGCTACCCGTGTTCCTGGATAGTATCTCCTCTTTATTGCCGAGCAAATTTTAATGTCCCATGACTCCAACTTTTTGATTAGCACCTCGTCCTCAATATAAACTGGCAAGTTTAAGAATGAGGCCACCACCTCTTCTGAATATAGCATAGATACCTCCAAGAACTCATCACCAACCTTCAAACTGAGTAAAAGTCTTTCCACCTCCTCTCGGCCATTGACCGTCACCTCGAACCCAACATTCGGCTTTGGTCGGCAGGCAAAGCAGCTTCCCTCGCCACAGTCCTCATGTACCACTTGGATAATATCCCAAGCTCGTATCTCCTTATCCTCGCACTGAACCACCACCGTGTTTTCTTTTCCAAACCTCCTGGGGTCCCAGCCCAAATCTTTGGGCCTTTTTCTTTCCCTTCCAACCACAGTTTCTCCCCTGATTAAATTCATCTTGGGAACACTGTCATAGAGTCATAGAGTTATACAGCACAGAAAGAGGCCCTTCGGCCCATCGCATCCGTGCCGGCCATTAAGCCCTGTCTAATCTAATCCCATTTTCCAGCACTTGGTCCGTAGCCTTGTATGCAATGGCATTTCAAGTGCTCATCCAAATGCTTCTTGAATGTTATGAGGGTTCCTGCCTCTACCACCCTTTCAGGCAGTGAGTTCCAGATTCCAACCACCCTCTGGGTGAAAAGTTTTTCCTCAAACCCCCTCTAAACCTCCTGCCCCTTACCTTGAATCTATGCCCCCTTGTTATTGACCCCTCTACTAAGGGGAAAAGTTCCTTTCTATCTACCCTATTTATGTCCCTCGTAATTTTGTACACCTCAATCAGGTCCCCCCTCAGCCTTCTCTGCTCCAAGGAAAACAACCCCAGCCTGTCCAGTCTTTCTTCACAGCTGAAGCGCTCCAGCCCAGGTAACATCCTGGTAAATCTCCTCTGCACCCTCTCCAAAGCAATCACATCCTTCCTATAGTGTGGCGACCAGAACTGCACACAGTACTCCAGCTGTGGCCTTACCAGCGCTTTGTACAGCTCCATCATAACCTCCCTGCTCTTATATTCTGTGCCTCGGCTAATGAAGGCAAGTATCCCATATGCCTTTTTAACCACCTTATCCACCTGTTCTGCTGCCTTCAGGGGTCTATGTACATGCACACCAAGGTCCCTCTGATCCTTTGTCTTTCCTAGGGTCTTACCATTCATTGTGTATTCCCTTGCCTTGTTAGTCCGTCCAAAATTCAGGGTTAAATTCCATTTGCCACTGTTCCGCCCATCTGACCAACCCATCTATATCGTCCTGTAGCCTGAGGCTTCCCTCCTCGCTATTTACCACCCTACCAATTTTCGTGTCATCTGCGAATTTACTGATCATACCTTTTACATTCACATCCAAATCATTAATGTAGACCACAAACAGCAAGGGACCCAGCACCGATCCCTGCGGTACTCCACTGGACACAGGCTTCCAGTCACAAAAACAACCTTCCACCATCACCCTCTGCCTTCTGACACTAAGCCAGTTTTGGATCCAATGTGCCAAGGCACCCTGGATCCCATGGGCTCTTACCTTCCTGACCAGTCTCCTATGCGGGACTTTATCAAAAGCCTTACTGAAATCCATGTAAACCACATCCACTGCACTACCCTCATCCACACACCTAGTTACCCCCTCGAAAAATTCAATCAAATTGGTCAGACATGATCTTCCCTTGACAAAGCCATGCTGGCTATCCCCAATTAATCCTTGCCTCTCCAAGTGGAGACTAATTCTGTCCCTCAGAATTTTTTCCAATAATTTCCCAACCACTGATGTTAGGCTCACTGGCCTGTAATTTCCTGGTTTATTCCTGCTACCCTTCTTGAATAATGGTACTACATTAGCTGTTCTCCAGTCCTCTGGCACATCCCCTGTGGCCAGAGAGGTTCTGAAAATTTGTGTCAGGGCCCCTGCAATCTCCTCCTTTGCCTCACATAGTAGCCTGGGATACATCTCGTCTGGGCCTGGGGATTTATCCATTTTTAAGCCTGCTAAAACCGCTAGTACCTCCTCCCTCTCGATACTAATATGTTCAAGTATATCACAGTCCCCCTGCCCGATTTCTACGTCCACATCGTCCTTCTCCATAGTGAACACAGATACAGGGGCCTGGCACTCAGCAGCCATCTGGCTGTTGTTTATGGGCCAAAAAGGCCCTAAAACCTGAAAACAAAAACCCAAACTCACTCCAACTCCCTGCTGCAATCAGGCAACCAGTAATACCTGCTCACTCCTAGCCCCTCCCACCTAGAATGTGCTATCCACTGAGCCACAGCTGACACTGAGAGAACCGAATGAGAAAGTTGATGTCCTGGGCTATCAGAGAGCTCGTAGGATCTTGTTAGCCCATTCAGGAATCTCTTTAGCTCAGTGGTCCAGTTTCACTGTTCACTGGCAACCCTGAGTACACTAACCCCCAGATAGAATTTACATAGAATCTACTGCACAGAAACCAGCCATTGGGCCCAGCTGGTCTATGCCAGTGGTTATACTCCACACGCGCCTCCTCCCATTGTAGTAACCTCTTCCCACCCTGCCCCCCTCCCATATCCCTTGATTCCTTTCTCCATTGTGTATGCAGCAATGTTCCCTTTAAATGTGTCAGTGCTCTCTGCTTCAACCACTCCACGTGACAGCGACTTCCACATTCTCACCACTCTCTGTGTAAAGAAATTCCTCCTAAATTCTTTACATGATCACGGTGAGTTACTGATTCAAGTCACCACTTGTTCAAGTGGGTTTTTTTTTTGAATGGGCTGTTGGAAATTGCAAGCAAATAAACCAGGCGGCAAAAGTCAGGTTTTTCAAATCGAATGACATTTTATGATGTGGAGGCATTTATTAATCAACAACTTCATTATTCCAGCTCTCGGAGAACTTACATCATCAGAACTTGAGCTGTCACCTGACCCCTTAACCTGCCTCCAACAGACAACAGTATTCCTGATGCCATCTGGTCCATCTGGGGAGACGGTCAAAGCAGAGGTTCAATCGGAGGGTGAGGCAAGTTAGTGACTGACCATGGAGCCATTTATATCCCAGCAAGGAAAATTCTCCATGGCTGGAGCACATGACTTTTGCAAGAAACTTAAAATTGCACTAAACTCTGCCCCCTGCATTATATACAAAAAGAAAAGAGAAAGCCCTGCCTCTATGTAGCGCCTTTCACACACTCAGGACATCCCAAAACGCTTTACAGCCAATGAAGTACTTTTGAAGTGTGGTCACTGTTGCAATGTAGGAAACGCGGCAGCCAATTTGTGCACAGCAAGCTCCCACAAACAGCAATGAGATAATGACCAGATAATCTGTTTCAGTGATGTTGGTTGAGAGATAATATTGGCCAGGACAGTGGGTATAACTCCCTGCTCTTCTTCGAAATAGTGCCATGGGATCTTTTACGTCCATCTGAGAGAGAGAGCAGATGGGGCCTCGGTTTAACATTTCATCTGAAAGACGGCACCTCCGACAGTGTCACACTCCTTCAGTACTGCACTAGAGAGCCTCTGGAGTGGGACTTGAACCCACAACCTCCCTGACTCAGATCTGAGACCGCTACCACTGAGCCACAGCTGACACAAGCCCATGTTACTCACAATAAGTATATCTGTGTAGGTCAGGTCTCTCTGTAAAAAAATGAAAGGATTTGTGTCGTTAATGTAAATAGTTCACCGTATGACAGAGTGCCGCTGGCAGGGGGCTAGAGACAGGATATCTGACCATGGGAAGGATCAATGAAATACAATCAAAACATTAAGGCCCCCATAAAAGAGTTTCCCCTCAGCAGCCTGCAGTGTGCGATCTCAGCCCTGTGCAGAACTAGTTGGCTTTTTTGGGCTCTTGGATCTCAAGTTTCCTGGGGCTGGAGAGGGTGGAAAGAGTGACTTCAGCCTGAGGAAGGGAGCGTGGAATTTGAGGTAGAACCCGGTTACAACAACAACAACAACGTGTGTGTAAGTAGCGTCTTTAACGCAGTAAAACATCCCAAGGTGCTTCACAGGAGCGTGAATCAGACAAAAATTGACACCGAGACAAGGAAAGAGCACGGGTGACTAAAAGCTTGGTCGAAGAAGTAGCTTGCAAGGAACGTCTTAAAGGAGGAGAGAGCTGGCGAGGCGGAGAGGTTAAGGGAGGGAATTCCAGAGCTTAGGGCCTAGGCAGCTGAAGGCACGGCCACCAATGGTGGGGCGAAGGAAGTGGAGGATGTGCAAGAGGCCAGAAATGGAGGGTTGCAGAGCTGGAGGATTAAGCCAGGATTCTGTCCTATTTATACTGGTCCTTTAAATACCAGCGGAAGGGACCATGGGTAGTGTGGTGTATGTAACCTGTTCCACCTTAAGAGAACTTAAGCCTGTTCCACCTTAAGAGATGTACTACTTTCTCTGGCTGCTGTATACGTAATACCGGTGGTGACCACCGGTATATAAGTACTGTGTAATGATATTGTATTTAGTATAGTCCTGACCTCCAACTAGTAAAGACCTGTTGAACTTTATTCTTGTAGTCTGTGTCAGTAATTAATCTTAATACAACTGGAACACACAGACTTAACAGTGGCAATGAGTCCGATTCTTACCCTGCGGCAGTTTATATCCACGGCGGCTTCGTCCACAGAACGGGCGTCGAAGAGAGGCATCCACCCTCATCACCCTGCTGGAAGACACGTCGCGCGGCAGGCATCGAGAACCTGGAGTGCAGAAGACATCCTGAACTCGAAGCCTCCATCAGCGGCAGTCAGCTATCTTCTTTCTACCTCGATGGTGGGTAAGCCAGTCAGCGACGCGAGCAGAAAGTCGGCCGCGTTGGCTGTACAGACGGGGGGAGGAAGACGGAGGAATAAGGGCGGTGAGATCGATCGCGACCGGAGATAAGGGCCGGGCCGCATTCGGGCCGAAAGGCGCAACGCGGGGACATCGATCGCGGCTGGTGATAAGGGCCGGGCCGCTTTCGGGCCAAAAAGGCGCAGCGTCTGGGGCGACTGAAGGCGCGAGAGCCGCGGTGAAGGCGAACGCAGCCGGTGCTAATAACCGGGCTGCAAGAAGGGCTGCGAGGCGCGACATCGGGGAAGCGCGAATGCCTGAGGGAGCCGCGGTGAAGCGGAGACAGCGTCGGGGGAGTTACTAACCGCTGGGAAAGGGGAGCAGCAGCGGCACGCCAAACGCCATTGCAGCCAGTGGGTGAAGACTGCCAAGCGCGGGAAAACTGCCATTTTGTAGGCGGAGGACGAAGACAAGAGTGGGAAGCCGCCATCTTGGGATAAAATAAATTGCAACGATGCCTAAACATGGGAACATTGATACCTTTGATGGCGACATCGAAGATTGGGCCATGTATGTAGAACGCATACAAAATTATTGTAAAGCAAATAAAATCCCAGATGCAGAGAAAGCACTCACTTTATTAAACTTAATGGGTGCAAAGACATACGGGCAATTGAAACACCTTTTATCACCAGATGAACCGGCGGATAAGACGTTCGAGGAGATTGTTACTGTCCTGAAAAATCATCTAAACCCCACGCCACTGATGCAAGCGGAACGATTTAAATTTTACAGCAGAAGGCAGCTGAAGGATGAAAGCAATGCTGAATATTTAATGGAATTGCGTAAGCTAGCAAGGTGCTGTCAGTTTGGAACGGGACTGGCAGATGCGCTAAGAGATAAATTTGTGTGTGGATTATTAAAAGAAGGTACACAAAAGCGACTGCTCGAGGAGAATGAGCTGACGCTTGAGAAAGCGGTCACTATGGCAGCAGCACACGAAGCCGCAGCGAGAGGCACGGCAGTAATGCAGCTACGGTCACCGGAACTCAGTACAAATAAATTGGGTTTGAGTACTGTAAAATGTTATCGTTGTGGAAAGACAACGCACGATCAGAACCAGTGTTGGTTTAAAAACCAAGAATGCAGAACGTGTGGCAGGCTTGGCCACATAGCTAAAGTATGCCGGTCAGGAAAGAAGACCAGCAACAAAAAGTCACCACAAGGAAAATACATAAAGGTGCACAAGGTGACAAAGACCAGTTCGAACGAACAGAAGTCAGGTTCAGACGCTAGCAGTAATGAACTGGGTAGCTTAAGAGTACACAACATTGGTAAGGATGCAGATCTCCAGACAATTTGGGTCACTCTTCAGATAGCAGGAGTCCAAGTAAAGATGGAATTGGACACTGGATCGGCATTGACGGTCATGAATAAGAAAGATTACAAAAGGTTATTCCAACATATTCCCCTACGGGATACGGAGATTATATTGAAAACATACACGGGGCAAAGAGTGTACCCCATCGGAAAGATAGAGGTAAAAGTGGTCCACAAGGGCGAAGAAAGCCAAGTAATGGACTTATATGTGCTACCTGAAGGAGGTCCACCACTACTGGGACGGGAGTGGATTAGGAAAATGAATATGGACTGGCACTCCTTAAAAGCACTAACGGTAGATTCCGGGGAAACAGATGTCAAACCTAAACGATTGTCCAAAATATTGGATGATGCTAAAGAGGTGTTCCAGCAAGGACTGGGAACACTGAAAGGAATTACGGCAAACATCAAGATTGATGAACATGCACAACCAAAATTTTTCAAAGCCAGACCGGTACCCTATGCAATACGACCTACTATAGAAGCGGAACTGGAAGCGCTAGAACGTTCAGGTGTACTGTCTAAGGTAGATTGGAGTGAGTGGGCTACGCCCATTGTTCCCGTTATGAAACGTCCTTCGAGCAACAAGCCAGGAGAACCAGGGAAGGTTCGCATCTGTGGAGATTTCAAGATCACCGTTAATCCGGTGCTTCACACGGTGCAGTATCCGCTTCCGCGGATTGAGGATATTTTTGCTTCGTTGTCTGGCGGGAAACACTTCACCAAGATAGACCTGGCGCAGGCGTACTTGCAGATGGAGGTTGAAGAAGAGTCACGCCAGTACCTCACGATCAACACGCATAGAGGTTTGTACCGGTATAATAGGCTGGTTTTTGGAGTGGCATCGGCTCCGGCAATTTGGCAGAGGGCCATGGAGCAGGTATTACAGGGAATTCCAGGCACACAATGTTACCTGGACGATATTCTGATTACAGGTGATGGTGATGAAGAACACCTCGCAAACTTGGAACTGGTGCTCAACAGACTGAAAGAGTATGGACTTAGAGTTAATCGGCAGAAATGTGAGTTCTTTCAGAAGCGGATCTCGTACTGTGGTCATGTCATTGACCGGGAGGGGCTTCATAAGTCTCCTGACAAGATAGAGGCAGTTGTAAAGGCTCCCGCTCCGGATAATGTCTCTCAGTTGAGGTCGTTTCTGGGATTGATTAACTATTACCATAAGTTTCTACCGAATCTATCCACGGTACTGCACCCGCTGAACGCTCTTTTACAGAAGGGGGTACCATGGGAATGGAGCGAAAACTGTAAGAAGGCATTTCGCAAAAGCAAAGAATTGATCACCTCAGAGGAAGTGTTGGCTCACTTCAACCCGACACTGCCTATTCGGTTGGCTTGTGATGCTTCTCCATATGGTATTGGGGCAGTACTCTCACACAAGTTGCCAAATGGCACGGAAAGGCCAGTCGCGTTTGCATCCAGATCATTGACCTCCGCTGAGCGCAACTATGCGCAGATCGATAGGGAGGCTCTCAGCCTTGTATGGGGAGTGAAGAAGTTTAATCATTACCTGCAGGGCCAAAAATTCACACTTCTGACAGACCATCAGCCGTTGGTATCCATTTTTAACCCTAAGAAGGGTGTTTCGGTGATGACAGCACAGCGACTCCAGAGATGGTCCCTTTTCCTAGGGGCACATCAATATCAAATAGAATTCAAAGGTACAAAGCAGCATGGCAATGCTGATGGGCTGTCGCGCCTGCCACTACCTGAAGCAGAAGAGACGATGAAAGTTGACCCTGTTGAGTTATTTCATTCGACCATCATCGAGTGTTTACCAGTCACCAATGCAAGTATTGAAAGAGAAACCAGGAACGATCGACACTGTCCCGAGTTTACGAGGTGACAGTGAAGGGATGGCCAACACATGGTGATCCTCTGTTACCGGCATTCTCGGCAAGGCGAGACCAGCTGTCCGTCTGCCATGGTACTTTGATGTACGGGACAAGAGTGATTATTCCTCCCAAGTTACGGGAAAGAGTTCTAAAGGAACTGCATGAAGGTCATCTGGGGGGAGTTAAGATGAAAAGTCTTGCTAGGGCTTATGTATGGTGGCTGGGCATTGACCAACAGATAGAGGAGTTGACAAAAAGCTGCGCTGGGTGCCAAAAAGTGCAAAATGCACCTCCGATCGCACCGCTACACCCATGGGAATGGCCTTCAGCCCCATGGCAATGCGTACATATTGACTTTGCTGGTCCATTCATGGACTCCATGTTCCTAATTGCGGTGGACGTACATTCCAAATGGCCAGAAGTGATCAAGATGAATACCACTACTTCAGAAAAGACAATTGCGGTGTTAAGAACAATATTCGCAAGGAACGGATTGCCAGAACAGATATGTTCGGACAACGGACCACAGTTCGTGTCGGAAGAATTCCAAAAATTCTTAAAGAAGAATGGGGTGAAACATTATACCTTTGCCCCATATCATCCGGCGACAAACGGGTTGGCCGAGAGATTTGTCCAAACATTCAAAAAGGCAATAAAGGCCATGAACGATGATCAGATTCCGTTACAACACAAGGTGGACAATTTCCTAATGGCATATCGAAACGCCGCTCATGCAGTGACTAACCAAAGTCCTGCCATGATGTTTTATAACAGGAGGTTGCGGTCCAGGTTGGACTTGTTAAAACCAAATGTGCGGAGGGAAGTGGAAAACAAACAGTTCCGGCATATTAATAACCAGTCCACTCGAAGTTTCGACGTAGGACAACCAGTGTTGGCAAGGGGCTATGGAAACGAAAAATGGCAGTCCGGAACAATTCGGGCCAGACAAGGACCTCTGATGTACACAGTAGATATTGGTAACAATGTGATAAGGCGTCATGCGGATCAACTGGTAGAATCAAGAGCAAGGGTCGAACCCATGGTTGCGACAGAGACAACTGTGGAAGACGTTAATGAACCTGAAGCATCTACCTCGGCAGGGACTGTACCTGATGATGACGTCCAATACATAGGAAACCAACAAGAAGAGTCACCTCAGCAACAAGAATCAGAGACCACTGAAAGGCGTTATCCAAACCGAATCAGAAGGCCTCCTGAGAGACTGAACCTTTGAACTGTTTATACCTGAAGTTATATATGTATATATGTTATGATGTTATGTTAAATGGGGATATGACTGTTAAGCTAAAAAGGGAGGATTGTGGTGTATGTAACCTGTTCCACCTTAAGAGAACTTAAGCCTGTTCCACCTTAAGAGATGTATTACTTTCTCTGGCTGCTGTATACGTAATACCGGTGGTGACCACCGGTATATAAGCACTGTGTAGTGATATTGTATTTAGTATAGTCCTGACCTCCAACTAGTAAAGACCTGTTGAACTTTATTCTTGTAGTCTGTCTCAGTAATTAATCTTAATACAACTGGAACACACAGACTTAACAGATAGATCTTCCATCTGCCTCCCCCCATGTTAAGGGAGAACTCCTGGGTTACCCCAGAAATGTCACCCTTTAGGTCCTTAGAAGGCCGTAGCACAACTCATGGCAGCTGAGAGCTGAGAGCTGGCGTGAGGCCCTGGCCTTTTACTGGACTGAGAAAGAGATCGAATGCCTCATCTGGAAGCAAATTTAAATGGAAGGCAGGAAGACCCCAATGTGACCTCAGACAGAGGAGGTCTGGGCAGCTCGGGGTAGGACGGGGTGGGTGGAGTGGGTCTGGGCGGCTCGGGGCAGGACAGGGCGGGTGGAGTGGGTCTGGGCGGCTCGGGGCAGGACGGGGCGAGTGGAGTGGGTCTGGGCGGCTCGGGGCAGGACGGGGCGAGTGGAGTGGGTCTGGGCGGCTCGGGGTAGGACGGGGCGGGTGGAGTGGGTCTGGGCAGCTCGGGGTAGGATGGGGCGGGTGGAGTGGGTCTGGGCGGCTCTGGGTAGGACGGGGCGGGTGGAGTGGGTCTGGGTGGCTCGGGGTAGGACGGGGCGGGTGGAGTGGGTCTGGGCGGCTCTGGGTAGGACGGGGCGGGTGGAGTGGGTCGGGGCAGGACGGGGCGGGTGGAGTGGGTCTGGGTGGCTCGGGGTAGGACGGGGCGGGTGGAGTGGGTCTGGGCGGCTCGGGGTAGGACGGGGCGGGTGGAGTGGGTCTGGGCAGCTCGGAGCAGGACGGGGCGGGTGGAGTGGGTCTGGGCGGCTCGGGGTAGGACGGGGCGGGTGGAGTGTGTCTGGGCGGCTCGGGGCAGGACGGGGCGGGTGGAGTGGGTCTGGGCGGCTCGGGGTAGGACGGGGCGGGTGGAGTGGGTCTGGGCAGCTCGGGGCAGGACGGGGTGGGTGGAGTGGGTCTGGGCAGCTCGGGGCAGGACGGGGCAGGTGGAGTGAGTCTGGGCAGCTCGGGGTAGGACGGGGTGGGTGGAGTGGGTCTGGGCGGCTCGGTGCAGGACGGGGCGGGTGGAGTGGGTCTGGGCGGCTCGGGGTAGGATGGGGCGAGTGGAGTGAGTCTGGGCGGCTCGGGGTAGGATGGGGCGGGTGGAGTGGGTCTGGGTAGGACGGGGCAGGTGGAGTGAGTCTGGGCGGCTCGGGGTAGGATGGGGTGGGTGGAGCGGGTCTGGGTAGGACGGGGCGGGTGGAGTGGGTCTGGGCGGCTCGGGGTAGGATGGGGCGAGTGGAGTGAGTCTGGGCGGCTCGGGGTAGGATGGGGCGGGTGGAGCGGGTCTGGGTAGGACGGGGCGGATGGAGTGGGTCTGGGTAGGACGGGGCGGGTGGAGTGGGTCTGGGCGGCTCGGGGTAGGATGGGGCGAGTGGAGTGAGTCTGGGCGGCTCGGGGTAGGATGGGGTGGGTGGAGCGGGTCTGGGTAGGACGGGGCGGGTGGAGTGGGTCTGGGCGGCTCGGGGTAGGATGGGGCGAGTGGAGTGAGTCTGGGCGGCTCGGGGTAGGATGGGGTGGGTGGAGCGGGTCTGGGTAGGACGGGGCGGGTGGAGTGGGTCTGGGCGGCTCGGGGTAGGATGGGGCGGGTGGAGCGGGTCTGGGTGGCTCTGGGTAGAATGGGGCGGGTGGAGTGGGTCTGGGTAGGACGGGGCGGATGGAGTGGGTCTGGGTAGGACGGGGCGGGTGGAGTGGGTCTGGGGGGCTTGGGGCGGGTAGAGTGGGTCTGGGGGGCTTGGGGCGGGTAGAGTAGGACTGGGTAGGACGGGGCGGGTGGAGTGGGTCTGGGGGGCTTGGGGCGGGTAGAGTAGGATTGGGTAGGACGGGGCGGGTGGAGTGGGTCTGGGTAGGATGGGGTGGGTGGAGCGGGTCTGGCAGGATGGGGCGGGTGGAGTCGGTCTGGGTGGCTCAGGGTAGGACGGGGCGGGTGGAGCGGGCATTAAAGTAGCCCCGTCCCCGGGATTTGAAACAGGGTCTCCGCCATTGGAACAGGAGGAGGCCATTCAGCCCTTTGAGCATGTTCTGTCATTCAGTTAGATCACGGCTGATCTGTATCCTAACTCCATCTACCCACCTTGGTTCTGTCACCCTTAATACCATTGGCGAAATAGGGGGATAGAGCAGATAAATGCGTGGCTGGAGCGATGGTGCAGGAGGGAGGGCTTTAGATTCCTGGGACATTGGGACCAGTTCTTGGGGAGGTGGGACCTGTACAGGCCAGACGGGTTGCACCTCAACAGAGCCGGGACCAATGTCCTTGAGGGCGGGGTTTGCTAGTGCTGTTGGGGAGGGTTTAAACTAATTTGGCAGGGGGATGGGCACAGTAATGATATCAGCAAATAAAGATGGTATTTGCCTGTTCGATTATGATGCCTTAATAGCATGTTTGCATGTATTGATTGCTTGTGCCTGACCAGCAGAGGGCATGTGACCGAGAGAAGCAAGGCAGTGAGTTTAGTTTCAGTTTCGTTCTAGATGCATCACAAGCATCGTGTCTCCTGTAAATGCTGTATAAAGAGTTGAACAAGCTTTAGATAAAAAGTCATTCTCTTTCATAAATGTCTCGTTATTGAACCCACAAAGAAATCAATACAGGCACCAGGATGTAGCATTAGAAAGGAGAAACAAGGTGTACAAAGCATTGGGAGAGACAGATAGCCCTAGAGGAAGAAATAGAACGGTGTTAGGTGGAGTCAGACTAAGAGAGAATACAAGAAGGTCTAAGATAGGTTTACAGTACGTGTGTGTAAACGCACGAAGTGTGGTAAATAAGGTTGGTGAGCTGCAGGCACAAATAGCCACATGGGAATATGATGTCATGGTGATAACGGAGACCTGGCTCAAAAAAGGGCCGGATTGGGTACTAAATATTCCTGGATATAAGGGGGGAAAATTCAGTATCGCCCCGTCAGCGGCGGTGGCGGGAGGAATCTCGGCGGCAGAGCGGTGGTATAAAAAGGCGCCAGAGACCAGGTAGGCCTCACAGCGTACTAATCTCCAATCTCAGAGAGGGAGAGAAGTAAAAAGTAATCGAAGTGTGTGTTAAGTCTGTGTGTTATAGTGAGAATTACTACACAGACCACAAGAGTAAATTCAACAGGGGTTTACTGGTTGGAGGTTGGACTATACTGAATACAATATTATTACACTGTGCTTATATACCGGTGTGGTCACCACCGGTATTACGTATACAGCAGCCAAAGAAAGTAGTACCTTTCTTAAGGTGGACCAGGCTTAAGTTCTCTTAAGGTGGAACAGGTTACATACACCACAATCCTCCCTTTTTAGCTTAACAGTCATATCCCCAAATAAACATAACATATATACATATATAACTTCAGGTATAACAGTTCAAAGGTTCAGTCTCTCAGGAGGCTTTCTGATTCGGCTTGGATAACGCCTTTCAGTGGTCTCTGATTCTTGTTGTTGAGGTGCCTCCTCTAGTTGGTTGCCAATGTATTGGGTGTCATCATCATCAAATACATTCTCGGCCGAGGTAGATGCTTCAGATTCATGAACGTCTTCCACAGCTGTCTCTGTCACAACCATGGGTTCGACCCTTGCTCTCGACTCTACCAGTTGATCCGCATGACGCCTTATCACATTATGACCAATATCTACGGTGTAAATCAGAGGTCCTTGTCTGGCCCGGATTGTTCCGGACTGCCATTTGTCGTTTCCATAGCCCCTTGCCATCACTGGTTGTCCTACGTCGAAAGTTCGAGTGGTCTTGCTGTTAATATGCCGAAACTGTTTGTTTTCCACTTCCCTCCGCACATTTGGTTTTAACAAGTCCAACTTGGACCGCAACCTCCTGTTATAAAACATCATAGCAGGACTTTGGTTAGTCACGGCATGATCGGCGTTTCTATATGACATCAGGAACTTATCGACCTTGTGTTGCAGCGGAATCTGATCATCATTCATGGCCTTAATAGCCTTTTTGAATGTCTGGACAAATCTTTCAGCCAACCCGTTTGTCGCCGGATGATATGGGGCAGAGGTATAATGTTTAACTCCATTTTTCTTTAAGAATTGTTGGAATTCTTCCGATACAAACTGTGGTCCGTTGTCCGAACAGATCTGTTCTGGCAATCCGTTCCTTGCGAATATTGTTCTTAACACCGCAATTGTCTTTTCTGAAGTAGTGGTATTCATCTTGATGACTTCTGGCCATTTGGAATGTGCGTCCACCGCGATTAGGAACATGGAGTCCATGAATGGACCAGCAAAGTCAATGTGTACGCGTTGCCATGGGGCTGAAGGCCATTCCCATGGGTGTAGCGGTGCTATCGGAGGTGCATTTTGCACTTTTTGACACCCAGCGCAGCTTTTCGTTAACTCCTCAATCTGTTGGTCAATACCCGGCCACCATACGTAAGCCCTAGCAAGACTTTTCATTTTAACTCCCCCACAGATGACCTTCATGTAGTTCTTTTAAAACTCTTTCCCTTAACTTGGGAGGAATAATCACTCTTGTCCCGTACATGCGCTCCCCCAGAAGTGTCTTTAACCACAAAAGTCAATCGCAGAGGAGGTCGGACAAGCCTGTTCGAACGACTCCGATATTCCCGGAATCTCCAACCACCATCGTAGACGCGAGACTGACCTCGGGGTCGTTCTTCTGTTCATGCAGTCGGTGCTGTTGCCTTCTCGGTGCATTTGGCACGAAACTACATGGAGGACGGCAGCATCTGGCTTTTGGACCGAAACAGACGTGGTTGTAGCAGAGACCGGATGGTGGAGGCGCCGAGGCGGGGTTCTTCAGGGCGGGACGCTTCTAGGTGGCGCAGTACTGCTGCGTCACCGCATAAATGGTGTCGGCTTCGGCTGCGAGCGCTACACCGTCCGTAGCCTCCGACCTGGCGAGGGCTGCTTGCACCTGCTCGGGGAGTTGGCTCAGGAACAGTTCCCGAAACAGGAAACACTGCAGCTCAGAACCGAGGAGCGTGAGCATCTGGCTCATCAACTCAGACGGCTTGGCGTCGCCTAATCCGGGCAGTGTGAGGAAACGTCGCGCGCGCTCCGCTTTCGTGAGGCCGAAAACCTGCATTAGTCGCACCTTAAGCGTATCATACTTGTTATCTACGGGCGGGGTCTCCAGCAGACTGATGATCCTCGAAGCCATCGAGCTGTCCAGTGCGGAGACCACGTAAAGATAACGGGTCTGATCCAGCACGATGTTCCGAAGCTGGAACTGAGCCTCCGCTTGGACGAACCAGGAGGCCGCCTGTTGTTCCCAAAATTGAGGGAGCTTCAAGGCCGCTGCGTTAACATCCATCGTTTTGTTCTGCGCGTCCTCCGCGAAAATCGTCCGCGAAGCTTCGGGGTCACCAATGTAGGAATCGACAGATCCCTAACTGAAGTACTGAGGTCGAGTCAGTCTGATAATAAAACGAAGTTTAATGTAAACTAGAGAACAAACAATGGCATGCAGGAGAAACAATCAACAGGTCTTTTCTTAATGCTGGCTTTACCATGCCTGAACTGGGAACCTCCCAGTCTGACGTCATGACGTCATCACGTTTCCCGCCATTCGGGACGTCACGTGACCAACGTGATGACGTCATCGCGTTGGTTCTGGAACTTACCGAGAACGGGTTATTTACAAACAGTAAACAAACATAGGTGCTGTAGCACTCTGTTAAAGGCAGTTATATAGTTATACAGGAGTCCCTTGGTGGCTTTGCCACAACGTCACCAGAAAGCAGGTAAGTGATTGGTTGGTGAGTATTTCTCTCTTTATAAACTTTAACTCTGTGGTTTATAGTTTCTAAAGTCTCTGTGGTGTAGCGGGGACTGTTTATAAACCGGGGCCCTTAAATATACCATTTAACTGTAGTGTAATTGTTGGGATTGATTTGATTTAATTTAATTGCAATTAATTAAAGGGTAAGTCATGGCAGGAGAGCCCGGTGCCATGGTATGCTCCTCCTGCGATATGTGGGAACTCAGGGACACTTCCTGTGTCCCTGACAACTATGTGTGCAGGAAGTGTATCCAGTTGCAGCTACTGGCAGACCGCATTGTGGTGCTGGAGCTGCGATTGGATAAATACTGGACCATTCGCAATGCTGAGGACATCGTGGATATTACGTTTGATCAGTTGGTCACACCGCAGGCAAAGGTTGGACAGGCAGAAAGGGAATGGGTGACCAACAGACAGAGTACGAGGCACAGGCATGTAGTGCAGGGGTCCCCTGTGGACATCCCCCTCTCAAACAGATACACCACTTTGAGTACTGTTCAGGAGGATGGCTTATCAGAGGAAGGCAGCAGCAGCCAACTTCCTGGCACCAGGGGTAGCTCTGCTGCACAGGACGGGAGGAAAAAGTGTGGTAGAGCTATAGTAATAGGGGATTCTATTGTAAGGGGAATAGATAGGCGTTTCTGCGGCCGTAAACGAGACTCCAGGATGGTTGTTGCCTCCCTGGTGCAAGGGTCAATGATGTCTCAGAGCGGCTGCAGAACATCTTGGAAGGGGAGGGTGAACAGCCAGTTGTCGTGGTGCATATAGGTACCAACGATATAGGTAAAAAGCTGGGTGAGGTCCTAAAAGCTGAATATAGGGAGTTAGGAGGTAAATTAAAAAATAGGACCTCAAAGGTAGTAATCTCAGGATTGCTACCAGTGTCATGTGCTAGTCAGAGTAGAAATAGAAGGATATTTCAGATGAATACGTGGCTAGAGGAATGGTGTGAGGGGGAGGGATTCAAATTCCTGGGACATTGGAACCGGTTCTGGGGGAGGTGGGACCAGTTCAAACCAGACGGTTTGCACCTGGGCAGGGCCGGGACCGATGTCCTAGGGAGAGTGTTTGCTAGTGCTCTGGGGGAGGGTTTAAACTAAAATGGCAGGGGGTTGGAAACCTGAGCAGGGGGACAGAGGAAAGGGAAACAAGGATAAAAGAAAAAGATAGGAAGGAGAAAAACAAAAGTGGCAGTCAGAGAAATCAACAGTTTAAATCAAACATGGCCACAGTAAATGATAATTCTAATAGGTCTAAGAGCGTTAAAAAAACAAGCCCGAAGGCTTTGTGTCTTAATGCGAGGAGCATTCATAATAAGGTGGATGAATTAGCTGCGCAAATAGAGGTAAATGAATATGATTTGATTGGGATTACGGAAACATGGCTCCAGGGTAGCCAAGGCTGGGAACTCAACGTCCAGGGGTATTCAATATTCAGGAAAGATAGGCAAAAAGGAAAGGGAGGTGGGGTAGCATTGCTGGTTAAAGAAGGGATTAATACAATTGTAAGGAAGAATATTAGCTCTGATGATGTGGAATCTGTATGGGTAGAACTGAGAGATACCAAGGGGCAGAAAACGTTAGTGGGAGTGGTATATAGACCTCCAAACAGTAAGGCGGAGGTTGGGGATGACATTAAAAGGGAAATTAGAGAAGCGTGCAATAAGGGCACAGCAGTCTTCATGGGTGACTTTAATCTACATATAGATTGGGCTAACCAAATTAGTAACAATACTGTGGAGGAGGAATTCCTGGAGTGTTTACGGGATGGTTTCCTGGACCAATATGTCGAGGAACCAACCAGAGATCAGGCCATTTTAGACTGGGTATTATGTAATGAGAAAGGATTAATTAGCAATCTTGTTGTACGAGGCCCCTTGGGTCGGAGCGATCATAATATGATCGAATTCTTCATTAAGATGGAGAATGAAGTAGTCGACTCAGAGACTAGGGTCCTAAATTTAAATAAAGGAAACTACGATGGTCTGAGGTGCGAGTTGGGTAGGATTGATTGGGGAATGTCACTCAAAGGGTTGATGGTGGATAGGCAATGGCAAACATTCAAAGATCGCATGGATGAACTGCAGAATTTGTTCATCCCAGTTTGGCATAAAAATAAAACAAAAAAGGTGACTCAACCGTGGCTAACAAGGGAAATTAGGGATAGCATAAGATCCAAGGAGAAGACATATAAATTGGCCAGAAAAAGCAGTAAACCTGAGGATTGGGAGCAGTTTAGGATTCAACAAAGGAGGACAAAGGCATTAATTAAGAAAGGGAAAATAGAATATGAGAGTAAGCTTGCAGGCAACATAAAAACTGACTGTAAAAGCTTTTATAGATATGTGAAGGGAAAAAGATTGGTGAAGTCAAGCGTAGGTCCCTTGCAGTCAGAATATGGGGAATTTATAATGGGGAACAAAGAAATGGCTGACCAACTAAATACATATTTTGGTTCTGTCTTCACAAAGGAGGACACAAATAACCTCCCAGAGATGTTGGGGAACATAGTTTCTGATGAAAGGGAGGAATTGAAAGAAATCAGTATTTGTAGGGAAATGGTGTTAGGGAAATTGACGGGATTGAAGGCCGATAAATCCCCAGGGCCTGATAATCTACATCCTAGGATACTTAAGGAAGTGGCCCTAGAAATAGTAGATGCATTGCTGATCATCTTTCAACATTCGATGGAATCTGGAACAGTACCCATGGATTGGAGGGTAGCTAATGTTACCCCACTATTCAAAAAAGGTGGTAGAGAGAAAACGGGGATTTACAGACCGGTAAGCCTGACATGAGTGGTGGGGAAAATGCTAGAGTCCATTATAAAAGATGTAATAGCAGAGCACTTGGAAAACAGTGACAGGATTGGACAAAGTCAACATGGATTTACAAAAGGTAAATCGTGCATAACTAATCTACTGGAATTTTTTGAGGATGTAACTGGTAAAATAGATAAGGGAGAACCAGTGGATGTGGTGTATTTGGACTTTCAGAAGGCTTTCGATAAGGTCCCGCATAAGAGATTAGCGTGTAAAGTTAAGGCACATGGGATTGGGGGGCAAGGTATTGACTTGGATAGAGAACTGGTTGGCAGACAGAAAGCAAAGAGTTGGAATAAACGGGTCTTTTTCCGAGTGGCAGGCAGTGACTAGCGGGGTACCGCAGGGACCGGTCCTTGGACCCCAGCTATTCACAATATATATTAATGATCTAGACAAGGGAACTAGATGTAATATCTCCAAATTTGCAGACAACACAAAGCTGGGTGGACGTGTCTGCTGTGAGGAGGATGCCGAGAAACTCCAGGATGATTTGGACAGATTGGGTGATTAGGCAAATGTGAGGTTATCCACTTTGGTGGCAAAAACAGGAAGGCAGGTTATTATCTGAATGGCAATAGATTGGGAGAAGGGGAAGTGCAACGAGACCTGGGTGTCCTTGTGCACCAGTCACTGAAGTTAAGCATGCAGGTGCAGCAGGCGGTTAAGAAGGCAAATGGTATGTTGGCCTTCGTAGCGAGAGGGTTTGAGTACAGGAACAAGGATGTCTTGCTGCAGTTATACAGGGCCTTGGTGAGACCGCACCTTGAGTACTGTGTGCAGTTTTGGTCGCCTTATCTGAGGAAGGATGCTCTTGCCATGGAAGGAGTTCAGCAAAGATTCACCAGGCTGATACCTGGGATGGCAGGAATGACGTATGAGGAGAGATTGGGACGATTGGGCTTGTACTCGCTGGAGTTTAGAAGAATGAGAGGGGATCTCATTGAAACTTATAAAATTATGACAGGACTGGACAGACTAGATGCAGGAAGGATGTTCCCGATGGTCGGGGAGTCCAGAACCAGGGGTCACAGTCTAAGGATAAGGGGTAGGCCATTTAGGACAGAAATTAGGAGGAATTTCTTCACCCAGAGAGTGGTGAACCTGTGGAATTCACTACCACAGAAGGCAGTAGAGGCCAATACATTAAATATATTCAAGAAGGAGTTGGATATATTTCTTAAGGCTAAAGGGATCAAGGGGTATGGGGAGAAAGCAGGGACCGGGTACTGAATTTGGATGATCAGCCATGATCGCATTGAATGGCGGAGCAGGCTCGAGGGGCCGAATGGCCTACTCCTGCTCCTATCTTCTATGGGCGCCATTATTGTCCGTGCGCAAAATTTAGCGCCTGGCGCTAATTATCGCTTCCGATGGCAAAATTGGCTTTTATCGCCCCTGGAGGTGATTAGAACGCTAAATCAGGCACTTCACACCTGTCTTAAGGCGCAAAGGCCGAGGAGTGAGGCGCTACCTCAGAGCGCTGGTGATGCAAGGAAGGGCAAATCAAAATGAACCTGCAAAATGCTGCTCAGTACCCAAAACCCCTTCAGCGTTGAACCTCTCCAGGAGGCTCTCTCTCTCTCTCTCTCTCTCCCTCTCTCAGAATGCGTGGTGCAAAAATGTCACCAACAAAAAATGGCAGAAAGCAGTCGCCTTTAAATAGTGCTCCCCCAGTCCCTTCCTGACTGCAAAATGCTCCCCTCAACCTTTCATTGCTAGCGGCAGGAGGCGCCACTCAATATCCGATCTGGGGCGCTACCGGGGCGTTGCGCACTAGACAGACGTCACGATCTGCCGGTGCAGGAGATCGTGGCGGTAGTGGTTAACGCCACCGCAAAATGTCGAGTTAATTTCGCAAGTGGCGCAAACATCGCCGCGCCCGGGCACTAGTTGCTTTGCGCCCCATTAGCGCCCCCTTAAGGTGCTAACGGGAGGTGCAAACCAACTGAATTTTTCCCCCAAGGTGTTCAGGAAAGATAGGGAAGGAAAGAAAGGAGGTGAGGTGGCAGTATTGATTAAGCGGAATATTACAGTGCTGGAGAGAGAGGATGTCCTGAAGGGGTCAGGGACAGATTCTATTTGGTTAGAGTTAAGAAACAATCTTCTCCTTCTTAGGCAGTCCCTCAGAACCGAGGATGACTTGCTTCCACATTAAAAATGAGTTCTCAGGTGACTGATGAGTCCAATGCGGGGCCTACAGTCTCTGTCACAGGTGGGGCAGACGGTGGTTGAAGGGGCGGGTGGGTGGGGTGCTTGGGTTGACGTGCGCTCCTTGCGCTTGGCTTCCGCTTGCTCCCGGCAAAGAGACTCGGTGTTCGGCACCTTCCCGGATGCTTCTCCTTCACTTTGTGCGGTCTTGGGCCAGGGATTCACAGGTGTCGGTGGGGATGTTGCACTTTTTCAAGGAGGCTTTGAGGGTGTCGTTGAAGCGCTTCCTCTGCCCACCTGGGGCTCTCTTGCCGTGTCGGAGCTCCGAGTAGAGCGCTTGTTTTGGGAGTCTCGTGTCGGGCATGCGGACAATGTGACCCATCCATCAGAGTTGATCGAGCGTGGTCAAAGCTTTGATGCTGGGGATGTTGGCCTGAGCGAGAACACTGACGTTGGTGCGCCTATCTTGCCAATGGATTTGCAGGATCTTGCGGAGGCAGTGTTGGTGGTACCTCTCCAGTGCTTTGAGGTGCCTGCTGTACATGGTCCATGAGGCATACAGGAGGGCGGGTATCACTGTTGCTCTGTAGATCATGAGCTTAGTGCTGGGTTTGAGGTCCTGGTCTTCAAACACTCTCTTCCTCAGGTGACCGAAGGCTGCACTGGCACACTGAAGGCGGTGTTGGACTTCGTCCTCGACGTCTGCCCTTGTTGACAGTAGGCTCCCGAGGTATGGAAAGTGGTCCACGTTGTCCAAGGCCTCGTCGTGGATTTTGATAATCGGGGGGCAGTACTGTGTGGTGGGGGCAGGTTGGTAGAGGACCTTTGTCTTACGGATGTTTAGTGTAAGGCCCATGCTCTCGTACGCTTCGGTGAAGGTGTTGACGGTGGTTTGGAGTTCAAGTGAGCGCAGACGCAAGCGTCGTCTGCATATTGTAATTCGACGACAGAGGATGGGACGACCTTGGATCTGGACTGGAGGCGACGGAAGTTAAACAGTTTCCCGTTTGTTCTGTAAATTAGCTCCACTGCAGCGGGGAGCTTACTGAGGGTGAGATGGAGCATTGCAGCAAGGAAGATCGAGAAGAGCGTTGGTGCGATGACACAGCCTTGCTTAACCCCGGTCCGTATGTGAATTAGATCTGTGGTGGAACCGTTGGTCAGGATCACGACTTGCATGTCGTCGTGAAGCAGGCGGAGGATAGTGACAAACTTTTGAGGGCAGCCGAATTTGAGGAGGACACTCCACAATCCCTCACGGTTCACAGTGTCGAAGGCCTTTGTGAGATCAAAAAAGGCCATATACAGCTATTGGTGCTGTTCCCTGCATTTCTCTTGTAATTGACGTATGGTGAAGATCATGTCCATTGTGCCCCTTAGTGGGCGGAATCCGCATTGCGACTCTGGGAGGAGCTCTTCGGCCACTGGGAGAAGGCGATTGAGGAGGATTCTTGTGATGACTTTCCCTGTGGCAGACAGCAGGGAAACTCCTCTGTAATTACCTCAATCGGACTTGTCACCTTTCTTGAAGTTGGTCACAATTACAGCGTCTGAGATCCCCTGGCATGCTTTCCTCCTTCCAGATAAGAGAAATGAGTTCATGAATTCGCACCAGTAGTGCTTCTCCGCCATGATTTAGTGCCTCGGCAGGGATTCCATCTGCTCCTCAGGCTTTGTTGTTCTTCAGTTGTCAGATGGCCTTTTTAACCTCATGCCGGGCTGGGGTTGTGCTGAGGTGGCGGCCGGTAGCATGCTGCAGGATGGAGTTGAGGACACTTGAATCAAAGACAGAGGCTCGGTTAAGGAGATTGTCATGAATCTTATCATTCATGAAGAACTGACTCATGAAATAACACTGGGTGGCCAGCTGGTGGCGCCGTCCAAGGAGTATAAATACTCGGGTGTGGGCCCAGCTTGCCCAGGACGTTTTTGTAACCAGGAACTAGTGATGCAACTAGAATCTCATGGTTGTGAAACAGTTGACTAAAGCCTTGTTTTATACTCAACCAAGTGCTTAGTGAGTTTTCTTACGTCAATTTAATCAACTGAGTATCGGCTCCACGCTCTGAGTGATTTCGGGAACAGCCAGCTATGACTTCAACTGTAGATGGGAACTCCGACGTAGTAATCAATCCATCATGGACAGACTACTCAGACCCGCCCGTCTTGACCTGGACCCAAATTCATCTACAACTGCTAAAGTATGGAAACACTGGTATCGTAACTTCAGCAACTTCCTCAGGGTGTGTGGTGAAAACGTTCCTGATAAATTAGAGATACTTGCCAATTATGTATCGAAGACTGTGTAGACTATGACTCAGCTATCCTAATATTACAGCGACTATATGTTAAGGCCCCAAACAAAATTTTTGCTCGGCATCTACTGGCCACAACTCGACAACAACCCGGGGAATCACTTGACGAATTCCTTCAAAAGCTTCGCAGGCTCAGCAAGGATTGTAATCTTAAAGCTGTCACAGCTGAGCAGTGCCAGGAGGAGTTAATTCATGATTCTTTTATTAATGGGATTGCATCTCCCTTCATACGCCAGCATCTGTTGGAGAATAAAACCCTCGAGTTACAGGCTGCCTATGACCAGGCATGTTCCCTGGGCTTAGCAAAGAGGAATGCAGATACCTATCTTTTACCACGTGCATGGGCTGCTGCTATCACTTTTAATGACTCCTTCAATAGGTCTCGGGCGGAAGCCCTCACTGATGATGACTCTAACCTAGCTGATGACAACCCTACCCTAGAAGCCTTCACTGATGACGACCCTGCCCTAGCGGCATCTTGGCAATCTGGAAGGAAGTGTTTCTTCTGTGGAGGTGCATTCCATTGTAGGAAATTTTGTCCTGCTCGTAACGCAACCTGCAATCATTGCAGTAAAAAAGGTCACTTTTCTAAGGTATGCCAGTCAAGAGCCTCTGTTAGTAAGAAAGACCAATTTTCCATGGTATACCGGTCGAGAGCCCCTGTTAGTTTTGAAGCTACTATCTATAAAACTGCTCCTCCCCCAAGAGCCACTACTAAGGTTACAGCTGCTATCTATGAAACTGCTCCTCCCCCAAGAATCACTACTAAGGTTAAAGCTGTCGAGGGTAAAACTGCTCCTCCTACCATCACAGCTGTTTTTCCCCAAAGTCTGTCCCATGCAGCCACGAAGGTTTCAGTAAATGGACACATTTTGAGTGCACTAATCGACTCATGCAGCTCTGACAGCTTCTTTAGTGAACGGGCTGTCAGTAAGTTAAAACTGCGTATTTACCCCTCGGACAGGGAAATTGCAATGGCTCTGACGACACTGACCACAAACTCTTCCGGCTTTTGTCTTGTCAATCTTATTCTCAATGGCCGCACATATTTCTCCACCTGGCTCAGGGTGCACTAAAACCTATGCAGTAATGTGCTCCTGAGACAGGATTTCCAGAAACAACACAAAAGACTCACTTTCGAGTTTGGAGGGTCAAAGCCGGAGCTTACTATTTCCAAAGTACCATTTTGTGCCCTTTCGGCGGCTTCGCTCGATGAGCCCTCCTTGTTTGCTAATCTTTCCCCCCAATGTAAGCCAATAGTCACTAAATCACGACGTTTCAGCCAAGATGATCTATCCTTTATCAAGGCAGAGATCGCTCGCCTTCTAGCTGACGGTATCATTGAGCCATGTTCATCTCCCTGGCGGGCTCAAGTCGTCGTTGTTAAAAATCCTCTGAAGCAACACAAGAAACGTCTTTGCATCGATTACTCGCAAACTATTAACCAGTATACCAAGCTGGATGTCTACCCACTACCACGCATCGATGACATGGTCAATAACCTTGCCAACTACAAGGTATTTTCAACTTTTGATTTAAAGAGCGCATATCATCAAGTATCGTTAAAGGACTCTGACAAAAAGTATACAGCCTTTGAGGCCAATGGTCGGCTTTACCAGTTTTGTCGCCTTCCATTTGGGGTTACCAATTGGGTGGCCATCTTTCAACAGGCAATGGATAGCCTAGTCAAACAGGAGAACTTAACGGACACTTTTCCATATTTGGATAATATCACCATTGCTGGTCATGACCAGAAGGAGCACGGTGCCAACCTCCAGAAATTTTTTGACGTTCTCCGTCGTCACAACTTAACCTTAAATGAGTCCACATCTGTGAAATCAGTACCATCAGTCAACATCCTTGGCTACTGGGTGGGCAACGGTGTCATCAAACCGGATCCGGAGCGACTTCGTCCGCTTCAGGAGCTCCCATCCCCTACGAATCTCAGCTCTCTTCGTCGGGCAGTCGGCATGTTCGCCTATTATGCGAAGTGGATACCCAACTTTTCCGACAAGATCCAGCCCCTGCTTCACGCGAAGTCATTTCCGTTGGAGGCAACGGCTATTTCAGCTTTCAACCTCCTCAAGCGACAACTGGAAAAAGCCACGCTTCGTTCCATCGATGAAAATCTCCCTTTCGTGGTCGAGTGCGATGCATCGGAGGTGGCGATCTCGGCTACCTTGAATCAAGGTGGTCGACCCGTTGCATTTCTGTCCAGAACTTTGCAGGGTAGCGAGCTCCGTTATCCTCCTGTCGAGAAGGAGGCTATGGCTATTATCGAAGCAGTACGTAAATGGAGTCATTTTCTCGCTCATCGCCATTTCACGCTTATAACCAATCAGCGCTCCGTGGCCTTTATGCTGGATAACTGGAAACGCACTAAGATCAAAAATAACAAAATACAACTCTGGAGGATGGAATTGGCCGCCTTTGGCTACACCATACATTATCGACCCGGCAAAGAGAATGTGGCCCCGGATACCCTCACGCGTGCATTCTGCTCTTCTATGTCAACTTCGACTCTTGCGGATCTTCATACTGACCTATGCCATCCTGGCGTTACCCGTATGTTGCACTTTGTGCGATCTAAAAATCTCCCATTTTCTACGGAAGATGTAAAAAGAACATGCTCTACCTGTAGAATTTTTGCGGAATTAAAACCGTAATCCTTCTGTCATTCGGATGGCTCGCTCATACACGTTATGCAGCCTATGCAGCGACTCAGCATTGACTTTAAAGGGCCATTGCCTTCCTCAACGCGAAACACCTACTTACTTACTATGGTGGATGAGTATTCACGCTTTCCCTTTGCTTTCCCCTGTCCCAATATGTTTACTTCCACAGTGATCAAATGCCTCAATCAAGTCTTTTCCCTTTGCGGTACGGTCAATTTCATCCACTCTGATCGGGGTCCCTCTTTCATGTCAAGCGAACTCAAAAGTTATTTTTCCCAACGGGGAATCGCCACAAGTAAAACGACACCGTATCATCCCATCGGTAACGGACAGGTTGAGAGATACAATGCTATCATTTGGAACGCTGTTCATCTTGCACTGAGGTCACGCAACCTACCAGACCAGCAGTGGGAAACTGTGCTCCCTGACGTGTTGCATTCTATCAGGTCTCTTCTTTCCATGTCCACCAATGTCACTCCTCATGAGCGATTCTTCAGGCTCCAGCATCGCTCCACTCATGGGACGCCCCTACCGTCATGGTTGGCAGCTCCCAGCCCCGCGCCAGGTGATGTAAGCAACTAGGGATGGGCAATAAATGCTGGCCTTGTCAGCAACGTTCTCATCCCATGATCGAATATTTTTAAAAATCTGTATATTATATAAAAGTACCATGGGTGTGGGTTATACAATGAACAGGGACTTCCCAGTAAGCACTTTCAAAACAACTTGTAGTACACAAGCAGTCATTTAATGCCACATAACTTCAGATTCTACCTCGATCACCACCTTTGATGTCCTTGTACCCATGGTGCTCTCTCTCTGTCAGATTCAGCATGTGATGATGTTAAAAAGGTCATTATTCACTATCTAATTAACTGTGTTATTCTATAAATGATACATAAGCAAGGAAGTTATGTTTAACCTTTATAAAGCACTGGTTAGGCCTCAGCCGGGCCCAATAATAACTCTGAGGTGTGTTCGGAGCAGAGGAGTGCGATATCGGGTGTGAAACCCGGAAGATGTCTCGGAGCCTGGGAATGCGCAATTTCAATGGGGTCACCTCATTATAATATTACTTCCGGGTTTGGCGTCTCCAATGCGCAACAGTGGGTGTAGAGCGAGCCCGAATGACGTGATCGCAACTGGAACGTTTAAGAGGCCAATCCAAGGATGGAATATGGAAGAGTTGGGAGTTGTGCTGGATTCAGGACGGGCACGGGCTGCACCAAGATTTAATGACGCCTCCCTTGATGTGCTGCTGGGGGCTGTGAGGAGCTGGAGAGAGATACCGTTCCCTACCAACGGGCGGAAGAGACCAGCTGCTGCAACGAAGAAGGCATGGCTGGAGGTTGCCCAGGAGGTGAGCAGCAGGAGCATAGTGCAGTGCTCATAGATTCAGTGCAGGAAGTTCTTTAATGACCTAACCATGTCAGTAAAGGTGAGTAGAGTTACAGGTTTACCTACATCCTGCTGGGCACACCACCCCACCCCTTCATGCAGCATTGTCAAGTCTACTCCATCACGTCACCCCTCACACCCACTTAGCATGCACGCCCACCATCCTTCTCTTTGTAGACACTTCCTCACATCCCCATCAACTCCCACTCACCCTGATCCTTATGTAATTTGATGCCTCTCCCTGATAGTCACCCTCACCAAATGCATTACATCCCTCGGGTGAACATGTGCCATTACAGTCACACATAGGCCTGTTCTTACCCCCATTGCAGGAGAAGAGAGCTCAGAACACTAGGGAGAGGGAGAGAACCAGAGGTGGGCTTCCACAGATGACAGCTGCAGAGGAGGAAGCGCTGGAGATCAGTGGCATTTCAGCATCCTTGGCCATCAGAGATGGCCACTATTCAAAAAAGGTGGTAGAGAGAAAACGGGGAATTACAGACTGGTAAGCCTGACATCGGTAGTGGGGGAAAATGCTACAGTCCATTATAAAAGATGTAATAGCAGAGCACTTGGAAAACAGTGACAGGGTCGGACAAAGTCAACATGGATTTTCAAAAGGTAAATCGTGCTTGACTAATCTACTGGAATTTTTTGAGGATGTAACTGGTAAAATAGATAAGGGAGAACCAGTGGATGTGGTGTATTTGGACTTTCAGAAGGCTTTCGATAAGGTCCTGCATAAGAGATTAGCGTGTAAAGTTAAGGCACATGGGATTGGGGGCAAGGTATTGACTTGGATAGAGAACTGGTTGGCAGACAGAAAGCAAAGAGTTGGAATAAACGAGTCTTTTTCTGAGTGGCATGCAGTGACTAGTGGGGTACCGCAGGGATCGGCCCTTGGACCCCAGCTATTCACAATATATATTAATGATCTAGACAAGGGAACTAGATGTAATATCTCCAAGTTTGCAGATGACACAAAGCTGGGTGGGCATGTGTGCTGTGAGGAAGATGCCGAGAAACTCCAGGATGATTTGGACAGGTTGGGTGATTGGGCAGAAGCATGGCAGATGCAATATAACGTGGATAAATGCGAGGTTATCCACTTTGGTGTCAAAAACAGGAAGGCAGATTATTATCTGAATGGCAATAGATTGGGAGAAGGGGAAGTGCAACGAGACCTGGATGTCCTTGTGCACCAGTCGCTGAAGGTAAGCATGCAGGTGCAGCAGGCGGTTAAGAAGGCAAATGGTATGTTGGCATTCGTAGCGAGAGGGTTTGAGTACAGGAACAAGGATGTCTTGCTGCAGTTGTACAGGGCCTTGGTGAGACCACATCTTGAGTACTGTGTGCAGTTTTGGTGGTCTTATCTGAGGAAGGATGTTCTTGCCATGGAAGGAGTTCAGCGAAGATTCACCAGGCTGATACCTGGGATGGCAGGAATGACGTATGAGGAGAGATTGGGTCGATTGGGCTTATACTCGCTGGAGTTTAGAAGAATGAGAGGGGATCTCATTGAAACTTATAAAATTCTGACAGGACTGGACAGACTAGATGCAGGAAGGATGTTCCCGATCGTCGGGGAGTCCAGAACCAGGGGTCACAGTCTAAGGATAAGGGGTAAGCCATTTCGGACAGAAATAAGGAGGAATTTCTTCACCCAGAGAGTGGTGAACCTGTGGAATTCTCTACCACAGAAGGCAGTAGAGGCCAATTCATTAAATATATTCAAGAAGGAGTTGGATATATTTCTTAAGGCTAAAGGGATCAAGGGGTATGGGGAGAAAGCAGGGACAGGGTACTGAATTTGGGTGATCAGCCATGATCGCATTGAATGGCGGAGCAGGCTCGAGGGGCCGAATGGCCTACTCCTGCTCCTATCTTCTATGTTTCTATGTTTCTATGGAGAGACTGGGACTTCCCAGCTACCTGGTGACAGAATTAAATATCAGCGACCCACATGTCATACAACACTCAGTCATGTTCACTTGATTTCAGCAGCGAGTGAAATATGATCCTCATAATGCTAAGTTGCAACATTTTTACCTTGCCAGTACTAATTCATATCTTTTCTCTCCACCAGGGCCTTCTTGTGTGCAGCAGGAATCCATGGACCTCACAGACAACGATTACTCAGTTAGGCAGTTAGTTGAGTTTTCACCTGGTGATTCACAGGTCACAAGTGAGCACGAGCAGACAGTGGTGACAGGGACAGCTGTGGAGAGTCCACATCGAAGCCCTCTCCAAGCTCTGCTCAGCTGGACACAGACGCTGTACACTGGGGTCCCTCGATAAAAAGGATAATCATTGAGGGGCGGCAGAAAATTTGCAACGTACTGACAGGCCTCCCACACACAATTGCAGAGAGAATGGAGGAGTCAAGCTCAAGCGTGGGATGATGTCGCAGGGCATTGTGAGGATGTCTTCTTGCATGGATAGACTGGCCAACTCTGTGGAACGTCAAATGCTCCAAACAAATGAGTCCATGCCCGCCTTGACCAAGGCTGTGCAGACTCGCGATGCCAACATGTCTGGCGCCTTAAGTAGGATGACTGACACTTTAGACTGGGCCTTACAGCGCAGCTCCAAGCTGTTCTCCAGCAAAGTGGTAGGAAGGATGTGGCATTGGCCCAGGAGAGGGATGATGGCAAAAGGGGACATGGAAGTGGGGACTCCACTCAAAGCGCTCCCACTTCTCACCCGTTGCCCCCCCCCCCTCAGCCAGTACCCGACATTCCGCCTCTTCCCCCAATGACTGAGTCTGCCCTGCACAGGTGCAGGCGGAGCAGTCTTTGGTGGGGCCCTCGGGCTCCAAAACTGAGAGGTTGTCAGCCTCTGGGCCTGATCACTGGGCCTGCTTCTGGGGAAGGTGGGACTTGTACAAGTCGGACGGGTTGCACCTGAACCAGAGCGGAACAAATATCCTTGCGGGGAGGTTTGCTAGCACTATTCGGGGGGGTTTAAACTAAAGTGGCAGGGGATTGGGAACCTGAGTAGGGAGACAGAGGAAAGGAAAACAGGGATAAAAGCAAAAGATAGGAAGGAGAAAAACAAAAGTGGCAGTCAGAGAAATCAACAGTTTAAATCAAACATGGCCACAATAAATAATAATTCTAATAGGTCTAAGAGTGTTAAAAAAACAAGCCTGAAGGCTTTGTGTCTTAATGCGAGGAGCATTTGTAATAAGGTGGATGAATTGGCTGCGCAAATAGAGGTAAACAAATATGATTTGGTTGGGATTACAGAAACGTGGCTCAAGGATGGCCAAGACTGGGAACTCAACATCCAGGGGTATTCGATATTCAGGAAAGATGGGCAAAAAGGAAAGGGAGGTGGGGTAGCATTACTGGTTAAAGAAGGGATTAATACAATTGTAATGAAGGATATTAGCTCTGATGATGTGGAATCTGTATGGGTAGAATTGAGAAATACCAAGGGGAAAAAAACATTAGTGGGAGTGGTATATAGACCTCCAAACAGTAAGGCGGAGGTTGGGGATGGCATTAAAAGGGAAATTAAAGAAGCGTGCAATAAGGGCACAGCAGTCTTCATGGGTGACTTTAATCTACATATAGATTGGGCCAACCAAATTAGTAACAATACTGTGGAGGAGGAATTCCTGGAGTGTTTATGGGATGGCTTCCTGGACCAATTTCACAGAATCACAGAATCTACAGTGCAGATAGAGGCCATTTCGGCCCATCGAGCCTGCACCGACACATATCCCACCCTATCCCTGTAACCCCACGTATTTAATCCCCTAACACTAAGGGTCAATTTATCATAGCCAAATCAACCTAACCTGCACATCTTTGGACTGTGGGAGGAAACCGGAGCACCCGGAGGAAATTTGTCGAGGAACCAACCAGAGATCAGCCCATCTTAGACTGGGTATTATGTAACAAGAAAGGATTAATTAGCAATCTTGTTGTACGAGGCCCCTTGGGTCGGAGCGATCATAATATGATCGAATTCTTCATTAAGATGGAGAATGAAGTATTTGACTCAGAGACTAGGGTCCCGAATTTAAATAAAGGAAACTACGATGGTCTGAGGAGCGAGTTGGGTAGGATTGATTGGGGAATGGCACTCAAAGGGTTGACGGTGGATAGGCAATGGCAAACATTCAAAGACCGAATGGATGAGCTACAGAATTTGTTCATCCCAGTTTGGCATAAAAATAAAACAAAAAAGGTGACTCAACCATGGCTAACAAGGGAAATTAGGGATAGCATAAGATCCAAGGAGAGGACATATAAATTGGCTAGAAAAAGCAATAATCCTGAGGATTGGGAGCAGTTTAGGAGTCAACAAAGGAGGACAAAGGGATTAATTAAGAAAGGGAAAATAGAATATGAGAGTAAGCTAGCTGGGAACATAAAAACTGACTGTAAAAGCTTTTATAGATATGTAAAGAGAAAAGATTGGTGAAGTCAAGCGTAGGTCCCTTACAGTCAGAATCAGGGGAATTTATAATGGGAAACAAGGAAATGGCAGACCAACTAAATACAGACTTTGGTTCTGTCTTCACAAAGGAGGACACAAATAACCTCACAGATGTTGTGTATGTACCTTTAAGGGAATAACTGGTCTCAGACTGCAGTACCGGCAGTGACCACCCCTGTATAAAAGGTGCTAGCAAGCCTCTGTAGTTTCAGTTTCCCGATTGACTCCATTCAGTAAAGACTTGTTTAAATCAACTCCTGCTGTCCGTGTCTCAATTATACACGGACATAATATTGGCGACGAGCAGATACGAACTTACCTACAGTCTGCACCACCTCCTGGGATCCATTCCTGAAGCGAAGTGAGCAGAGGTCGAGGCCAGAAGGAAGAAAGAAGCAGTAGAAACGGGCGTCGACCGTGGGCATCCGCCCCTGAGTCAGCGGAGTTGAAGATTGCTGGAGAAGCTGTCGAGAGCAGGGCCTGGTTCCTGTCGACGGTGCTTCAGCTAATCGGGCTGGTGGCAGGTAGTACACTGATCCTTCCTGGGCTGCGGTGGTCGAGAACTCGAGCGGGTGGCTTGCAACGGGGCCGAGCAGCGTTGTCGGGAAGAGGAGAGAGAGAGAGGGTGGAGCACACAGGGCGCGGCCGGTGCTACGAAGCCGGGCAGCGTACGGACCTGAGAAGAGGGAGGCAAGAGTCCCACAGCGTTGTTCCACGACGGGAAAATAATAAAATTTAAAAAAAATATTAAACGCGCAGAAAACCGCGAGGAGCTGCAGGTTGCAACAGAAACCGCGGGAAGCAGCGCTAGCAACAGCGGGGAAGACGGCAAAGCGTGGGAGGTGCCATCTTAATCAGCAGGGAAGAAGGCAAAGCGCGGGAGGCGCCATTTTGTTAAATCGGGGAAGAAGGCAAAGCACGGGAGGCGCCATTTTAGATTTTCAAGATGCCGAAGACTGGCTGTATCACTGCCTTTGATAATACAATAGAGGACTGGACCACGTATGTGGAAAGAGTCGAGGTATATTGCGAGGCAAACGAAATAGCCGATGAGAAAAAGGCATCGGTATTGCTAAACTTAATGGGCGCTAGAACGTACGGCCTATTGCGGGACCTGATTACTCCAGCCAAACTGAAGGCGAAGAGTTTTAACGAAATTGTTGCTGTCCTACAGGAACACCTAAACCCTGCACCGCTGCTGATAGCAGAAAGATTTAAATTCCACAGGAGAAATCAGCATAAAGATGAGAGCAATGCTGAGTACCTTACGGAACTACACAAGCTATCAAAGCACTGCCAGTTCAGAGCAGGACTGGCAGATACCCTACGGGACAAATTTGTCTGTGGACTCCTGAGTGAAGGAACACAGAAGAAGTTACTCTCAGAGAAAGAGCTGACGCTAGATAAGGCTTTCAGCGTGGCAGTATCGTACGAAGCAGCAGCCAGGGGAGCTGCGGAAATACAACAAAATCCACAGGAATACGGCACCCACGAAATGACACGGGGATTTGCAAAATGTTATCGCTGCGGCAGAACTAACCATGACCAGAAGGACTGCTGGTCCAAGGACAAAATATGCAGGCAATGCGGAAAGATGGGACACATTGCACGAGTTTGCAGGTCTGGGAAGAAGACCAGCGACAACAAAAAGGCTACTAAGGAACCGTACAAGAAAGTACAAAAGATGACGGACAGTAGTTCCGAAGACCAGATGAGCGATAGTGAATCCGGGAACAAGAGACTAAGCTGTCTCAAACTTCACAATATAATCACAAAAGAGGATCACCGAACCATTTGGGTCACCCTCACGATAGCAGGGTCCCAAGTTAAAATGGAATTGGATACAGGATCAGCGCTAACCATCATGAATCAACTACACTACGAGCGGCTATTCTCACACATACCCTTGAGAGGGGCATCCATTGTCTTGACGACGTATACGGGGCAAAAAGTATACCCCAGAGGAAAAATAAGGGTGCCTGTCGAATACAACAGCAAGAAAATACGGAAATTGTATCTCTACATACTGCAAAATGGTGGACCACCGTTATTGGGACGTGAATGGATCAGGAAGATAAGCTTAGATTGGCACTCCATTCATGCAATGACGGTGGATGGTAAAAAAGATGAAGACGTCACTCCTGGACGATTGTCAACAATCTTAGCTAACGCCAAAGAGGTATTTCAACAAGAACTGGGCTCACTTAAAGGCGTAACCGCCTCGATAAAAATAGAAGAGAATGCAATTCCCAAGTTTTTCAAAGCAAGACCGGTACCATATGCAATTCGCCCAGCCGTCGAGGCAGAGCTGGAGAATCTGGAGAAGGCAGGCGTGTTGTCTAAGGTCGGCTGGAGCGAGTGGGCGACACCCATCGTTCCTGTCATGAAGAAAACGTTAAGCAATAAGTCTGAGGAGCCAAGGAAGGTTCACATCTGTGGGGACTTCAAGGTGACGGTGTACCTAGTCCTTCACACAGTACAATATCCTCTTCCAAGGATAGAAGACATCTTCGCCTCACTATCTGGAGGGAAGCGTTTTACAAAAATTGACCTAGCACAAGCATATTTGCAGATGGAGGTTGAAGAATCCTCTAGGAAGTATCTCACGATAAACACTCACAAAGGTCTTTACCAGTATCATCGATTGGTATTCGGAGTAGCATCGGCTCCGGCGATATGGCAAAGAGCAATGGAACAAGTCCTGCAAGGGATTCCGGGGACTCAGTGTTACTTGGACGACATCCTTGTGACAGGTGAAGATGACAGTGAACACCTTAACAACCTAGAACAGCTGCTCACTAGACTACGGGAACATGGGCTACGAGCCAACCGCCCCAAGTGCGAGTTTTTTAAGAAACAGATATCGTATTGTGGCCACGTGATTGATGAAGAGGAGTTACATAAGTCCCCTGACAAAATTGAAGCGGTTGTTAAGGCCCCAGCGCCTGAAAATGTGTCGCAACTGAGGTCATTCCTCGGATTGGTGAATTACTACCATAAGTTTTTACCGAATTTGTCCACAATTCTGCACCCACTGAACGCCCTACTACGAACGGGAGTAGCATGGAAATGGAGCAATGACTGTAAGCAGGCCTTTCAGAAGAGTAAGGACTTAATCACTTCAAGAGAAGTATTGGCTCACTACAACCCAGCACTGCCGATCAGACTGGCGTGTGATGCGTCTCCCTACGGCATTGGGGCGATACTGTCAGATAAATTCCTTGATGGTTTAGAGAGGCCGATAGCTTTTGCGTCACGCTCGTTAACTTCTGCTGAGCGTAACTACGCCCAGATTGACAGAGAGGCCCTCAGCCTAGTGTGGGGGGTGAAGAAGTTCAATCACTACCTGCACGGTCAAATATTTACTCTACTAACTGATCATCAACCTCTTGTCTCCATTTTCTACCCTCAGAAGGGCATACCGATAATGACAGCGCAACGGCTGCAGAGGTGGTCCCTTTTCCTAGGGGCACACCAATATGACATCGAGTACAAAGGAACTAAACAGCATGGGAATGCTGATGGATTGTCGCGCCTACCATTGCCGACGGTGGAAGAAGACCTTGCAGTGGGTCCAATGGAGATATTCCACTCGACCATAGCCGAATGTCTCCCTGTGACGAATGCAAACATAGAAAAGGAAACACGAAATGACCCGACACTATCCCGGGTCTATGATTTAACGGTGAAGGGATGGCCAGCACATGGCGAACCACTGCTGCCAGCATTCTCGCCGAGAAGAGAACAGCTGTCAGTGTGCAGAGGAATCTTGATGTGTGGATCCAGAGTAGTAATTCCACCCAAATTGCAGGATAGAGTGCTCAATGAGCTTCATGAGGGTCATCTGGGAGGGGTAAAAATGAAGAACTTAGCCAGAGCGTTTGTGTGGTGGCCGGGAATCGATAGAGAAATCGAAGAGATGACCAAGAGCTGTACAGGATGCCAGAAGGTCCAAAACGCCCCACCACAAGCTCCTCTACATCCATGGGAGTGGCCCTCATCTCCATGGCAAAGGGTGCACATTGATTTTGCTGGTCCCTTCATGGACTCGATGTTTTTAATTGCGGTGGATGCACATTCAAAGTGGCCAGAGGTAATAAAAATGTCCTCAACCACCACAGAAAAAACTATCACAGTCTTACGAACCATATTCGCCAGGAATGGGCTGCCTGAACAGATTTGCTCTGACAATGGACCACAGTTTGTGTCTGAAGAGTTCCGGAGGTTCTTAAAGAACAATGGTGTTAAGCATTACACATCTGCCCCATATCACCCAGCCACTAATGGATTGGCCGAGAGGTTTATTCAAACATTCAAGAAGGCTATCAAGGCAATGTGTAATGAAGATATACCCCTACAACACAAGGTGGACAACTTCTTGTTTGCCTACCGGAATGCGACACATGCGGTTACCAACCAAACTCCAGCCATGATGTTCTTCAATCGAAGACTACGATGCCGCTTGGATTTGGTTAAGCCAAACATCCGAAGAGATGTGGAGAACAGGCAGTTTCAGAATATGAATGAAAGGCCGACCAGGAGTTTTAAGATAGGTCAACCAGTTTTGGCCCGGGACTACCGCACTGAGAAATGGCAGCCAGGAACGATTTGTACACGACAAGGACCTCTCATGTATACCGTGGACGTTGGGGAGAGCATTGTAAGATGCCATGCTGACCAGATTCTAGAGTCACTGGAAAACGTCAACTCCACACCACGATCTGTTACACCTGGCAATGAAATCGACGTACCAATTGCAGCTACCGCAGAATCGGTGATATTGGAAGCAGATGAACCAAACAACGACATGGATCCAGACTCAAACTTGCCAGAAGAACCTAATACTCCAAAGAGGCGTTATCCAGACAGAATCAGGAAGCCTCCTCAAAGACTGAACTTATAATTGCTTAACCTCAACCAATGTATCTAGCAACCGTAATTGTGATTGTAATTAGTTATCATTTAGTTGTTAAATGAATGTTATGTACTGTTTATCTAAAAGGGGAGGAATTGTTGTGTATGTACCTTTAAGGGAATAACTGGTCTCAGGCTGCAGTACCGGCAGTGACCACCCCTGTATAAAAGGCGCTAGCAAGCCTCTGTAGTTTCAGTTTCCCGATTGACTCCATTCAGTAAAGACTTGTTTAAATCAACTCCTGCTATCCGTGTCTCAATTATACACGGACATAATAACAGAGATGCCGGGGAACATAGGGTCTAATGAGAGGGAGGAACTGAAATAAATCAGTATCTGTGGGGAAATGGTGTTAGGAAAATTGACGGGACTGAAGGCCGATAAATCCCTAGGGCCTGATGGTCCACATCCCAAGGTACTTAAGGAAGTGGCCCGAGAGATAGTAGATGCATTGCTGGTCATCTTCCAGAACTCGATAGACTCTGGAACAGTACCCATGGATTGGAGGGTAGCCCACCAGTCGCTGAAAGTAAGCATGCAGGTGCAGCAGGCGGTTAAGAAGGCAAATGGTATGTTGGCCTTCGTAGCAAGAGGGTTCGAGTACCGGAACAAGGATGTCTTGCTACAGTTGTACAGGGCCTTGGTGAGACCGCACCTTGAGTATTGTGTGCAGTTTTGGTCACCTTACCTGAGGAAGGACGTTCTTGCCATGGAGGGAGTGCAGCGAAGATTCACCAGGCTGATACCTGGGATGGCAGGAATGACGTATGAGGAGAGATTGTGTTGATTGGGCTTATACTAACTGGAGTTTAGAAGATTGAGAGGGGATCTCATCGAAACCTATAAAATTCTGTCAGATCTGGACAGACTAGATGCAGGAAGGATGTTTCTGATGGCCGGGGAGTCAAGAACCAGGGGTCATAGTCTAAGGATAAGGGGTAAGCCATTTAGGACTGAAATGAGGAGAAACTTCTTCACCCAGAGAGTGGTGAACCTGTGGAATTCTCTGCCACAGAGGGTGGTGGAGGCCAGTTCATTAAATATATTCAAGAAAGAGTTGGATATATTTCTTGAGGCTAAAGGGATCAAGGGATATGGGGAGAAGGCAGGGACAGGGGACTGAATTTTGATGATCAGCCATGATCTCACTGAATGGCGGAGCAGGCTCGAAGGGCCGAATGGCCTACTCCTGCTCCTATCTTCTATGTTTCTATGTTTCATGTTACCCCACTATTCAAAAAAGGTGGTAGAGAAAAAGCAGGGAATTATAGACCGGTAAGCCTGACATCGGTAGTGGGGAAAATGCTAGAGCCTATTATAAAAGATGTAATAGCAGAGCACTTGGAAAACAGAGACAGGATCGGACAAAGTCAACATGGATTTACAAAAGGTAAATGATGCTTGACTAATCTACTGGAATTTTTTGAGGATGTAACTGGTAAAATAGATAAGGGAGAACCAGTGGATGTGGTGTATTTGGACTTTCAGAAGGCTTTCGATAACGTCCCACATAAGAGATTAGCGTGCAACATTAAGGCACAAGGGATTGGGGGGCAAGGTATTGACTTGGATAGAGAACTGGTTGGCGGACAGAAAGCAAAGAGTTGGAATAAACGGGTCATTTTCCGAGTGGCAGGCAGTGACTAGTGGGATACCGCAAGGATCGGTCCTAGGACCCCAGCTGTTCACAATATATATTAATGATCTGGACGAGGGAATTGGATGTAATATCTCCAAATTTGTAGACGACACAAAGCTGGGTGGGAGGGTAAGCTGTGAGGAGGATGTCGTGAAACTCCAGTACGATTTGGACAGGTTGGGTGATTGGGCAGTAACATGGCAAATGCACTATAATGTGGATAAATGTGAGGTTATCCACTTTGGTGGCAAAAACAGGAAGGCAGATTATTATTTGAATGGCAATAGATTGGGTGAAGGGGAAGTGCAAAGAGACCTGGGTGTTATTGTGCACCAGTCGCTGAAGGTAAGCATGCAGGTGCAGCAGGCGGTTAAGAAGGCAAATGGTATGTTGGCCTTCGTAGCAAGAGGGTTCGAGTACAAGAACAAGGATGTCTTGCTGCAGTTGTCCAGGGCCTTGGTGAGACCGCACCTTGAGTATTGTGTGCAGTTTTGGTCACCTTACCTGAGGAAGGACGTTCTTGCCATGGAGGGAGTGCAGCGAAGATTCACCAGGCTGATACCTGGGATGGCAGGAATGACGTACGAGGAGAGATTGTGTCGATTGGGCTTATACTAACTGGAGTTTAGAAGATTGAGAGGGGATCTCATCGAAACCTATAAAATTCTGTCAGCTCTGGACAGACTAGACGCAGACAGGATGTTTCTGATGGCTGGGGAGTCCAGAACCAGGGGTCATAGTCAAAGGATAAGGGGTAAGCCATTTAGGACAGAAATGAGGAGGAATTTCTTCACCCAGAGAGTGGTGAACCTGTGGAATTCTCTGCCACAGAGGGCGGTGGAGGCCAGTTCATTAAATATATTCAAGAAAGAGTTGGATATGTTTCTTGAGGCTAAAGGGATCAAGGGATATGGGGAGAAGGCAGGGACAGGGTACTGAATTTGGATGATCAGCCATGATCTCATTGAATGGCGGAGCAGGCTCGAGGGGCCGAATGGCCTACTCCTGCTCCTATCTTCTATGTTTCTATGTTTCTATGTTAAGAGCCTCTCAGCAGTCAGAGCAGGGATCTGAGCAGCCTGCCTCTACCTCTGCTGAAACCACAGAGGTTGCACCACGTAGGAGCGGTAGGAAAAGGAAGAGTAAAGCCTTGTAGTTGTAGAAGTGTATACACGTGAATGTTTGACAAAATGTTATGTTGTTAAGTTTCCGTACTTTAGTAGAATCACATAAAATTTTAGATTTGCGCCACTTTGCCATGTTGCCCATTCTTGATGGCAACTCGCATTTTCAGTTGCTTGTAGATGAGTGGGAAGACATGAATTGACAGGCACCAATGTGGGGATGTGCAATGGGTAGTTGGTTGGTTACAGGACTGCTTTGTGTGGGATTGGGGGGGGGTGGGGGATGAGGGTGGCCAATGGATGTGGTTGTTTCATCAGTTTAGTGGTGGTAACTAACTGAACCTTACAGCAGAATCCCTGGCATCCCGAGCAGGCTGGTGAGTGGTTGGTGCAGCGTTGGTGGTGCCAGCTCCATCCTCCACTTCCTCCTCCTCCTCTGACTTGTCCGTAGATGATCTGCGATCTGTGCCTTGTTCTTCCTGCAGCACCAATCCTCACTGCTACGCAAAGTTGTGCAGGGTGCAGCACACCATGATCCTTCTGGAGACCCTGGCTGGTGCATAATGAAGGGCGCCTCTAGATCTGTCCAGGCACCTGAAGCTCATCTTGAGCATGCCGATCGCTTGCTCAATGACACATCTGGTGATCATATAGCTTTCTTTGAACAACTCTTAGGCTTCATTGGTCGGTTTCCTCATGGGTGTCAACAGCCAAGTTTCAAGAGAGCATCCTTTATCTCTTAGCAGCCACCCCTTGAGTCTGCTTGTAGGCCCAAAGACGACAGAGAGCTTGGACTTCCGCAGAATAAAAGCATCATGGCAGCTCCTCAGGAATCTTGTGGTTGTACACCAGCTGTACATTGATGGAGTGGAAGCCCTTGCGGTTGACGAATACTCCTGATTGATCTGGGTATGCGCGGATTGCCACGTGTTTGTAATCGATGATGCCCTGCACCTGTAGGAAGCCAACCTGAGTGCCTGCTCATTCTGGCTACTGTCATCACAGGTAAAGTTGACATAATTGTCGGTCTTGGCAAACACCCATCAGTCACCTGCCTTATGTATTGTGTGCAGCCCCCTGCCCTTCGGAGAGGTCAAGGAAGCTGAGCCTCTGCCTGCACACTTTGTTAAATGGGTAATGCCTCCTGCGATCTAGACCCCAGTGCTGCTCTCCTCACTGCTGTCGCTCCCCTCTGTGATACTCCCCTCTGTGATACTCCCTCTGTGATACTCCCCTCACTGCTACTCCCTCTGTGATACTCCCCTCACTGCTACTCCCTCTGTGATACTCCCCTCACTGTCGCTCCCCTCTGTGATACTCCCCTCACTGCCACTCCCCTCTGTGATACTCCCCTCACTGCTACTCCCTCTGTGATACTCCCCTCACTGCTACTCCCCTCTGTGATACTCCCCTCACTGCTACTCCCTCTGTGATACTCCACTCACTGTCGCTCCCTCTGTGATACTCCCCTCACTGCTACTCCCCTCTGTGATACTCCCCTCACTGCTACTCCCTCTGTGATACTCCCCTCACTGCTACTCCACTCTGTGATACTCCCCTCACTGCTACTCCCTCTGTGATACTCCCCTCACTGCTACTCCCTCTGTGATACTCCCCTCACTGCTACTCCCTCTGTGATACTCCCCTCACTGCTACTCCCCTCTGTGATACTCCCCTCACTGCTACTCCCTCTGTGATACTCCCCTCACTGTCGCTCCCTCTGTGATACTCCACTCACTGCCGCTCCCCTCTGTGATACTCCCCTCACTGCTGCTCCCTCTGTGATACTCCCCTCACTGCCGCTCCCCTCTGTGATACTCCCCTCACTGCTACTCCCTCTGTGATACTCCCCTCACTGCTACTCCCTCTGTGATACTCCCCTCACTGCTACTCCCTCTGTGATACTCCCCTCACTGCTACTCCCTCTGTGATACTCCCCTCACTGCTGCTCCCTCTGTGATACTCCCCTCACTGCCGCTCCCCTCTGTGATGCTCCCCTCACTGCTACTCCCTCTCTGATACTCCCCTCACTGCTACTCCCTCTGTGATACTCCCCTCACTGCCGCTCCCCTCTGTGATACTCCCCTCACTGCTGCTCCCCTCTGTGATACTCCCCTCACTGCTACTCCCTCTGTGATACTCCCCTCACTGCCGCTCCCCTCTGTGATACTTCCCTCACTGCTACTCCACTCTGTGATACTCCCCTCACTGCTACTCCCCTCTGTGATACTCCCCTCACTGCCGCTCCCCTCTGTGATACTCCCCTCACTGCTACTCCCCTCTGTGATACTCCCCTCACTGTCGCTCCCCTCTGTGATACTCCCCTCACTGCCGCTCCCTCTGTGATACTCCCCTCACTGTCGCTCCCTCTGTGATACTCCCCTCACTGCTACTCCCTCTGTGATACTCCCCTCACTGCCGCTCCCCTCTGTGATACTCCCCTCACTGCCGCTCCCTCTGTGATACTCCCCTCACTGCTACTCCCTCTGTGATACTCCCCTCACTGCTGCTCCCCTCTGTGATACTCCCCTCACTGCCGCTCCCTCTGTGATACTCCCCTCACTGCCGCTCCCCTCTGTGATACTCCCCTCACTGCTACTCCCTCTGTGATACTCCCCTCACTGCCGCTCCCCTCTGTGATACTCCCCTCACTGCCGCTCCCTCTGTGATACTCCCCTCACTGCTACTCCCTCTGTGATACTCCCCTCACTGTCGCTCCCCTCTGTGATACTCCCCTCACTGTCGCTCCCTTCTGTCATACTCCCCTCACTGCTGCTCCCCTCTGTGATACTCCCCTCACTGCCGCTCCCTCTGTGATACTCCCCTCACTGCCGCTCCCCTCTGTGATACTCCCCTCACTGCTACTCCCTCTGTGATACTCCCCTCACTGTCGCTCCCCTCTGTGATACTCCGCTCACTGTCGCTCCCTTCTGTGATACTCCCCTCACTGCTACTCCCTCTGTGATACTCCCCTCACTGCCGCTCCCCTCTGTGATACTCCCCTCACTGCCGCTCCCTCTGTGCTACTCCCCTCACTGCTACTCCCTCTGTGATACTCCCCTCACTGCTACTCCCTCTGTGATACTCCCCTCACTGCCGCTCCCTCTGTGATACTCCCCTCACTGTCGCTCCCCTCTGTGATACTCTCCTCACTGTCGCTCCCTCTGTGATACTCCCCTCACTGCTGCTCCCTCTGTGACACTCCCCTCACTGTCGCTCCCTCTGTGATACTCCCCTCACTGTCGCTCCCTCTGTGATACTCCCCTCACTGTCGCTCCCTCTGTGATACTCCCCTCACTGCCGCTCCCTCTGTGATACTCCCCTCACTGCTACTCCCCTCTGTGATACTCCCCTCACTGCCGCTCCCTCTGTGATACTCCCCTCACTGCTACTCCCTCTGTGATACTCCCCTCACTGCTACTCCCTCTGTGATACTCCCCTCACTGCCGCTCCCTCTGTGATACTCCCCTCACTGCTACTCCCTCTGTGATACTCCCCTCACTGCTACTCCCTCTGTGATACTCCCCTCACTGCTACTCCCTCTGTGATACTCCCCTCACTGCCGCTCCCTCTGTGATACTCCCCTCACTGCCGCTGCCTCTGTGATACTCCCCTCACTGCTGCTCCCTCTGTGATACTCCCCTCACTGCTACTCCCTCTGTGATACTCCCCTCACTGCTACTCCCTCTGTGATACTCCCCTCACTGCTGCTCCCCTCTGTGATACTCCCCTCACTGCTACTCCCTCTGTGATACTCCCCTCACTGCTACTCCCTCTGTGATACTCCCCTCACTGCTACTCCCTCTGTGATACTCCCCTCACTGCTACTCCCTCTGTGATACTCCCCTCACTGCCGCTCCCTCTGTGATACTCCCCTCACTGTCGCTCCCTCTGTGATACTCCCCTCACTGCCGCTCCCTCTGTGATACTCCCCTCACTGTCGCTCCCCTCTGTGATACTCCGCTCACTGCCGCTCCCTCTGTGATACTCCCCTCACTGTCGCTCCCTCTGTGATACTCCCCTCACTGTCGCTCCCCTCTGTGATACTCCCCTCACTGCCGCTCCCCTCTGTGATACTCCCCTCACTGCCGCTCCCCTCTGTGATACTCCCCTCACTGCTGCTCCCTCTGTGATACTCCCCTCACTGCTACTCCCTCTGTGATACTCCCCTCACTGCCGCTCCCCTCTGTGATACTCCCCTCACTGCCGCTTCCTCTGTGATACTCCCCTCACTGCTACTCCCTCTGTGATACTCCCCTCACTGCCACTCCCCTCTGTGATACTCCCCTCACTGCCGCTCCTTCTGTGATACTCCCCTCACTGCTGCTCCCTCTGTGATACTCCCCTCACTGCCGCTCCCCTCTGTGATACTCCCCTCACTGCCGCTCCCTCTGTGATACTCCCCTCACTGCCGCTCCCCTCTGTGATACTCCCCTCACTGCTACTCCCTCTGTGATACTCCCCTCACTGCTACTCCCTCTGTGATACTCCCCTCACTGCTACTCCCTCTGTGATACTCCCCTCACTGCTACTCCCCTCTGTGATACTCCCCTCACTGCTACTCCCTCTGTGATACTCCCCTCACTGCCGCTCCCCTCTGTGATACTCCCCTCACTGCTGCTCCCCTCTGTGATACTCCCCTCACTGCTACTCCCTCTGTGATACTCCCCTCACTGTCGCTCCCCTCTGTGATACTCACCTCACTGTCGCTCCCCTCTGTGATACTCCCCTCACTGCTGTCGCTCCCTCTGTGATACTCCCCTCACTGCCGCTCCCCTCTGTGATACTCACCTCACTGTCGCTCCCCTCTGTGATTCTCCCCTCACTGCTGTCGCTCCCTCTGTGATACTCCCCTCACTGTCGCTCCCTCTGTGATACTCCCCTCACTGCTACTCCCTCTGTGATACTCCCCTCACTGCTACTCCCTCTGTGATACTCCCCTCACTGCTACTCCCTCTGTGATAATCCCCTCACTGCTACTCCCTCTGTGATACTCCCCTCACTGTCGCTCCCTCTGTGATACTCCCCTCACTGCTACTCCCTCTGTGATACTCCCCTCACTGCTACTCCCTCTGTGATACTCCCCTCACTGCTGCTCCCTCTGTGATACTCCCCTCACTGCTACTCCCTCTGTGATACTCCCCTCACTGTCGCTCCCCTCTGTGATACTCCCCTCACTGCCGCTCCCCTCTGTGATACTCCCCTCACTGCTACTCCCTCTGTGATACTCCCCTCACTGTCGCTCCCCTCTGTGATACTCCCCTCACTGCTACTCCTTCTGTGATACTCCCCTCACTGCTGCTCCCCTCTGTGATACTCCCCTCACTGCCGCTCCCTCTGTGATACTCCCCTCACTGTCGCTCCCCTCTGTGATACTCCCCTCACTGCTGCTCCCTCTGTGATACTCCCCTCACTGCTACTCCCTCTGTGATACTCCCCTCACTGTCGCTCCCTCTGTGATACTCCCCTCACTGCTACTCCCCTCTGTGATACTCCCCTCACTGCTACTCCCCTCTGTGATACTCCCCTCACTGCTACTCCCCTCTGTGATACTCCCCGCACTGTCGCTCCCTCTGTGATACTCCCCTCACTGCTACTCCCTCTGTGATACTCCCCTCACTGCCGCTCCCTCTGTGATACTCCCCTCACTGCTACTCCCTCTGTGATACTCCCCTCACTGTCGCTCCCTCTGTGATACTCCCCTCACTGCTGCTCCCCTCTGTGATACTCCCCTCACTGTCGCTCCCCTCTGTGATACTCCCCTCACTGTCGCTCCCCTCTGTGATACTCCCCTCACTGCCGCTCCCTCTGTGATACTCCCCTCACTGTCGCTCCCCTCTGTGATACTCCCCTCACTGCTACTCCCTCTGTGATACTCCCCTCACTGCTACTCCCTCTGTGATACTCCCCTCACTGTCACTCCCTCTGTGATACTCCCCTCACTGCTGCTCCCTCTCTGATACTCCCCTCACTGCTACTCCCTCTGTGATACTCCCCTCACTGCTACTCCCCTCTGTGATACTCCCCTCACTGTCGCTCCCTCTGTGATACTCCCCTCACTGCTACTCCCTCTGTGATACTCCCCTCACTGCTACACCCCTCTGTGATACTCCCCTCACTGTCGCTCCCTCTGTGTTACTCCCCTCACTGTCGCTCCCTCTGTGATACTCCCCTCACTGCTGCTCCCTCTGTGATACTCCCCTCACTGCTACTCCCTCTGTGATACTCCCCTCACTGCTACTCCCCTCTGTGATACTCCCCTCACTGTCGCTCCCTCTGTGATACTCCCCTCACTGCTACTCCCTCTGTGATACTCCCCTCACTGCTACTCCCCTCTGTGATACTCCCCTCACTGCTACTCCCCTCTGTGATACTCCCCTCACTGTCGCTCCCTCTGTGATACTCCCCTCACTGCCGCTCCCCTCTGTGATACTCCCCTCACTGCCGCTCCCCTCTGTGATACTCCCCTCACTGCTACTCCCTCTGTGATACTCCCCTCACTGTCGCTCCCCTCTGTGATACTCCCCTGACTGCTACTCCCTCTGTGATACTCCCCTCACTGCTACTCCCTCTGTGATACTCCCCTCACTGTCGCTCCCTCTGTGATACTCCCCTCACTGCTACTCCCTCTGTGATACTCCCCTCACTGTCGCTCCCTCTGTGATACTCCCCTCACTGTCGCTCCCTCTGTGATACTCCCCTCACTGCTACTCCCCTCTGTGATACTCCCCTCACTGTCGCTCCCCTCTGTGATACTCCCCTCACTGCTACTCCCTCTGTGATACTCCCCTCACTGCTACTCCCTCTGTGATACTCCCCTCACTGTCGCTCCCTCTGTGATACTCCCCTCACTGCCGCTCCCCTCTGTGATACTCCCCTCACTGCTGCTCCCTCTGTGATACTCCCCTCACTGCTGCTCCCTCTGTGATACTCCCCTCACTGCCGCTCCCCTCTGTGATACTCCCCTCACTGCTACTCCCTCTGTGATACTCCCCTCACTGCTACTCCCTCTGTGATACTCCCCTCACTGCTACTCCCTCTGTGATACTCCCCTCACTGTCGCTCCCCTCTGTGATACTCCCCTCACTGCTACTCCCTCTGTGATACTCCCCTCACTGCTACTCCCTCTGTGATACTCCCCTCACTGCTACTCCCTCTGTGATACTCCCCTCACTGTCGCTCCCCTCTGTGATAATCCCCTCACTGCTACTCCCTCTGTGATACTCCCCTCACTGCTACTCCCTCTGTGATACTCCCCTCACTGCTACTCCCTCTGTGATACTCCCCTCACTGCCGCTCCCCTCTGTGATACTCCCCTCACTGCTACTCCCTCTGTGTGATACTCCCCTCACTGTCGCTCCCTCTGTGATACTCCCCTCACTGCCGCTCCCCTCTGTGATACTCCCCTCACTGTCGCTCCCCTCTGTGATACTCCCCTCACTGTGATACTCCCCTCACTGCTGCTCAACAACAACAACTTCTATTTAAATAGCACCTTTAACAAAGTGAAACATCCCAAGGTGCATCACAGTAGCATTATAAAACAAGACTTGACATTGAACAACATAAGGAGATATTAAGAGGTAGGTTTTAAGGAGCTTCGTAAAGGAGGAAAGAGAGGCGGAGAGGTTTAGGGAGGGAATGCCAGAGCTTATGGCCCAGGCTGCTGAAAGCATGGCCACCAATGGTGGATCCTTTGAAATCGGGGATGCTCAAGAGGCCAGAATTAGAGGAGTACAGATATCTTGGAGGGTTGTGGGGCTGAAGAGACACAGAGGTTACAGAGTTAGAGAGGGGCGAGGCCATGGATGGATTTTAAAATTGAGGTGTTGCTTAACCGGGAGCCAATGTAAGTCAGCGAGCACAGGGGTAATGGGTGAATGGGACTTGGTGCGAGTTAGGACACGGGCAGCAGAGTTTTGGTTGACCTCAAGTTTACGTAGGGTGGAATATGGGAGGCTGGCCAGGAGTGCGTTGGAATAGCCAAGTCTAGCGGTAACAAAGACATGGATGAGGGTTTCAGCAACAGATGAGCTGAGGCAGGGGTGGAGTCGGGCAATGTTCCAGAGGTGGAAATAGGCCGTCTTAGTGATGGTGCGGATATGTGGTTAAGTTATCCAAGTTTCTGTGTGAGTTTAGAAACAATGGGGTAGATTTTCAACTTGCTTCCATTGATCTCAATGGAAATGATAATCAGGCGAATTGGATAACAGGCGACCGATCGGATATGCCAGTGTCACACCCAGGCGACAAGTCAAACATGTGCCCCTTTGGGTGCAGCATTCCTGATACGGTCACTCAGGGTATTTTAGCAGGAAGTCAACTGTAACTCTATATTGTTGTGACGCAGCCATTAGAATGCTATTTTCAGCACGTTAGTGGTAAATGAGTTCATTCGACAGAACACAAGGGAGAAGAAGTGACGGAACTAGGTTTGGCCAACTGGGAGCCACGGGGCAGGGGGGGGGGGGTTCGCACTCGTGACTTGACCGACTTTGCAGGAAGGGACGGAGCTGGGAACTAGGGACTGCTGACAGACCTAGTCCACAAGCTGAGCCGGGAGCCACACAGACCTGGAGGCCAAAGACTGAAACGGAGGCAGTTAGACGACCGCAAAACTGGCTCCGCCACAGCTCTGTGTTACACAACAAAATCATATGGACTTATAAAGAACAGGTTTATGATTCCATTACACACAGCACATAGAAAAGATCTTCCCCCAAGATGTAATAATGCAAATTAAAGAGCTTAACAGGTAACTCCCTCACTCACCTGGAGGGTAGCAGTCAGTGTAGCACCAAAGCAGTGTTGTTTTATATGTTAGCAACTAGTCACATGTGGCTAACTGGGAATCAAGGTGGGGCTAATTGCGTTTCTGGTTAGTAAATAAAAAATGAGTAATAGACACTGTCGATGGGCTCAATACTCATATTTGCACAGCATATAAAAAAATTCTTAAGGGGCTTGACAGGGTAGATGCTGAGAGGATGTTTCCCCTGGCTGGAGAGTCTAGAACTAGGGGTCACAGTCTCAGGATAAGAGATCTTGACTGGCATGAGGAGTAATTTCTTCACTCAAAGCGTTGTGAATCTTTGGAATTCTCTACCCCAGAGGGCTGTGGAGGCTCAGTCTTTGAGTATATTCAAGACAGATTTTTGGATACTCCGGGAATCAAGGGATATGGGCATAGTGTGGGAAGGTGGAGTTCAGGGAGAAGATTTGCCATGAACTCATTGAATGGCGGAGCAGGCTTGAAGAGCCGAATGGCCTACTCCTGCTCCTAATTTTTATGTTCTTATTATGTTCTTATGTGCATGTCTACCGTGTTAGCAGTGTCAGCTGTGGCTCAGTTGGTAGCACACTTGCCTCAGAGTCAGAAGGTTGTGGATTCAAGGGATTTGAGCACATAAAGCTAGGCTGACACTCCAGTGCAGTGTTGAGGGAGTGCTGCACTGTCGGAAGCACTGTCTTTTGGATGAGACGTTAAACCGAGGCCCATGGCACTATTTCGAAGAAGAGCAGGGGAGTTATCCCCGCTATTTTGGCCAATGTTTATCCCTCAGCCAACATAACAAAAACAGATTATCTGGTCATTATCACATTGCTGTTTGTGGGAGCTTGCTCTGCGCAACTTGGCTGCCGTGTTTCTCACATTACAACAGTGACTACACTTCAAAAGTACTTCATTGGCTGTAAAGCGCTTTGAGACGTCCGGCGGTCATGAAAGGTGCTATATAAATGCAAATCTTTCTTTACTTTAACCTTTTTGTGCGTTTGTTGGTAAAATGGTAAGAAGAAAAGCAGAGTGTTTGAATGTTTTTTGATCTTTGTGACTGCTTTACTTTCTTGCTTAATGAATGGGGTAGATGTTCATTAAGTAAATTATACATGTGAAGTACATTTACCTGTATTGTGTGTAAGGCGTTTTCTACTAAACATAGTGCAGATGGCTAAAACGGTGTTGCCCAAGCCACACCTGTGGCCACGCGTGTGGCTAGTCCGTGATTACTATTGGACAACGCGGCACTAAACCGAAGCAGCCGGTCCCAGGCTCGCTTCCTCTATCTGTGCTGAGTTGGCTGATCTCATCCGAGCTGCTGATGTTAGGACTGGCCTCAATACCCTGGGAAGGATAAGGGCTAAAAGGTGCCATGGTGTCTGAGCACGTGCCGGTGCGGGGAGCATTGCCTGCCAGCTACGCGAATCGGGAGACCACGGACCGACTGCTCGTGGGTTCCCAAAATGGTGGCTGGCGCACAAGGCAGCGCGTACTTGGAAAATCATCCCTTCGAGGTCTATAAGAAACATAAGAAACAGGAGCAGGATTAGGCCATTCGGCCCCTCGAGCCTGCGCCACCATTCAATAAGATCATGGGTGATCTGATCTTGGCCTCAACTCCACTTCCCTGCCGGTTCCCCATAACTCTAGGCTCACACACAAAGGATGCCCCTAAGGCGGGATCCTGAGGGGAGCTGGTGCCTGTGGAGCTGAACTCCAGGAGAACATCCATGAGAGAAAGAACAAAAGGAGGCACTTATTGATAAATCAAAGCTAGTTCACACACGGTCATAGCTCAATCCCATTGTGGCAGAAGAGCCCCAGTGAATTTTAGATTTGGAGTGGTTGAATTCATTAAGTGTTTGGAGCATGCCTTTGCGCACAATATTTCTGCAGATTCTGGGATGTTTCCATTGGAGGGAATGCAACGTTTCGAGTGATTATTGCATCTCCATGTACAGTACAATCAAACCCAGATGGAACGAAAACCGCACATTGGCTAAAGTACCAATTACACTGATCAATGAGGTGTGGATCGCATTAGAATAATCCGAACTGCCAATTGCTGCAGTTCTTTTTTGGGTACAATAGACAACAACAAAACCTAAGGCAGATTTGAAGACCTCCCACTGTGTCACACCAGAACTCATCAGAAAGAACCCATTTATGGAGATTGAGCTGCACAGTGGGTTGGACTCTAGACTGACACCTCTGGGGCCCGCGATCAAATCCAACCCAAACTGACGGGATGAAGGTCTCTTCTCTCTTGATATAGGGAATTAATTGATAGCGGTTTCAATGCAGCCCCTAATTTGACATTCTTCTCTTCTTAGGCAGTCCCTGGGAACCGAGGATGACTTGCTTCCACATTAAAAATGAGTTCTCAGGTGACTGATGAGTCCAATGCGGGACCTACAGTCTCTGTCACAGGTGGGGCAGGCGGTGGTTGAAGGGGCGGGTGGGTGGGGTGCTTGGGTTGACGTGCGCTCCTTGCACTTGGCTTCCACTTGCTCCCAGCGAAGAGACTCGAGGTGTTTGCCGCCTTCCCGGATGCTTCTCCTCCACTTTGTGCGGTCTTGGGCCAGGGATTCCCAGGTGTCGGTGGGGATGTTGCACTTTTTCAAGGAGGCTTTGAGGGTGTCCTTGAAGCGTTTCCTCTGCCCACCTGGGGCTGTCTTGCCATGTCGGAGTTCCAAGTAGAGTGCTTGTTTTTGGAGTCTCGTATCGGGCATGCGGACGATGTGACCCGTCCATCGGAGCTGATCGAGCGTGGTCAAAGCTTCGATGCTGGGGATGTTGGCCTGAGCGGGAACACTGATGTTGGTGCGCCTATCCTGCCAATGGATTTGCAGGATCATGCAGAGGCAATGTTGGTGGTACCGATCCAGTGCTTTGAGGTGCCTGCTGTACATGGTCCATGTCTCTGAGGCATACAGCAGGGCGGGTATCACTGCTGCTCTGTAGACCATGAGCTTAGTACCGGGTTCGAGGTCCTGGTCCCCAAACAGTCTCTTCCTCCGGCAACCGAAGGCTGCACTGGCACACTGAAGGCAGTGTTGGACTTCGTCATCGACAAGAGAGGTGCCATTAACTTGGTAATCGCATGCAGAAAGGCCTCAAGAAAGCTTGCTTGGGGGAATGGAAAAAGTCACGGTAGTTCTGTCGGAGGGTGATTGTCTACGATTGGGTCAGAGCAGGAGGAGCTCCTACGCTGCATCTAACGCTAAATTTTGAAGTCACCATCTGCGGCCACTCTGCACTTCACACCGCATGGCCAACTCCTCATCCCGGCGAGCAATGGTCTCTTGGTGCTGGAGAGGGAAACTCGCTTCCCCATTATTCAGACTTGCCCATTGTCCACATGCAGTATTAAACAGCGAACGCTTGGAAGGAAACCCAGCGGGAAGGTGCCAATCCACCTGAGTTACCCAGCGTGTCACACAGATGTTGCTGCACACTGATGTTGCCAGTGTTCTGTTCCAATGGCGCTCAACAGAAGTTCGAGGAACAGCACTTTAATTAGACACTTTACAGCCTTTCGGACTCAACATCGAGTTCAACAATTTCTGATCATAATCACTGCTCCCATTTTTTCGGACAGCAGTTGCTGGTAATGGTTCTGCTGTTGCAATTTACAGCTCCTCTAGACCCATCTTTTGTTTCTCTCCTTGTCCCATTACCACCCGCTTTTGCCTTGACCCATCATCCCTTTTTTCATTTAATCACTCCTGCCTTTCACCTTCCCTTTTGTTCTTTCCTCCCCTCCCCCCTTTCCCTGCCTCTGCATTTGCTTAAAACCTGTCACATCTCTAACTTTTTCCAGTTCTGACACAAGGTCATCGACCTGAAACGTTAACTCTGTTTCTCTCTCCACAGATGCTGCCTGGCCTGCTGAGTATTTCCAGCATTTTCTCTTTTTATTGCCAGTGCTCTAAGTACTTTCAACACATCAATACTGTTCTTTACATTTAGGTCCAGAGAACCGACAGTTAGTGGGCAATATCCTGCACTGGTTGTGACACTAGTGAGCACCCCATTCAAGGAGGCAACACTGGAGTTCATAAGAAATAGGAGCAGGATTAGGCCATTCGGCCCCTCGAGCCTGCTCTGCCATTCAATAAGATCATGGCTGATCTTCTACCTCAAATCCATTTTCCTGCACTATCCCCATATCCCTTGAGTCCCTTAATATCCAAAAATCTAGCGATCTCTATCTTGAATATACTCAACGACTGAGCCTCCACAGCCCTCTGGGGCAGAGAATTCCAAAGATTCACCACCCTCTGAGTGAAGAAATTCCTCCTCATCTCAATCCTAAATGGCCGAGCCCTTATTCTGAGACTGTGACCCCTGGTTCTAGACTCCCCAGCCAGGGGCAACATCCTCCCTGCATCTACCCTGTCGAGCCCTGTAAGAATTTTGTATGCTTCAATGAGATCACCTCTCATTCTTCTAAACTCCAGAGAATACTGGCCTAGCCTACTCAATCTCTCCTCATAGGACAATCCCCCCATCCCAGGGATCAGTCTGGTGAACCTTCGTTGCACTCCCTCTATGGCAAGTATATCCTTCCTTAGGTAAGGAGACCAAAACTGTACACAATACTCCAGGTGTGGTCTCACCAAGGCCCTATATAATTGCAGTAAGACATCTTCACTCTTATATTCAAATCCTCTTGTAATAAAGGCCAACATACCATTTGCTTTCCTAATTGCTTGCTGTACCTGCATGTTAACTTTCAGTGATTCATGTACAAGGACACCCAGGTCCCTCTGAACACCAACATTTCCCAATCTCTCACCATTTAAAAAATACCCTGCTTTTCTATTTTTCCTACCAAAGTGGATAAATTCACATTTCTCCACATTATATTCCATTTGCCATGTTCTTGCCCACTCATTTAGCCTGTCTATATCCCCTTAAAGCCTCCTTGCATCCTCCTCACAACTTACATTCCCACCTAGCATTGTAATTCCTGGCAGGGAGACCATAGATGGGGTGGCGGATACCATAATGTTCATGTCAGGTTGCATAATAGTCATGCAGATACACACCTGACCACAAAGGATACCAGGTGATGGTAGTGATACTGTGAATGGCGAGTTGAGCTCACATCCTGGTATTTTTGCTCTCTTCTCTTTTCGCAGTAATGGAGGAACAGAGTGATCCACCAGCCAATATCTCCAAGCAATCCTCCGCCTCACAGCATCCTATCCATCGAACCAGCACAGATACACATGCCAGAGGTAGTGAGGTAGAAGAGAGAGCACAGGGTGAGTCCCAGTTCATGAATAAGAAAGAGCAAGTGGTGTTGGCTGAACAAAGGCAGACAAGGTCCTGTACGGTGACTGGCCTTGCTGAGATTCACACTTCACACAAGCCATTGATGTGGGTTTTTTAATTCATTCCTGGGATGTGGGCTTCGCTGACAAGGTAAGCATTTATTGCCCATCCCTAATTGTCCTCGAGAAAGGTGGTGGGTCTTCTTGAACCGCTGCAGTCTGTGAGATACTTCCACAGTGCTGTTAGGGAGGGAGTCTGTGTAGAATTACCTACACGAGTCATTTGTCTCTGCAAGGAACACGCACTGCAAGCTCGAGAAACCAGTGTGGAGGAATCTGCCGGCCACATCACTGCCATCTGCCATGTGGTGTCTGGAGGACCACCCTCAGTCATAGGCACAGTGGGAGCACCTCTTGCTCCTAATGCTGCTACAAGGCTGTGGGGGCCAATTGCCGTTTGCCTACTGTCCTGTTTACGCAGGAAAATGGGGAGGTAGGCAAATGAAAATTTGAAAAATAAAAGTCCCGTCCACTGGCCGCCAAGTCCTGCCTGACTTGAATTTTGAACGGGCCTCGAAATAAGCGTCCAGCTCTCCCACCTTCTATAAATATTTAAATTGGGGTCTTATGGCCGTTGTAGGACCCTGATGTGGCCGAACCAGTGGTCATCAGTGACCGAATCTTTTTTTACTGGTGTCTAATCTGATTGAATTTTTTGATGAAGTAACAGAGAGGATTGATGAAGGGAATGCGATGGATGTTGTCTACATGAATTTTCGGAAGGCGTTTGACAAAGTACCACATAGAAGGCTGGTTAACAAAATTGAGGCTCATGGAATAGGTGGGTCAGTGGCAGCTTGGATAAGGAATTGGCTCAAGGACAGAAAACAGCGAGTTGTGGTAAATGGCTGTTTTTCAGACTGGAGGATGGTAAATAGTGGTGTTCCCCAAGTGTCAGTGCTGGGGCCACTGCTTTTTTTGATATATATAAATGACCTGGATATTGGAATACAGAGTAGAATTTCTAAATTTGCCGATGACACCAAACTTGGGGGTGTGGCAGACAGTGAGGATGATACCAATCGACTGCATCAGGACATAGAAAGGCTAGCAGAATGGGCAGACAAGTGGCAGATGGAATTTAATACAGAGAAGTGTGAGGTGATGCATTTTGGCAGAAGGAACAGGGAGAGGCAATATACACTTAATGGCATTGCTTTAAAGAGTGTGCAGGGACAGAGGGACCTGGGAGTTAATGTGCATAGGTCCCTGAAGGTGGCGGGACATATTGAGAGAGTGGTTAGCAAAGCATACGGGATCTTGGGCTTCATAAATAGAGATATTGAGTACAAAAGTAGAGAAGTTATGCTGAACCTTTATAAAGCACTGGTTAGGCCACAACTGGAGTATTGCATCCAGTTCTGGTCACCACAATTTAGGAAGGATGTGAAGGCACTTGAGAGGGTGCAGAGGAGATTTACCCGAATGTTTCTGGGGATGGGGGATCTTAGCTACAAGGACAGGTTGGAGAAGCTGGATTTGTTTTCATTAGAGCAAAGGAGGTAGAGGGATGATTTGATAGAGGTGTACAAGATTATGACAGATTTGGATAGGCTAGACAGGGAAAGGCTGTACCCACTAGTTGATGGTACAAGGACTAGGGGACACAGATTCAACGTTTTGGGCAAGAGATACAGGGGGGAGATGAGGAAAAACTTCTTTACGTAGCGAGTGGTGAGGACCTGGAACTCGCTGCCGACGGAAATGGTGGAAGTGGAGACACTCAATGTTTTCAAGGGGAGACTGGATAGGCACTTGAGGGAAATAAACTTGTAGGGCTCCGGGGATAGAGCGGGGGAATGGGACTGACTGGACTGCTCTACAGAGAGCCGGCACGGACTCGATGGGCCAAATGGCCTCCTTCTGTGCCGTTATGACTCTATGACGCCAGTCCTTGTACAGCAACCCCCTCACGGATTGCCTCCAGGTCTGTACCGATCGGCATAGGTGCCCACTGTTGAGTCTGTGTGTTCCAGATATACTTATTTTAAATAACTGGACACAGACAACAGGAAAAACTTAAACAGGTCTTTACTACTTGAAGGTCAGAGCTGAACTGCTTTACAAAATACTACACAGAGCTTATATACCGGTGTGGTCACCACCGGTACTACAATATACAGTAGCAAGAGAAAGTAGTCCATCTTCTTAAGGTAGTTCTCTTAAGGTGGTACAGGTTACATACACCACAATTCCTCCCTTTTTAGCTTAACAGTGTACACCCCAATTTAAACATAACATGGATAACATATATACAACTTTCATGCAACTGTTCAAAGATTCAGTCTCTGAGGAGGCCTCCTGATCCGAGTTGGATAACGCCTTTCAGGGGTCTCTGATTCTGGTTGCTGGGGTGACTCCTCTAATTGATCTCTTATGGATTGAACATCCTCATGTACGTTCGCGTTTGAGGTAGATGCTACAGGTTCAATAATTTCTTCCACTGGTGTCTCTGCCGTAGCCATGGGTTCGACCCTTGTTCTCGATTCTACAAGTTGGTCAGCATGACGTCGTATTACGTTTTCACCAATCTCTACCGTGTACATCAGGGGTCCTTGTCTGGCACGAATTGTTCCAGATTGCCATTTCTCATTCTTATAGTCCCGGGCTAACACTGGTTGTCCTATTTCGAAACTCCGAGTGGTCTTGTTATTTACATGCTGGAACTGTTTGTTTTCGACTTCCCTACGCACATTTGGTTTTAACAAATCCAACCTGGACCGCAACCTCCTGTTATAAAACATCATGGCAGGACTTTGATTTGTCACTGCATGTGTGGCGTTTCGATATGCCATTAGGAAATTGTCCACCTTGTGTTGTAGTGGAATATGGTCTTCGCTCATGGCCTTTATCGCCTTTTTGAACGTTTGTACAAATCTCTCGGCCAACCCATTTGTAGCCGGATGATATGGGGCAGATGTATAGTGTTTCACCCCATTCTTCTTCATGAATTTCTGGAATTCTTCTGACACGAACTGCGGTCCGTTGTCTGAACATATCTGTTCTGGCAATCCATTTCTTGCAAATATGGTTCTTAGAACTGCGATCGTCTTTTCCGAGGTAGTGGTCGCCATCTTAATCACTTCTGGCCATTTAGAATGTGCGTCTACCGCTATCAAAAACATGGAATCCATGAATGGACCTGCAAAGTCGATATGTACACGCTGCCATGGGGTTGAAGGCCATTCCCATGGATGCAGCGGTGCAATTGGAGGTGCATTTTGAACTTTTTGGCACCCTGAGCAGCTTTTAGTCAGATCCTCTATTTGTTTGTCGATACCTGGCCACCACACATAAGCCCTAGCAAGGCTTTTCATCTTGACTCCCCCCAGATGACCTTCATGCAGTTCCTTTAGAACTCTCTCCCTTAATTTAGGAGGAATAATCACCCTTGTTCCATACATCAATGTTCCTTGACAAACGGACAGCTGTTCTCGTCTGGCTGAGAATGCCGGTAACAGTGGTTCGCCATGTGCTGGCCATCCCTTCACTGTCAATTCGTAGACCCGAGACAGTGTCGGGTCGTTCCTGATCTCTCTCTCAATACTCGCATTGGTGACTGGCAAACATTCGATGATGGTCGAGTGAAATAACTCAACAGGGTCAACTGTCGGTGCCTCTTCCGCTGTAGGCAGTGGCAGGCGCGACAGCCCATCAGCATTACCATGTTGCTTTGTACCTTTGAATTCGATCTCATATTGATGTGCCCCTAGGAAAAGGGACCATCTCTGGAGCCTCTGCGCTGTCATCACCGAAACACCCTTCTTAGGGTTAAAAATGGAAACCAACGGCTGGTGGTCTGTCAGCAGCGTAAACTTTTGGCCTTGCAGGTAATGATTAAATTATTTTACTCCCCACACGAGGCTGAGAGCCTCCCTATCTATCTGAGCATAGTTGCGCTCAGCGGAGGTCAATGATCTGGATGCGAACGCGACTGGTCTTTCCAAGCCATTTGGCAACTTATGTGATAGCACTGCCCCAATACCATATGGAGAAGCATCACAAGCTAAACGAATAGGCAGCGTTGGGTTAAAGTGAGCCAACACTTCCTTAGAGGTGATCAATGCCTTGCTTTTGTGAAAAGCCCGCTTACAGTCCTCGCTCCACTTCCATGGCACTCCCTTTTGTAAAAGAACGTTCAGCGGGTGTAGCACCGTGGATAAATTTGGCAGAAACTTATGGTAATAGTTAATCAACCCTAGGAACGACCTCAACTGGGATACATTTTCCGGAGCGGGAGCCTTCACAACAGCTTCGATCTTGTCAGGTGACTTGTGAAGCCCCTCCTGGTCAATGACGTGACCACAGTACGAGATTCGCTTCTGAAAGAACTCACATTTCTGGCGATTAACTCGAAGTCCATACTCTTTCAATCTGGTGAGCACCTGTTCCAAATTAGCAAGGTGTTCCTCATCATCATCTCCTGTAATAAGAATGTCGTCCAGATAGCATGGTGTGCCAGGAATTCCCTGTAATACCTGCTCCATGGCCCTTTGCCAAATCGCTGGAGCCAATGCCACTCCAAAAACCAGTCTATTATACCGATATAAGCCCTTATGCGTGTTGATCGTGAGATACTGGCGTGACGCTTCATCAACTTCCATCTGTAAGTACGCCTGCGCCAGGTCTATCTTGGTGAAGTGTTTCCCGCCAGACAATGAAGCGAAGATATCCTCAATCCGCGGAAGCGGATATTGCACCGTGTGAAGAACCGGATTAACAGTGATCTTGAAATCGCCACAGATGTGAAGCTTCCCCGGTTCCCCCGGCTTGTTGCTCAATGAACGCTTCATGACGGGAACAATGGGCGTGGCCCATTCGCTCCAGTCCACCTTTGACAGTACTCCTGAACGTTCTAGCCCTTCCAGCTCAGCTTCCACAGCAGGTCGTATCGCATAAGGTACCGGTCTGGCTTTGAAAAATTTCGGGTTTGCATGTTCTTCAACCTTGATGTTTGCCGTAATTCCTTTCAGTGCTCCCAGTCCCTGTTGGAACACCTCCTTAGCATCGTCCAATATTCTGGACAGTCGTTTAGGTTTGACATCGTCCTTTTTACCGGAATCTACAGTTAGTGCTTTTAAGGAATGCCAGTCCATATTTATTCTCCTGATCCATTACCATCCCAGTAGTGGTGGACCTCCCTCAGGTAACACATACAAGTCCATTCCTTTGCTTTCTTTACCCTTGTGGACCACCTTTACTTTTATCTTTCCGATGGGGTACACTCTTTGCCCCGTGTATGTTTTTAATACAATCTTCGTATCCCTTAGGGGAATGTGTGAGAATAACCTTTTGTAATCTTGCTTATTCATGACCGTCAATGCCGATCCCGTGTCCAATTCCATCTTCACTTGGACTCCTGCTATCTGGAGTGCAACCCAAATAGTTTGGTGGTCTGCTGTGTTACCCACATTATGTATTCTTAGACAACCCAGTTCCTTACTGCTGGAGTCTGAATCCGTCTTCTGTTCATCCGAACTGTTCTCTGTCACCTTGTGTACTTTTTTGTACTTCTTCTGTGGTGACTTTTTGTTGCTGGTCTTCTTTCCTGACCGGCATACTTTCGCTATGTGACCGAGTCTGCCACATTTTCTGCATTCTTGATCTTTGAACCAGCACTGGTTCTGATCGTGCGTTGTCCTTCCGCAACTATAGCACTTTACTGCACCCAATGCCATTTGATTGGTGCTGAGTTCCGATGGCCTTAGCTGCATTTCCGTGGTGCCTCGTGCTGCCGCCTCGTGCGATGCTGCAATGGTGACAGCTTTATCTAGCGTAAGGTCCTTTTCCTCTAGCAGTCGATTCTGAGTTCCTTCTTTTAATAGTCCACACACGAACTTATCTCTCAGAGCATCTGCTAGTCCTGTACCACACTGACAGTACTTTGATAGCTTGCGCAGTTCAATTAAGAATTCAGCGTTGCTTTCCTCTTTCAGCTACGTTCTTCTGTAAAATTTAAATCGTTCCGCTATCAGCAGCGGCGTGGGGTTTAAATGCTCTTGCAGGATAGTAACAATATTCGTGAAAGTCTTATCCACCGGTTTATCTGGTGTTACAAGGTGCCTTAATAACCCATACGTCTTCGCACCCATCGAGTTTAATAGGGTTAGTGCTTTCTTTTCAGCCGGTATCTCATTTGCTGTACAATAAACTTCAATACGCTCCACATAAGTGGCCCAATCTTCGACATCGCTATCAAAAGCAGTGATGTTACTGTTTTTAGGCATCCTTGTAAGTTTCTTTAAGTATTTTATTTATTTATTTTTTCCAAAATGGCGGCTTCCCGCGCTTGGCGGCTTTTCCCGCGCTTGTCTTCTTCCTGCGCCGACTAAAATGGCGGCTTCTCGCGCTTGGCTTCTTCCCCCGCTGGCTACAATGGCGATTACCGCGCTGTTGCCGTTCTCGCCTCCCAGCGGTCCTTAATTTCCCCCGACGCTGCTGCTTTTACTCCCCGCTGTCCTCGTGGGTATTAGCGCTTCCTTTCTTGCTGCGCGTCTATTCCAATTGCAGCCCGGCCCTTTACACCGGCTGCGGTCGAGTTCTCCGCCCTTTTTCCTCCGGTCTCGCCCCCCTTCTCCACTGACAACGCGGCCGACTTTCTGCCCGTGTCGCTAGATCGGCTTACCCACCACCGTGGAAGAAGGATGATCACTGCCTGTCGCTGATGGTGGACTTCGTGGTCAGCAATTCCAACCCGGGTTCTCGATGCCTCCCGTGCGAATGCGGTGCTCAGCAGGATGATGAGGGCGGATGCCTCTTCTCGACGCCCGTTCTGGGGACGAAGCTGCCTTGGATGCAATTGCCGCTGGGTAAGATCGACTCATCGCCACTGTTGAGTCTGTGTGTTCCAGATGTACTTATTTTAAATAACTGGACACAGACAACAGGAAAAACTTAAACAGGTCTTTACTACTTGAAGGCCAGGGCTGAACTGCTTTACAAAATACTACACAGAGCTTATATACCGGTGTGGTCACCACCGGTACTACAATATACAGTAGCAAGAGAAAGTAGTCCATCTTCTTAAGGTAGTTCTCTTAAGGTGGTACAGGTTACATACACCACACCCACCTCTCACGCTCCCCAACTGCCGAGCTCCCTCGGAGAAAGGCCTCCCTGGTAGGTGGTGAAGGTGCATGTTGCAAATTTGGGGTCAGCACTAGATTGTCTTTCAGGTTCAGTGTCACCAGGGTCTCCCATGAATGGACCCAGTATCTGCACAATCAGGAGATTTTTTTTACTGCCCAGTTGAGCTGTCAATTAAATCTACGTCTGCCCTCCCAAGTGTGGAGCTAAATCCCCCACTGATCTCATAGGAAAGAAGCCATTCCAACATACGATGCATGAATGTTCAGTAGAATAAATCTTCATTGTCTCAAGCTGATGTTGAATGTGAGAGAGGCAACTGACTACAGCTAAACATCCAAAACAAATCTCGGTGAAATTTCCTCCAGACCCCCATCAAGCCACTTAGCAAAGCATCAGAATTCGAGTCACAACTGACTACCCACAGCTTCCGGCTCAGAGCAGTTCCAGTCACACATGTCCACGGTCCCAACAGCTCAAGACCCATTCTGTTCAACAGATTATTTCCTGCAGTTATGGAAAGTGCAAAAAAGCATAACATGGCCAAGATTGAGAAGCCAGTGGTGTCTGGAGGTTGGGGGTGAGGGGGTTAAACCGACCTCCCTCTAATACCGTGGATCCTGTGCTTGGGCTCCAGTGAGTTACCGGCTCGACAGGCCGAATGGCCTCCTTCTGTGCTGTAACCATTCTATGATTGTCTCCTCTAGTTTCTCTCAGAATTCATTTTCTCCTCTCCTTGCCTGCTTCGGTGATATTTGTCTCTTCCTTCTTTTCCTTGTTCTTTTGGATGCAGGAGTGAAGCCAGGAGGTTGGGTGACAGCTAATGGGATTCAGGTTTTTAAGAGATCAGAAACAAGATGTTGGGAATTATGTATACCCTGGGAATTCAGACAGCTCCATCTTTGCCTTAGCATTCCATATTTCTGCTGAATAGTGGATCTTATGCTTTTCATGTGGCTCATTTCATGAGTCTCTGCTTTATTCTGTGGGTTTTGCCACGTTGCCAACATTCACGATTTTGTTAACAGTTTGTCAGGACTATTTCTTTAATGTACGAGACTCACACAAATAGAAGGGAAGGCACTCATCTCTTCTATCTCTGTGAATTGTGCCCGTGAAAACAAATAGAGAAGAATCCGATGAATAATGACCAAAATCGCACGAGTTGGCGATGCTGGTTTGGCACGGGTGCCAGCAGCCATGGTTTGACACGATTCCCAGTTGAGAAGATGGTCAGGCTGCCAGTTTCCTGGCATTAGCCAGAGGTCCATGGTCAATGGGAGATATGTTAAAACTGTCTAATGTCCTTCATTTGCCATCTTCAACGCAACCCTTTTCTCTTGAGTTTTGTGACGTCACGACATCAAGAGCCAATTTTCATGTGAGCAACCCTACATTGGGACAACTCCACTCTCATACAAGATTTAAGGGTTAACCCACCATTGGCGGTCAGTTCGTTTTGCCCACTTATGGGGGAATGTTCAGTGCTTCAGTTATTCAGTTCCAAAAGGTTTGTTTCAGTTCTGATCATTTCATTGTAACGAATTAACAGTCCTTCAACTAATCGTTACCATTCCCCTTGATTCTGGATAGATCAATTTTTGTCCATTTGCAAGTACTTCATTGGCTGTAAAGAGCTTTGGGACATCCTGAGGTTCTGCAAGGCACTATATAAATGCGGGCTAAAAGGGTTAAATTATGAGGACAGGTTGCATAGACTCGGCTTGTATTCCCTTGAGTATAGAAGATGAAGGGGTGATCTAATTGAGGTGTTTAAGGAGTTTATAAGGTAGATAGAGAGAAACTATTTCCTTTGGTGGGTGAGTCCAGAACAAGGGGGCATAACCTTAAAACAAGAGCTGGGCCATTCAGGGGTGATGTCAGGAAGCACTTCTTTACACAAAGTGTAGTGGAAATCTGGAACTCTCTCTGTAGAGAGAGAGCTGGAGTCAATTGAAAAATTAGGAACTGAGATTGAAAGAATTTTGTTAGGCAAGGGTATTAAGGGTTGCAGAACTAAGACGGGTAGATGGAGTTAAGATACAGATCAGCCGTGATCTAATTGAATGGAGTAACAAGCTCGAGGGGCTGAATACGAACATACGAATTAGGAGCAGGAGTTGGCCACTTGGCCCTTCAAGCCTGCTCCGCCATTCAATAAGATCATGGCTGATCTGATTACTCCACATTCCCGCCTACCCCCGATAACTTTTCACCCCCTTGCACCAAGAATCTATCTACCTCTGCCTTAAAAATATTCAAAGACTCTGCTTCTACCGCCCTCTGAGGAAGAGAGTTCCAAAGTGTGGTGTATGTGCCTTTAAGAGCAATTATGGTGTATGTGCCTTTAAGAGCCCCAGGTGTGCGTAATGCCGGTAATTGCCACTTGGGCTATATAAGCCTGTGTATTGTGTATATCCTTTAGAAACCCCCCCCCCGCCCCCCCCCCCAAGACTTGCTTAGTAAATACCTATGAACCAACTCCTGTCTTCAGTGTCTTTATCTACACACGGACACGACAGTGGCGACGAGGATGGGATTCGAACCCACGCGTGCATGGGAGTGGCCCTCATCTCCCTGGCAAAGGGTGCACATCGACTTTGCTGGTCCATTTATGGACTCAATGTTCTTAATCGCAGTTGATGCACACTCCAAGTGGCCGGAGGTAATAAAGATGTCCTCCACCACCACGGAAAAAACCATCACAGTATTAAGGACCATATTTGCCAGGAATGGGCTGCCGGAGCAGATATGTTCTGATAATGGACCGCAATTTGTGTCCGAAGAATTCAGAAAGTTCTTAAAGAACAATGGGGTAAAGCACTACACGTCCGCCCCATACCATCCCGCCACCAATGGATTGGCTGAAAGGTTTGTCCAGACCTTCAAGAAGGCCATCAAGGCCATGGGTAATGAAGACATAAAACTTCAGCACAAGGTGGATAACTTCTTATTTGCATATAGGAATGCAACGCATATGGTTACTAACCAAACTCCCGCCATGATGTTCTACAATAGAAACCTAAGATGCCGGCTGGATTTGGTCAAGCCCAACATCCGAAGGGACGTGGAGAACCGGCAGTTTCAGGGCATGAATGAAAGGCCAACTAGGGCCTTCCAGATAGGCCAACCGGTTTTGGCCCGGGACTACCGTACCGAGAAATGGCAGCCTGGATCTATCTGCACACGATTAGGACCACTGATGTATACCGTGGACATCGGAGACAGCATAATAAGGCACCATGCTGACCAAATCATCAAGTCATCCGAAAAGGGACAACCTACACCACCACTCTATACATCTAACGATGAAGTAGAGATACCCATATCTACCTCCGATCCGGTGATACTGGAGCCCAATGAACCCGACACTGGCCTTCAAGCCGAATCAGCCTTGCCAGAAGAACCTACTACACCACCAGAAACTACTACACCCCCGAGGCGTTATCCGGACCAAGTCAGGAAGCCTCCTGAGAGACTAACTTATAATTAATTAATACAGCAATGTATATTATTTTGCATATAACATGTAATTAATAATTACTTAAAATATGATGTACTAGTTAGCTAGAAGGGGAGGAATTGTGGTGTATGTGCCTTTAAGAGCAATTATGGTGTATGTGCCTTTAAGAGCCCCAGGTGTGCGTAATGCCGGTAATTGCCACTTGGGCTATATAAGCCTGTGTATTGTGTATATCCTTTAGAAACCCCCCCCCAGACTTGCTTAGTAAATACCTATGAACCAACTCCTGTCTTCAGTGTCTTTATCTACACACGGACACTACACAAAGACTCAGGACCCTCTGAGAAAAAATGTCTCCTCATCTCTGTCTTAAATGAGCGACTCCTTATTTTTATACAGTGACCCCTAGTTCTAGATTCTCCCACAAGAGGAAACATCCTCTCCACATCCACCCTGTCCAGACCCCTCAGGATCTTATGTTTCAATGACCAACTCCTGCTCCTATGAGTCTTTTTGCCTTCTTATTTACATTGTACAAATTGCTCAGGAACCTTCCCTGCAGAAAAAGCAATGTCTGGTCTCCCCAGTGCATTTCTATCAAACATGAGACCACCTGGATACCTCAGCCTTTCCAAGGTGAAGCCGGCTCCAGGATTAGATGACCCCCAGGCTGAGCTTTGCCCTGGTTGCGCCCGCCGGTGGTCAGGAGAGGTAATTACATGAGAGTGTCCTGGGTCCACTCATTTGCATACCCACTGGAGCAGCCATCGAGGTAAATCCTGTGCGGAACAGTGTAAGTCGCCACAGTGCACGGAAACTGAGGTACCGCCTTTACAAAGACACTTCAGCAGGGAAGCCAGGAACAGTGCTTGACTCCCTCACCTGACTCTCAGATCACTCCACTGCATGGCTCATCAATTCTTTGCTCATACTTTACAGGAACCTGCAGCAGGAACCGTTGGAGCAAGTAGCCAAACAAGGCCGAAGGGCGTGACATCCAGGCACAGAAGAAGAGCACAGAACGTCCCTGACTCGGATCTCCAAGCCCGTCACGGGGAAATCGAATCAAGGAGGGACAGACTCCAGGCTGTCAGCAAGCTTGGCAGAAACGTCACTGGAGTGAGGTGGCACTGGCACCGAGTGCCAACTGCCAACTACACCAGGATCATCTCAGAGAACAAAGATAACCCCCGGCTTCTTCTTTCCACTACTGTCCCTTTAAACCCCTCTGCCCTGCCCCCTCCACCCTCATCTCCAAGGACCAGTGTGAGGAACTCATGGACTTTGTCACTAAGAAGAAGACCATCCATTCCGCTGCTTCCCCCTCTTTCCCTTTCCCACCACGCCAAACTTCTCCCCCTCACTGTGCCACCCACGCCGCCCCCCAACCACCTCCAGGCTCCCCTATGCCCTAGCCCTGATCAGGTATTCTTCTCTAGTCGCTCTTATCTCCCCTCATCCTCTCGTCGAGTTAATTTCGTTTATGAGACCCACCTCCTGCTCGCTTGACCCTCTTTGCACTAAAGTGCTGAGCACCCAACTTCCCTTCCTAGCCCACATGCTAGCAGCTTAGGAGACAGACCTATGAGGAATGCATTGCCTGAAAGAGTGGCGGAAGCAGATTCAATAGTATCTTTCAAAAGGGACTTGGACATATACTTGAAAAGGAAAAACATGCAGGTTGTGGGCAAAGAACATGGGAATGGGACTAATTGGATCGCTCTTTCAAAGAGCTGGCACTGGCACAATGGGCCAAATGGCCTCCTTCTGCGCTGATTTATTCCATGATTATATGAGATGGAGGAGAGTTTCACGATCACCTTCACTCAGCAACTACTGCAAGGGACACCAGAGCACAACTGAGCACTGTAGTCTTCGCACCTGTTTAACAGTTACTTTGGCTTAAGTCCTTCGCCTCCACCTTCAAATAAAGGGCAAATTCTTCAACCCAGTACCCATCCTAGAACATGACAACACATAACGGAGTGATTATTTGCAAGGGTTCTTCTGTGTCCTTCTGCGCATGTGCACCATATGAGGGTGGAGCCTGAACACCATCCCGCCCTCACCGGAACCGCGTATGCGCATCCGACATTGCGGCTGCGCGATTGGTTCCAAACACGTGCAGCCTCAACTGCGCTTTCCTCCCTGTGGAGAAGGTCAGGGGATCAGAGAGGGGAGAGGAGCTCGGAGAGGGGAGAGGAGCTTGGAGAGGGGAGGAGAGGAGCTCGGAGAGGGGAGAAGAGGAGCTCGGAGAGGGGAGAGGAGCTTGGAGAGGGGTGAGGAGCTTGGAGAGGGGAGAAGATCTCGGAGAGGGGAGGAGAGGAGCTTGGAGAGGGGAGAGGAGCTTGGAGAGGGGAGGAGAGGAGCTCGGAGAGGGGAGAGGAGCTTGGAGAGGGGAGGAGAGGAGCTCGGAGAGGGGAGGAGAGGAGCTCAGAGAGGGAAGGAGAGGAGCTTGGAGAGGGAAGGAGAGGAGCTCGGAGAGGGGAGAGGAGAGGAGCTCGGAGAGGGGAGGAGAGGAGCTCGGAGAGGGGAGGAGAGGAGCTCAGAGAGGGGAGGAGAGGAGCTCAGAGAGGGAAGAAGAGGAGCTCGGAGAGGGAAGGAGAGGAGCTCGGAGAGGGGAGGAGAGGAGCTCAGAGAGGGAAGGAGAGGAGCTCGGAGAGGGGAGGAGAGGAGCTCGGAGAGGGGAGGAGAGGAGCTCAGAGAGGGAAGGAGAGGAGCTCGGAGAGGGGAGGAGAGGAGCTCAGAGAGGGAAGAAGAGGAGCTCGGAGAGGGAAGGAGAGGAGCTCAGAGAGGGGAGGAGAGGAGCTCGGAGAGGGGAGAGGAGCTCAGAGAGGGGAGGAGAGGAGCTCGGAGAGGGGAGAGGAGCTCAGAGAGGAGAGGAGAGGAGCTCGGAGAGGGAAGGAGAGGAGCTCGGAGAGGGAAGAAGAGGAGCTTGGAGAGGGAAGGAGAGGAGCTCGGAGAGGGAAGGAGAGGAAAGGAGCTCGGAGAGGGGAGAGGAGCTCGGAGAGGAGAGGAGAGGAGAGGAGCTCGGAGAGGGGAGAGGAGCTCAGAGAGGAGAGGAGCTCGGAGAGGGGAGGAGAGGAAAGGAGCTCGGAGAGGGGAGAGGAGCTCAGAGAGGAGAGGAGAGGAGCTCGGAGAGGGGAGGAGAGGAAAGGAGCTCGGAGAGGGGAGAGGAGCTCGGAGAGGGGAGAGGAGCTCAGAGAGGAGAGGAGAGGAGCTCGGAGAGGGGAGGAGAGGAAAGGAGCTCGGAGAGGGGAGAGGAGCTCGGAGGGGGGAAGGTCAGGAATTCGGGGGGAGAATGTCAGGGACTTGGGGGGTTGGTTAGAGCACGGAGAGAACAGTGAGGATGGGGGAAGAACATGATCCAGTTCTAAAGGGAGCAGGGATGAAAATGAGAATGTGATCCAGCTGGGAAAACAGATCACGTTCTCCCTCCACTGTGAGACAACAACAACAATTTGTATTTATATAGCGCCTTTAAAGTAGTAAAACGTCCCAAGGCGCTTCACGGACGTATTAAAAGACAAAAAAATTGATATCGAGCCACTTATTGCACCAAACACTTACCTGCTGCTCCCCCCTTTAACTAATTTGGCTTTTTAAAGGCTGCCCTCTAATTTCTGAGCAAATACAGCTCACTGCTCCCATTTTACACTAGGCTTATGCTACTGAACCGCCAATGGATATTTAAATGAGGTGAACCCACCGATTGAGGCTGGGTCAACGCTGTCCAGGCTTGACAGTAGCAAAACCGGTGTAATAGGCCATGTGGAATTTCAGGCCTAGTGTGGACACCAGTGCAAAGAAGCCAATAGAATCAACTTTAGAGTTAGAGGAGAAAAATTAGTCAAAAAGCCAGCTTTCTGTTTGAGAGAACATAGGAACAGGAGTAAGTCATTCAGCTCCTCGAGCTTCTGATTTAAGAACATAAGAAGTAAGAGCAGGAGTAGGCCACACGGCCCCTCGAGCCTGCTCCACCATTCAATAAGATCATGGCTGATCATCGACCTCAACACCACTTTCCCAACCGATCTCCACATCCCTTGATTCGCCTAGAGTCCAAAAATCTATCTATCTCGGCCTTGAATGTACTCAATGACTCAGCATTCACAGCCCTCTGGGGCAGAGAATTCCAAAGATTCACAACCCTCTGAGTGAAGAAATTTTTCCTCATCTCAGTCTTAAATGGCCGACCCCTTATCCTGAGACTATGCCCCCTAGTTCTAGACTCTCCAGCCAGGGGAAACAACCTCTCAGCATCTACCCTGTCAATCCCCTTCAGAATCTTGTATGTTTCAATGAGATCACCTCTCATTCTTCTAAACTCCAGAGCGTATAGGCCCATTCTACACAATCTCTCCGCATAGGACAGCCCTCTCATCCCAGGAATCAATCTAGTGAACCTTCGTTGCACCGCCCCCAAGGCAAGTATATCCTTCCTTAGATAAGGAGACCAAAACTGTGCCCAGTACTCCAGGTGTGGTCTCACCAAGGCCCTGTACAATTGGAGCAAGACTTCCTTACTCTTATACTCCAACCCCCTTGCAATAAAGGCCAACATGCCACTTGCCTTCCTTATTGCTTGCTCTACCTGTATGCTAGCTTTCTGTGTTTCTTGCACGAGGACACCCAAATCTCTCTGAACACCAACATTTGAAAGTTTCTCACCATTTAAAAAATATTCTGTTTTTCTATTCTTCCTACCAAAGTGAATAACCTCACATTTCCCTACATTATACTCCATCTGCCACCTTACTGCCCACTCACTTAGTCTGTCTATATCCCTTTGCAGACTCTGTGTTCTCCTCACACCTAGGACCCCAGCTGTTCACAATACATATTAATGATCTGGACGAGGGAATTGGATGTAATATCTCCAAATTTGCAGACGACACAAAGCTGGGTGGGAGGGTATGCTGTGAGGAGGATGTCGTGAAACTCCAGTACGATTTGGACAGGTTGGGTGATTGGGCAGAAACATGGCAAATGCACTATAATGTGGATAAATGTGAGGTTATCCACTTTGGTGGCAAAAACAGGAAGGCAGATTATTATTTGAATGGCAATAGATTGGGAGAAGGGGAAGTGCAAAGAGACCTGGGTGTTCTTGTGCACCAATCGCTGAAGGTAAGCATGCAGGTGCAGCAGGCGGTTAAGAAGGCAAATGGTATGTTGGCCTTCGTAGCAAGAGGGTTCGAGTACAGGAACAAGGATGTCTTGCTACAGTTGTACAGGGCCTTGGTGAGACCGCACCTTGAGTATTGTGTGCAGTTTTGGTCGCCTTACCTGAGGAAGGACGTTCTTGCCATGGAGGGAGTGCAGCGAAGATTCACCAGGCTGATACCTGGGATGGCAGGAATGACGTATGAGGAGAGATTGTGTCGATCGGGCTTATAATCACTGGAGTTTAGAAGATTGAGAGGGGATCTCATCGAAACCTATAAAATTCTGTCAGGCCTGGACAGACTAGATGCAGGAAGGATGTTTCTGATGGCCGGGGAGTCCAGAACCAGGGGTCATAGTCTAAGGATAAGGGGTAAGCCATTTAGGACTTAAATGAGGAGGAATTTCTTCACCCAGAGAGTGGTGAACCTGTGGAATTCTCTGCCACAGAGGGCGGTGGAGGCCAGTTCATTAAATATATTCAAGAAAGAGTTGGATATATTTCTTAAGGCTAAAGGGATCAAGGGATATGGGGAGAAGGCAGGGACAGGGTACTGAATTTGGATGATCAGCCATGATCTCAGTGAATGGCGGAGCAGGCTCGAGGGGCTGAATGGCCTACTCCTGCGCCTATCTTCTATGTTTTCTATGTTTCTTACTGTCCCGCCTAGCTTTGTATCATCAGCAAACTTGGATACATTACACTCGGTTCCTTCATCTAGGTCATTAATATAGATTGTAAATAGCTGAGGCCCCAACACTGATCCTTGCGGCACTGCACTAGTTACAGCCTGCCAACCTGAAAATGACCCGTTTATTCCTTCTCTGTTTTCTGCCCACTAACCAATCCTCTACCCATGCTAATATATTATCCACAACCCCAAATCTTGTGTAATAATCTATCATGTGGCACCTTATCAAATGCCTTTTGGAAATCCAAATATACGACATCCACTGGTTCCCCTTTAACTACCCTGCTAGTTACATCTTCAAAAATCTCGAATAAATTTGTCAAACACGATTTCCCTTTCAGAAAACCATGTTGACTCTGCCTCATCGTGTTATGATTTTCTAAGTGCCCTGATACCACTTCCTTAACAATGGATTCCAGCATTTTCCCGGCGACTGATGTCAGGCTAACTGGCCTGTAGTTCCCTGTTTTTCTTTCTCCCTCCTTTCTTGAATAGCAGTGTTATATTTGTGACCTTCCAATCCACTGGGATCGTTCTAGAGTCTAGGGAATTTTGGAAGATCGAAACCAATGTATCCACTGTGGCGACACACCACTACTGGACATAATCCGCTTACGGCGGCACGGACAGTTTAAGCAGACGCCCCCAGCCGGGGGCCCTTTCCTCCAGCAACTTGTTTCCCGCAGGGACAGGCTGCCGGGAGCACTTCCTGTCTGGGGAGTATTTAAGTGGTTGCGCGGGCTTTTCCAGTTCCTCTTTGCCATGAGGTTGATTAAAGCAGTTGTGTTTCACTAACTCTGGTCTCGACTCCCACGTTTGCCGTGGTATCTCAACACTGGTGACCCCGACGCTCAGGATGAATCCTAAGCTAGCATGGCAGATACAAACGCAGTCACGGTTAAACTACCGGACTTTTGGGAGAACCTGGCCGAAGCCTGGTTTGTTCAAGCCGAGTCCAGATTCCGGCTGAAACACATTATAGTCGACGCCACGAAGTACGACTACCTCGTCGCCTCTCTCACCTACGCCACAGTCCCCAAGGTTTGGGCAGCGCTGCAGGAGCCACCAGCGGAAGGCAAGTACGAACATCTGAAGGCTGCGCTCCTTAAAAAATTTCAAACGTCCTCTTACCAGCGCAACTGCCAACTCCTCGACCTCCCCGGCCTTGGTGACGCTTCACCGTCGGATCTGCTTTCCCACATGCTGTCCCTCTCGGACGACAAAAACACCGGCGCCCTCTTTCGCACGCATTTCATTCGGCAGCTCCCCGCCAGCATCCGCCCGCTCATTGTGGAATCTGGCTCTACGGATCTGAATGAGATAGCCGAAAAGGCCGACCGGCTGCTCTCTGCGCAGTCCGCCCGCGACGTCGCACCCGACCTCACGGCAACGACCACGCGGTCTTCACGGCCCACTAGGCCCGACCACCCTACCACTCCGGGTCACTGCTACTACCACACCTGTTTTGGCACTAGGGCCCAACGCTGCACGCCACCGTGCACGTTCGAACCCCCCCCCCGCACCGGCCCCCACGATGGCCGCGGGGCAAAAGGGGCCTCTACTGTACGTCACCGACGACAGCACCAACCGCCGATTTCTGTGCGACACAGCATCACCCCCGCCTCCGGCCTCGAAATCCAACGCGGCGCACGGGGTATCACGCTGGCCGCAGCCAATGGCTCTGACATCCGCACATATGGCACCCACATGGTCACGCTCGACCTCGCAGGCCGCCACTACCGCTGGGAGTTCCTCACAGCCAGGGTCCTCTGCCCACTCATCGGCGCCGACTTCCTACGCGCCCACGGCCTCCTTGTCGACATTCCGAGGCACTGCCTCGTCGACCTCAACACTATGGCCCCCATCCTTGGCGCATTTACCCTGGCCCGTTCGGCCGGCCTGACGACCTACTGCCTCGCCAGAGCCACGGACGACTACTCGGCACTTCTAGCCGAGTTTCCCGCCCTCACTAACCCGACCTTTTTGGCCAAAGCCGCCAAACACGGTGTGGAGCACTATATCCCCACCACCGGCCCCCCGGTTTCTGCCCATGCCTGCAGACTCAACCCGGCCAAGCTGGAAATCGCGCGGGCCGAGTTCACCACCATGGAACAACTCGGCATCATCCGCCGCTCCAGCGGCCCTTGGGCCTCGCCCCTCCACATCGCCCCCAAGCCCGGCGGAGGCTGGCGCCCTTGCGGGGACTACCGCCGCCTCAATGACGCCACCACCCCCGACCGATACCCGGTGCCGCACATCCAGGACTTCTCGGCTCGACTGGCCGGACGAACCGTCTTTTCCAAGGTCGACCTGGTGCGCGGTTACCACCAAGTCCCCGTACACCCCGCGGACATCCCCAAAACGGCCGTCATCACCCCATTCGGCCTGTTCGAGTTCCTGAGGATGCCCTTCGGCCTCAAGAATGCAGCCCAGGCTTTCCAGCGCCTTATGGACTCAGTCCTCCGGGACCTGAACTTCCTATTCATCTATCTAGACGACATTCTCGTGGCCAGCTCCTCCCAACAGGAACACCTCGAACACATTCGCATCCTGTTCGGGCGCCTAGCCCAACACGGGCTCATCCTCAGCCCGGCGAAGTGCCAATTCGGCCCAACCGAGATCGATTTTCTCGGTCACCACATCACCCCTGCTGGGGCCGTCCCCCTGCCCAACAAGGTGCAGGCCGTCCAGCAATTCCCCCGCCCCAATACCATCAAGGGCCTCCAGGAGTTCCTCGGGATGGTGAACCTCTACAACAGGTTCATCCCCAGCGCTGCAGCCCTCATGAAGCCCCTATATGACTCCCTCCGAGGTAAATCCGGCAAGATGGCCGTAGCCTGGACCACTGACACGTCAGCCGCCTTCGACGCCACCAAAAACGCGCTCGCCGACGCCACCCTGCTCGCGCACTCGAGGGCCGATGCCTGGGTCGCGCTCACCACCGACGCCTCCGACCACGCGGTCGGAGCCGTGTTCGAGCAGTGGGTCAATGGCGCGTGGCAGCCACTTGCTTTCTACAGCCGCCAACTGCGCCCCCCGGAGGTCAAATACTCTACTTTCGACCGCGAGCTTCTCGCGCTCCACCTGTTGGTCCGCCATTTCAGGTTCCTCCTGGAGGGCCGCCCCTTCACCGCGTACGTGGACCACAAGCCGCTCACATACGCGATGGCCAAGCACACCGAACCCTGGTCCGCTAGGCAGCAACGCCAGCTGGCAGCCGTGTCCGAGTTTACTACGGACATCCAGCACGTCTCCGGTAGAGACAACGTTGTCGCCGACTGCCTTTCCCGTCCCGCCATCTGCGCGAATCACCTCGCGGTCGACTATGCGCAACTAGCAGCGGCCCAGCTCACGGACCCAGACCTCCTCTCGGCGGCTACCAGCCTGCCAGGGCTACGCCTAGCCAAGGTCGCGCACGGGCCCGAAGCCACGGCAGTTACTTGCGACGTCTCACTCGGCCAACCCAGACCGGTCGTCCCTGCAACCTGGCGCCGCCGCATCTTCGACGCGCTACACGCGCTCTCCCATCCGGGTGCCCGCGCATCCGTCAAACTCCTCTCCCAGCATTTCGTCTGGCGCGGCCTCAGCAAAGATGTTCGGACTTGGGCCACCTCCTGCCTCGCTTGCCAACGGGCTAAGGTACAGCTACACACAAAAGCACCCCTGGGAGACTTCGAGGTATCCAGCCGCCGCTTCGACCACATACACCTCAACATCGTCGGTCCTCTGCCGCCATCGCAAGGCCAAACTTATCTCCTCACGATGGTCGACCGCTACACACGCTGGCCTGAGGCAGTGCCGCTGCCCTCCACCACCACAGCCGACATCGCCAGGGCGTTCGTTAACACCTGGGTCGCAAGGTTCGGCATACCAGCCGACATAACCTCCGACAGAGGCGCCCAGTTCACCTCCGAACTCTGGACGGCCACAGCACGCAACCTCGGGGTGACGCTCCACCGAACCACGGCGTACCACCCGCAGGCCAATGGGCTGTGTGAATGCTTCCACAGGTCACTCAAGGCCTCACTCCGCGCCGGCCTGCAGGACAGTACCTGGACTGACCGCCTACCGTGGGTGCTACTAGGCCTACGCACCGTGGTCAAGGAAGACCTCCAGTCCTCGGCAGCGGAGTTAGTCTACGGACAACCGCTGCGCGTCCCAGGCGAATTCCTTCCGGAGGCTACCACGCCTTGGTCGGCCGAACAGCAGCGGCTCAACTCTTTCTCTTCCGCTCAACAGTTCGCCCCACTTCCGGTCAACCGACACGGCGAACTCGCACCTCACGTCCCGCCAAACTTACAGCAGGCACGCTTCGTCTTCGTGCGACACGACGCGCACCGCGGATCCCTGCGACTCCCGTACGACAGACCGTATGAGGTACTACAAACTGGGGACAAGGTCTTCAAGCTGCGACTCGGCGACAGGGTCGACACAGTCTCCATCGACCGGCTCAAACCAGCACACACAGAACCAGGGGAACCGGTCCCCGTGGCCCGACCTCCAACTAGAGGCCGTCCCGCCAGCAAGCCAGCACAGCCGGCGGCGAACCGCCCGGCCCCACCAACTAGACCGGCGACCACTCAGAGCCGCTCCGGCAGAACCATTAGACCACCGTCACGACTCGTCCACTCCTCCTAAGCGGATTCTGTGGGGAGCTCTGTGGCGACACGCCACTACTGGACATAATCCGCTCACGGCGGCACAGACAGTTTAAGCAGATGCCCCCAGCCGGGGGCCCTTTCCTCCAGCAACTTGTTTCCCGCAGGGACAGGCTGCCGGGAGCACTTCCTGTCTGGGGAGTATTTAAGTGGTTGCGCGGGCTTTTCCAGTTCCTCTTTGCCATGAGGTTGATTAAAGCAGTTGTGTTTCACTAACTCTGGTCTCGACTCCTACGTTTGCCGCGGTATCTCAACACCACTATCTCTTCAGCCACCTCTTTTAGAACCCTAGGATGTAGGCCGTCAGATCCAGGGGATTTGTCGGCTTTTAGTCCCATTAGTTTCTCTAGTACTTTTTCTCTACTTATATTAATTACGTTAAGTTCCTCACCCTCATTAGACCCTTGGTTCCCCACCATTTTTGGTATGCTTTTTGAGTCTTCTACTGTGAAGACAGATACAAAATATTTGTTTAACGTTTTTGCCATTTCCTTATTCCCCATAATAATTTCTCCTGTCTCAGCCTCCAAGGGATCAACGTTTACTTTTGCTACTCTCTTCCTTTTTACATACTTGTAGAAGCTCTTACAATCTGCTTTTATATTTCTTGCTAGTTTTCTCTCATATTCTATTTTCTCCCGCTTTATCAGTTTTTTGGTCAACCTTTGCTGGTTTCTGAAACTCTCCCAATCCTCAGGCTTACTGCTATTCTTCGCAACATTATAAGCTTCTTCTTTCAACCTAATGCTACCCTTAACTTCTTTAGTTAGCCACGGATGGATCACTTCTCCCGTGGAGTTTTTGTTTCTCGATGGAATGCATTTTTGTTGAGAATTATGAAATATTTCTTTAAATGCGAGCCACTGCTTGTCTAAAATTATTAATTGAGCTAGCACTTATTGCTTTTTGTGAGAGAGCGTTCCACACTTCTCCCACCCTTTGTGTGAAGAGATGCTTCCTAACTTCTCTCCTGAATGGCCTGGCTGTGATGTTAAAGTTATGTCCCCTTATCCTGGATTCCAGCACCTGCGGAAAAAGTTTCTATCTAACCTTATCAATTCCTTTCAAAATCCTAAAAACCTCAATCACATCACCCCTTAACCTTCTATATTCCAGGGAATACAAGCCTAGTTTATGTAATCTCTCCTCATAATCGAAACCCTTGGAGCCCACCGCGGTAACAGCCAGCAATTCAACCATCACACTGGAAGAGTGGCAAATGGAAGAGCCAAAGAAATTTCCAGAAACAGATTAGAAGGACAGAGAGCAGATACAACTTCCCGTTAAATAAATTTACATTTGGCAGCTCTAATAGTGGACTTAAAAGAAGTTATGAGCAATGATAAAGCTGGCTTGGAATGCTTCACAGGGGTCAAGGTGCCAGGTGCGGTTGGAAGAAGTATTCTGACAGACAGCAGAATAGCTGCCATGATTAAACAAAGATGCGGCAGATCTGATTGTCAGGGAAAACTGAGGTATTTATTTTTATAGACCATTGATAATTATGCTTAAAAAAAAAGTTAAACTTAAATCATTCGCCAATTCTTCCTGTGATCTTGCAGGGCTGTGACAGTACGTGCCCAAGTCCATTTCAAAAACTGCAAGGATTTTAAACTTTACATTTTAAGTTGAGTTGCGTGGGCTCATGAGCTGATGACCACTGTTTTGTACGGGGTCGACTGAGGAACAATTGGATGATGTCAGAACAATGACATCATAGCAGCAACAGTGTAGAGAAGGGTTGCCTAGTAACAGCCTCCATTATGGAGACAGGGCTGTGAGGTCATAAGCATGGTCATGAGGATTCTAGAAACAGCTTTAGTGGTATCATAGCAAAAGCAGTTTAAATATCTACTTTATGGCAGATTCTGTCTCAGACAGACTGGCACCAACACTAATAACCTGACTGGTCAGCAATAAATTACTAATTTATTGTAATTGATTGTAAGCCCATAGCAGACATATCCCAAGGGAGAATTCATCTGATTTAATGAGTGACATGAAGGGTCACGACAGGTCAAATCAAAATGTACATTTTAGAAAATTGTAGTTCGTTCTGCAATCTTCGACAGACTATTGAAAGCTGACCGAGGGCAACATTTACTCACCACCTCTGCTAAAGGATCCTTCTGCTTCAGATCATATTAAATACTCTTTATAGGAAGGTGTAGCTATTCAATTTAAAATATCCCCTGTGACTGCCGTATGGGAGAGAATCCACATTGCCGTCTAGTGTGTTGATGCCCACTTCAAAGAGAGATGATTCACCTTGGCCTATTTTGATTGCTTAACCAGGGGTTTCACCTTTAATGTGGCAGTTTTGCTTCATTCGGTACGCATGATAATTCTATCGGGCAAATGCGGAAAGGCAGTCCTTGAATAAACCTGACTTGATTGATAAGCCTGTGACTGTAAGAAGGGATTCATCGTGAAACAGATTTGATTAATTGTATAGGACATCCTGTTATCTTGCCTGGACATCAAAGAGCAGAGAGAGAGAGAGAGAGAGATAAACTCAGGCTTGTGCCCAATGTCCTCCAGTTTTCTTATTTCAGACAGACATTTGATGGATTCCATGGGATTCAACACTCACACAAGGGTTATCATCATCAGCATTTGGTCCAAAGTTATCGAAGAGAATTTATTGTTTTGAAACAGGTGATGTAAAGTTAAGTAAAATTCTATAAACTATCTAAATCTGCTGTTCCTTTTTTTATTGTTTCTGTATAATCTTACTTCTTAATAAATTAGAATTATTAGACAATCTCTCAGTGTAATGTTTTCCATCTGCAGGATCCCATAATCTTTCCAGTGGATACCCCAATGTAAAAGTGTTGATTGACCTCCCAGAGGCCCGCCATCCTAGATACTTTGCATATGAGGTTTCGGAAGTGTGTGCTCACCTTTGGAAGCTGACTTTTGCATTGGGTGTGAATGAAAAGCATCTGGAGAGAGCCCTAATAACAATTTTCTTCCCTACTCTTTGTTGGTCTCTTGCACTATGGGACTGGGCCTTCACCAAGGTTAGTCAACTAAAATAATAATCTGTGGTTGACTCTCCGCTTACGCAAACTGGATGGACCTCACTGTGACCAGTCACAGGAGCGTTGCTTTTACAGGTTAGCAGTGTAAATGTGTCATATTATGCAGCCTCGGCACTGTGGCGGAGCCACCAAGAGACTCGGGGCAATTAGCAACAATCCCTTTAACTACAGTGTAGTGCAGCTGCAGACTGCACCTTTAAACTGTCTGTTAATTATACTGTATGTACTTTCTTGCACTCTGCGTGATGACGTCATGACGCCGATCACGTGACCGCCAGTGGCGCGGAGAACGTGATGACGTCATCTTCCATAAACCTGGCAGCAGTTGTTGAGGTGCTGGCAAGCTGAACAGACCTGTGTACATCTTCTCCTGTAGTTTTACCAGTTAACTTGTTTGTTTATTAAACTTTGTTATTTTGTTTCACTGAGTTGAACTCCATTATTCGGATAGGAACCTCCGTTCCTATAGCACAATAATAAAACAAGATCATGAAGAAATGGGTGGATGATGTGAGGAGACAACAATTGGAATTAAAGCCTTCGGTGGGGAGTAGAAATACTCTCCACGAGAAAAGGAACTCAAGGCCCATTGGATGGCAAATTCTTTGGTCGCCTAGCATTTGTGGGCAAAGGTGTCGATATAACATCAGCGCAGGAACAGCAGCTCAATAGATCAGAAGAAATATCATTACCAAAAGTTAAAGGATCCCTGTTTGGTCCTGCTGAAACTCTATTACAATGTGGATATTTCATATAATGCAAGATAAACTTATAAGGAACCATATTTGCAATGTCACATATGAGTAACTAACAGCAAAGGACAGTTTTATTACTTCCACCTGATTTTGCAATACTTCATATGAAATGATTTTCCAATCTTTGGCTATCTAACTCTCCAGTCAATGCCAACCCATCGCCCCTAGGGCAAGCTGTTAAATCTCCTTTTGCTGTGTTTTTATTGCATGTATATGTTCATCTGTTTGAAGTTACTGGGCCCTTTCTTATTGCTAAATTATGCAGGTTGAGCACACTGCAAAGATACTGCACACCTTCACTGGCTCGTACAGTAACTCCCCACCAGATCCATCTTCTCCATCTTTGCTTTTGCATTCCGAGAAACTACTGAATAGCTGACCCTGCACTTTGTTGTAATGAAGCTCTGCTTTGTTTTGTGGGTTTTGCGCAGGTATCATCCTCTATGCTTTCCCGTAACTTCCCAGGTGGAGAGTAGTGAGTAAGCAGTTCCTTGGCCTGTCCCAGTGCTGCTGTTCATGGCCACTGGGAGGTGTATGAGAATAAAATGAGAAGCCATCCACCATTTTCTGCCATCCTGTGGATGTTTACAGCAGAGTTAAAAGGCCATTCGGCCCATTCTGTCTGCCGGCTCTTTGCTAACGTATAGTGTGTTCAGTACCAATGTGCCATGCGACTTGGCTGCCTCTACAGTATCTTAGTTAAATATTCATGTTATGTACGATAATGGCATGCGGAACAAATGCCAACGGAATCCCCCTGGTACATCTTTCACTCAATTTCCGTTTGCTTCAGCAAACTGTTAATAACGTAAAATATTTAGACAAGACTTTACTTCCCTTTCTCTCTACTGTTCCCTTTATTTATTCCTTTCTCCCCAGTCTCTCTCCTTTTCACTCATTCTCCCTCTTTCCCCATTATCGCTTCCCTTCCTACATTACAACAGTGACTAGACTTCAAAAGTACTTCATTGGCTGTAAAGCACTTTGGGATGTCCTGAGGTCGTGAAAGACGCTGTAGAAATGCAAGTCTTTCTTTTTTTCCTTATTATATCTTCCATTTTCTCTCTTTGGGGGCAATTTTGATGCATCAGCAGCCCGTTTTACATCTCTCCTGGTTTTTACTTCCATTGAAGTGCAAGCCAACGTTAGCCTCATTGTCTTTTCCAGTTTACCCATTCACTTTCTTTTTCTGCTGTTTTTTCTCCTTTTCCACAGTTTCTTTTCCCTTAATCCCTCTTCTCACCAGATTCCCTCTCACCTTATCCTCTTTCCCTTTCCCCATTCCCTCTCTCCTTACCAGATTCTGTCTTCCCTTTTCTCTTATTCTCATTTCTCTTTTCCCATTCCCCATTCTCTCTTCCATTTCCCCAGTTTTCTTTTCCCTTTCCCCATGCTAGTGACCTCTTCAGAAAATTCAACTCGATTAATCAGACATGACCTACCGTCCCCAGATCCGTGCTGACTCGCTCTGATGAGCTGATACTTGTCCAAGTGCTCAGCCACTCTCTCACTGATTGATTCCAGTAACGCCCCTACAAGTTGAAGCGACAGGTCTGTAGTTACCTGGTTTCTCTCCCCCTCACTTTTTAAATAATGGAGTGACATTTGCAATTTTTCAATCCACAGGCACAATTCCTGAATCTAGAGAGCTTTGGAAAATTATGACTAATGCATCTGCAATTTCCTCATCTATTACTTTTAATAGCCTGGGGTGAAAACAATCAGGTCCTGGAGAATAGTCTCTCTTAAGTCTCATTATCTTTGCCATTACCATATTTTAACATACATTAAATCCACTAAGTTCCTCCACTTCACTTATTTTTAGATTCCCATGTACGGCTATATTTTGTCCTCTTCCTTCACTGTGAAAACAGATACAAAGTACTCATTTAAGTAGTCTGCCATTTCCTTGTTATGTATTATTGACCCTTGGTGTTAGGGGGATTAAATACGTGGGGTTACGGGGATTGGGTGGGATATGTGTCGGTGCAGGCTCGATGGGCGGAAATGGCCTCTATCTGCACTGTGGGGTTTCTGTGATTTCTGTGATTTCTGTGATTATAGCCTCACCCGTCTCTCTCTTTAATGAACACACATTCCCTTTTTCTACTCTCTTTCTCTTCATATATTTATTAAAACTTTTGCTGTTAACTTTCAAATTCCTTGCAAATTTTATCATCTTTCCTTTTGCATCTTTTATTTTTTATCTTTGTACCCTTTTGTTGCTTTTTGTAGCTCTCCCAGCCACCTGGATTTTCACTATTCCTTTGCCTTTGAGTAAGCTTGATACTGCCTCTTACCTCATTTGTTGACCATGGTTCCTTGACTGCACCAGTGGAACCATTGGATTTTATACTGGTTTTGAATCATACCAAATACTTCTTTGAATACTTCCCACTGTTTGACTGTAGGTTTACCCATTAACGGTTCAGCCCAGTTTACTGCAGTCAATTTGTTTCTCATCCCTTCGAAGCTTGCCTTACTTAAATTTAAAGACTTTATTTGTGCCCCTTCCGTCTCCCTCTCAAACCTAATATCAAATTCAATCATATTATGGTCATTATTTAGAAGATGTTTTCTTACCGTCAGATTGTTAACGAATTCTGGTTTGTTACTCACCTCTAAATCCAGTATGGCCGACGGTTCCCTTGTCGGTTCCAAAACATGTTGTTCTAGAAAACTGTCCCGAATACATTCTTGAAATTCATTGCATTTACTACTAGAGCTGTTCAGCTTCTCCCAGTCTATGTGAAAATTAAAATCTCCCATTATAGCCACTTCGTTCTTTCTACATGCTTCCCTGATCTCCATATTTATACATCCCCTTCTTCCACCCACTACACCACTACTATCATTGAAACTTATAAAATTCTGACAGGACTGGACAGACTAGATGCAGGAAGAATGTTCCTGATGGTCGGGGAGTCCAGAACCAGGGGTCACAGTCTAAGAATAAGGGGTAAGCCATTTAGGACTGAGGTGAGGAGGAATTTCTTCACCCAGAGAGTGGTGAACCTGTGGAATTCTCTGCCACAGAAGGCAGTGGAGGCCAATTCATTAAATATATTCAAGAAGGAGTTGGATATATTTCTTAAGGCTAAAGGGATCAAGTGATATGGGGAGAAAGCAGGGACAGGGTACTGAGTTTGGATGATCAGCCATGATCTCATTAAATGGCGGAACAGGCTCGAGGGGCCGAATGGCCTACTCCTGCTCCTATCTTCTATGTTTCTATCAGGAGGTCTGTAGAAAACTACCAGAGCCTTGCATCCTTTGCTATTCCTTAAGTCTACCCATACCGCTTCCACTGCCCGATGACCCTTACCGAAATCCCGTCTTTCCACTGCAGTCATTGTGTCTTTTATCAATATTGCTACTCTCCCCCCTTTTTCCAATTTCCCTGTCCTTTCCACAGATCCCATAGCCTGGAATATTTAACTCCTAATCATGCTCAGGTTGTAGCTAAGGCTCTGTAATGGCTACTGCATCAAAACCTTTAAGTTGAATTTGTGCTTCTCATTTTATTTCCTATGCTATGTTCATTTATGTACAGAACTCTGATCTGGGTAACTGTCCCCACCCTGACCATATACCCTGCTGATCTTTTTCTCACACTTTTTGATTTAGTGTGAATTTCCCCCACTAACTAGTTTAAATCTTCAACGTCAACCTTGCACACTTCGTTACAGTTGCAAAGCAATCTTGAAAAAGAAAACGAAATCCAGTCTTTTTATGATGGGTTCTTCTGACCTGCAGTCAATAATTTACTAGCAATTGCTCTCTGATTGCCCCCAAGAGTTTTCGAACAGCCAGAATTACATGGATTTCCCAATTACACAATTTCCCCACACAGAGTACTTAAGCAGTGACTTAAAGGGACAGACTAAGTTAAGAGTTAAATGTAAAACCATACCCTTGATCCCAGACTATCCACGTGCAGCAGCACCAGAGATTCCTTGGTGTGTTTAGAAACTCTTGACAAAACAATTGAAAAACTTTTTTTTTTTAAACATACACGCCACGAGGGACTGCTTGGTGTACTTCTGATACTTGGGGTTGATCAGCCTTGTTGGTCTTCAATTGTTGTAAGGACAATAACTGACATGGCATTGCATGGCCATGACTCAGTACCAATCCAGTTTCTAGTTGACAGCACAAAGCTGCCTGTAATTAGGCACTAATTGGCCATCCCACTTAGTGGGGCCCCAAGGGTGACTGGTAGAGGTAATGAGGATGACACATTGCAGCAGAATGTGTTGCTCCTCTGTGCTTGTGGTTGAGTTGCGTTGCTGGGGTCGATTAGAGGAGGGTATATTTTGTAAATAACCCGTGTTATACCTAACCTAGGAGTGTTTGAGACTGGGAGGAAAAGCAGAAAACAAGAGAACATTTACATGTGTCTCAGAGACCTATCAAAGCACTACATGTGCTGTGCAAGAAGTTACTTTGCATTACAATGGCTGTTGTCATGGAAGCAAATACCGATCCCACAAACATCAATGAGATGAATGACCAGTTAATCTGGTTTTGGTTAGGGAGGAATACTGGCTCGGACAGTTCCTTGTTGTTTTTCAAGTAGTGCAATGGGATCTGTAACAACCACCTAAATGGGCAGATAGGGTTCTGGTTTAATACCTCCGCTGAAAGGTAGCTGATCTCTAATCCAATACTCCCTCTCAATGCAGCACGAGAGCATCAGCCTTAATTTACATATTTAAGTTCTGGAGTGGGGCTTGAACCTACAATCTTCTGACTCACAAGCGATAGCGCTGTCATCTGAACCAATCTAACATTTACATGTGCATCCTAAAGAATGGAAAACATTCCATCGATAGCACTTATTTCAAACAGCCCAGAATGTTCACACGCAGATAGATACACAGGTCACCATCGCTCCCACCCAAAGAAGGATGCATTCCTTTCTAGATAGACTAACTGTAAAAGTGGTGACCTTCGTGCAGTGTGGCTGGTGTTCTATTTCCTCACAGCACTGCCTATATATATGCTTCTCAACTGGACAGCGTTCAACTAGACAGCAGTTTTTAGACAGGGGTCTGTCGGGGCATTTTTGGGTTTTTACACTACATTTTTGTTTGGGAGCAGCTTCATCAGCCACCCTCGTAAGTGGACCTCACTTCCCCTATGATCTGGAGTGTACCCTTTTCAGTCAAATAATCTAGGTAAATGATAACAAGGCGCAGGGATCGTTACAAAGAACCCTTACTCCATACACTGCCTACTAGGTGTATCTTCACTCTGAATCGTGAATTAGATGAACATTTTTACCAAATCGAGACATAGGATATGGATTAATAAATTATTTTATTTACATAAGGTAGATAAACAAACAGTACAAAGTTTAGAAGTCACACAACACCAGGTTATAGTCCAACAGCTTTATTTGAAATCACAAGCTTTCGGAGCGCTGCTCCTTCTTCAGGTGAAGTGGAGAAATGCATAAAGACACAGCTTATATAGTCAGAGAATCATGTCAGATGTTTACAGGTAACCTTTCCAACTGCCATTTATCACACCTCGGCAGAGAGATAATCACAGCAGTCAAAGGTGTGAATGGTGTCCAAACAGGTCAGTCAGGGAAACATTACATCAAAGAACAATGAGGTGGGGTCACAAGGGGTCAAATATTGCAGATGCTGGGGTCTGTATGAAAAACAAAAAAAGACAAAAAACTTTTTTTTTTTTTTGGCTGGAAATCACAGCAGGTCCGGCCGCATCTGTGTAGAGAGAACAAGCCAATGTTGACTCGAGTCTGGATGACCCTGCATCAGGTGGGGTTACATGTAGCGTGACATGTAACAAAATCGTCGAGCAGAAACTGATAGCCAAGTTCCGCATCCATGAGGACGGCCTCAACCGAGATCTTGGGTTCATGTCACGCTACATGTAACCCCACCTGATGCAGGGTCATCCAGACTCGAGTCGACATTGGCTTGTTCTCGCTACACAGATGCAGCCGGACCTGCTGTGATTTCCAGCCAAAAAAAAAAAAGTTTTTTGTCTGTTTTTTTGTTTTTCATACAGACCCCAGCATCTGCAATATTTGACCCCACCTCATTGTTCTTTGATGTAATGTTTCCCTGACTGACCTGTTTGGACACCATTCACACCTTTGACTGCTGTGATTATCTCTCTGCCGAGGTGTGATAAATGGCAGTTGGAAAGGTTACCTGTAAACATCTGACATGATTCTCTGACTATATAAGCTGTGTCTTTATGCATTTCTCCACTTCACCTGAAGAAGGAGCAGCGCTCCGAAAGCTTGTGATTTCAAATAAAGCTGTTGGACTATAACCTGGTGTTGTGTGACTTCTTACATTTGTCCACCCCAGTCCAACTCCGGCATCTCCACACCACCAGTACAAAGTTTAACAGTGATATATTATATATTATAAATATATAAAACAAGCATTTCTAGATACATTAAACAACAAATGTGCAACTAACTTTCTCTTTAAAAGTAGCCTCTATACGCTTCTTACAACCTCAAACTAACCTAACCACCCGTGTTTTACTGGCACAAAAACTTCTTAAAACTCAGACAGCCCTCTCACTGCTCGTCTCGAGATTCACACACAGATGTCCCACTGACTGAACATTGAATCTCAACATAATTCTGTAAGCATATACTGATTGGTGCACTGTCAATCAATGAAGACTTCAGCCAATCAATGACCCTGCCCACTTGTCTAAAGACGTCAGGAAAAACTCTCCATCAAAGCCCCTTCCCCAGGCTGGGGTCTCGCCTGTGATTTGAAGAGGGATTCTCGTAGTCTCACTGTCTGTGTGCCATGCTGGGTGAATTAAATAGAATTCCACTCTAAGAATCAAAGCATCTCAAAGTATTTCTGAGGAACAATGTGGGAAACCTTTCACAATAGCATAAGATATTTGGGATTGAAAATAGTGCTACTGCTGGGTTGATTAACTAATTAATACTTCAAGCAATCAGTGTGTGGCACTGTGGGCCATAACAATTGCACGCATGTGGAGTCCATTCCCAGATGATTCGTCTGTTGTGGCAAGGTGACTAAGTGGTTAAGGCAATGAGCTCCTCATCCATTGGGTTAGTGTAGATATGGGCTCATGCCCTGGCCTTGCCACTGGGGCAATGATGGCTGTTAACCTTATAGAGTCATAGGGCAGGATTTTCATTGGCCCATCCCGCCCCCAACCCGCCTCCATGCCAGTTTCAAAGGAGGCGGGTACCCGACCTGTGCTGGGACCCGCCTCCCCGAGGTGGGAAGGGGATTAGTGCCAATTAACTGCCTGTTAACAGGTAGTTAACAGGTCGTTTTTAGCCTAATCCCTATTTTTATTGCTGAAGTGTGGGATTCCCGACAGCTCCAAACCATGGCAAGTTAGCGAGGTGGGCCGTCGGGCTGAAGGACTTGGAGGGTTCGAGATGTTCGGTGTTCAGGTGAGTGATGGGTGCATGAGTGAAGAGGTAGGTGTGTTTGGTGTGTGTAAAGTGTTTAAAGAAGTTTTACTTACCTTTACAGCCTTCCTTCCTTCAGGTCTCGGGAGTCCCTCATCTCACCGGCACAGAAAGCAGAATGGCCGCGAGCTGTCAAAAGTTGCAGCATTCAGCTTTCTGTTCTGGGGAGATCTCTAAATCAGCCTGAGAGGAAGCAATTAACTTAGTGTACAGATTGTCAGTGTTTGACAGCTTCAAAGAGCTGTCAAACGCTGATATTTCATCTGTCAAAAGCACTTGACAGATGAAATGTCAATCTGTGACATCACCTGTTGCCGGGTGGCCCTTAATTGGCCTGCTGAACCCACTGGGTGGGCTCAACAAGGTCAATCAAGTGAAAATCGCGCAGGTTGGCCACAACTCGATGGAGGCGGGACTACAACCCCGAAAGTTGTAGTCCTGCCTCCTACATGCCTCCAGAATGAAAATCCAGCCCATAGTGTCATTACGGCACAGAAGGAGACCATTCGGCCCATCGAGTCCATGCCAGCTCTCTGCAGAGCAATCCAGTCAGTCCCATTCCCCCGCTCTATCCCCGTGGCCCTGCAAGTTTATTTCCCTCAAGTGCTTATCCAGTCTCTCCTTGAAAGCATTGAGTGTCTCCGTTTCCACCACCCTCATCGGCAGCGAGTTCCAGGTCATTACCACACGCTGCGTAAAACAGTTATTACTCACATCCCCCCTGTGCCTCTTCCTCACATCACACCTGTGTCTCTTCCCTCACATCCCTCTGTATCTCTTCCCTCACATCCCCCTGTGTCTCTTCCCTCACATCCCCCTGTGTCTCTTCCCTCATATCCCCCTGTATCTCTTCCCTCACATCCCCGTGTCTCTTCCTCACATCCCCCGTATCTCTTCCCTCACATCCCCCGTATCTCTTCCCTCACATCCCCCTGTGTCTCTTCCCTCACATCCCCCTGTGTCTCTTCCCTCACATCCCCGTGTCTCTTCCCTCACATCCCCCTGTGTCTCTTCCCTCACATCCCCCTGTGTCTCTTCCCTCACATCCCCCTGTGTCTCTTCCCTCACATCCCCCCGTATCTCTTCCCTCACATCCCCCTGTGTCTCTTCCCTCACATCCCCGTGTCTCTTCCCTCACATCCCCCTGTGTCTCTTCCTCACATCCCCCGTGTCTCTTCCCTCACATCCCCCGTATCTCTTCCCTCACATCCCCCTGTATCTCTTCCCTCACATCCCCCTGTGTCTCTTCCCTCACATCCCCCTGTATCTCTTCCCTCACATCCCCCCTGTATTTCTTCCCATACACAGAAACATAGAAGATAGAAGCAGGAGTAGGCCATTTGGCCCCTCGAGCCTGCTCCGCCATTCAATGAGATCATGGCTGGTCATCCAAATTCAGTACCCTGTCCCGGCTTTTTCCCCATATCCCTTGATCCCTTTAGCCTTAAGAAATATATCCAACTCCTTCTTGAATATATTTAATGAATTGGCCTCCACTGCCTTAATCAATACTGCCACACCCCCTCCTCTTTTTCCTTCTCTGTCATTCCTGAATATTCAGTAACCAGCAATATTAAGAACCCATTCCTGGCCTTGTTTGAGCCTTGTCTCTGTTAATGCAACCACGTCATAATCCCATGTAGCAATTTGTGCCTGCAGCTCACCAACCTGATTAGTTACACCACGGACATTGACGTACATACAATTCAATACCTCCTTCGTCACTTTTGCTATTTTCCTCAATCTGGTCCCTGCAATTTTTGGGATATTTCTAATTTTACCACTGTTTTTATCTCTCTATCCTCTGATCTCATTTCTGCCCCTCTCTGCTGCTTCCTGGTTCCCCTCCCCAGCCAAGTTAGTTTAAACCCTGCCCAACAGTACTAATTAACTCTCAGCAAGAACGTTGATCCCTGCTTTGTTCTGGTGCAATCTATCCATTTTGTACAGGTGCCCCTTCCCCCAGAACCGGTCCCAATGCCCCAAGAATCTGAAACCCTCCCTCCTGCACCACTTCTCCAGCCTCGCATTTACCTGCACATAGAAACATAGAAACATAGAAGATAGGAGCAGGAGTAGGCCATTCGGCCCCTCGAGCCTGCTCCGCCATTCAATGAGATCATGGCTGATCATCCAAACTCAGTACCCTGTCCCTGCCTTCTCCCCATATCCCTTGATCCCTTTAGCCTTAAGAAATATATCTAATTCCTTCTTGAATATATTTAATGTATTGGCCTCCACCGCCCTCTGTGGTAGAGAATTCCACAGGTTCACCACTCTCTGGGTGAAGAAATTCCTCCTCATTTCTGTCCTAAATGGCCTACCCCTTATCCTTAGACTGTGACCCCTGGTTCTGGACTCCCCCGCCATCGGGAACATCCTTCCTGCATCCAGTCTGTCTAGTCCTGTTAGAATTTTATAATTTTCAATGAGATCCCCTCTCATTCTTCTAAACTCCAGTGAGTATAAGCCCAATCGACCCAATCTCTCCTCATACGTCATTCCTGCCATCCCAGGTATCAGTCTGGTGAATCTTCGCTGCACTCCCTCCATGGCAAGAACATCCTTCCTCAGATAAGGCGACCAAAACTGCACACAATACTCAAGGTGTGGTCTCACCAAGGCCCAGTACAACTGCAGCAAGACATCCTTGTTCATGTACTCGAACCCTCTCGCCAAGAAGGCCAACATACCATTTGCCTTCTTAACCGCCTGCTGCACCTGCATGCTTACCTTCAGCGACTGGTGCACAAGGACACCCAGGTCTCGTTGCACTTCCCCTTCTCCCAATCTATTGCCATTCAGATAATAATCTGCCTTCCTGTTTTTGCCACCAAAGTGGATAACCTCGCATTTATCCACATTACACTGCATCTGCCATGCTTCTGCCCAATCACCCAACCTGTCCAAATCATACTGGAGTTTCTCTGCATCCTCCTCACAGCACACACGGCCACCCAGCTTTGTGTCGTCTGCAAACTTGGAGATATTGGCCCAGAAATTCGGGTCTCCACGGGTGAGTACGCACGGGCACTTCCGATCCTCTGTTTGAAGAGGTTCAGAGGTTGAACGCGCATGCAGGAGAGGCTGCGCGTGCACATCAAACTTCTTTTTTTTTTGCAGGTTTTCCCGGGATCGTAAGCCTGCAGGATTTAGAAATGTAAAAAGCAGGCGTAAGGCCTGCTTTTTACAAGGTAAGTGGTGAATTAATTAAAAGTAAAACATTTTTTCCAACTGCTTATTATTTTTAAATACTTTAAAGCAAGGTAAGTTTATTTTTAGCCCTGTTAGAATATAAAATTACTTTTTTCAAAAATTTAAATTATTGTTTAAAGTAGTTATTTCATGTAATTTATAGTTTATTTAAAAAATGTGATTTAAAAAAAAATGTATTTGAATGTTCAGTGCTATTTTGGGGCCGTAGTATTTATAAGTTTTGACAGCTCTTCCTGTCAATCTTATGAATGGAGCATTCCCTGCTCCGATTGGCTGCCCATGGCCCATGTGATCTCAGGAGATGCATCGAACTAACTGCGCCCCTGGGATACGCAAGCACTGCGCGCCGGCAGCTGGGCCAGGCCGTGGATCGGAATTCCACGGGGCCCTACAGCTCAACGGCCGGCGCGCAGGGTAAGTGCAGATCGGGGGCTTACACCAGCAGGAAGCCCCCGACCCGAATTTCTGGGCCAATACATCTAGTTCCCTCGTCTAGATCATTTATATATATTGTGAATAGCTGGGGTCCAAGGACCGATCCCTGCGGTACCCCACTAGTCACCGCCTGCCCCTCGGAAAAAGACCCGTTTATTCCAACTCTTTGCTTCCTGTCTGCCAACCAGTTCTTTATCCAAGTTAGTACCTTGCCCCCAATCCCATGTGCCTTAACTTTACACGCTAATCTCTTATGCGGGACCTTATCGAAAGCCTTCTGAAAGTCCAAATACACCACATCCACTGGTTCTCCCTTATCTATTCTACCAGTTACATCCTCAAAAAATTCAAGTAGGTTAGTCAAGCATGATTTACTTTTTGTAAATCCATGTTGACCTTTTCCGATCCTGTCACTGTTTTCCAAGTGCTCTGCTATTACATATTTCAGAATGAACTCTAGCATTTTTCCCACTACCGATGTCAGGCTTACCAGTCTAGAATTCCCCGTTTTCTCTCTACCACCTTTTTTGAATAGTAGGGTAACATTAGCTACCCTCCAATCCATGGGAACTGTTCCAGAGTCTATTGAATTTTGGAAGATGACCAGCAATGCATCTATTATTTCTAGGCCACTTCCTTAAGTACCCTAGGATGTGGATTATCAGGCCCTGGGGATTTATCGGCCCTCAATCCCATCAATTTCCCTAACACCACTTCCCTACAAATGCTGATTTCTATCAGTTCCTCCCTCTCATTAGATCCTATGTTCCCCGACATCTCTGGGAGGTTATTTGTGTCCTCCTTTGTGAAGACAGAACCAAAGTATGTATTTAATTGGTCGGCCATTTCATTGTTCCGCATTATAAATTCCCCTGATTCTGACTGCAAGGGACCTACGCTTGGCTTCACCAATCTTTTTCTCTTCACATATCTATAAAAGCTTTTACAGTCAGTTTTTATGTTCCCTGATAGCTTACTCTCATATTCTATTTTCCCCCTCTTAATTAATCCCTGTGTCCTCCTTTGCTGAATCCTAAACTGCTCCCAATCCTCAGGTTTACTGCTTTTTCTGGCCAATTTATATGTCTTCTCCTTGGATCTTATGCTATCCCTAATTTCCCTTGTTAGCCACGGTTGAGTCACCTTTTTTGTTTTATTTTTATGCCTAACAGGGATGAACAACTTTTGTAGTTCATCCATGCGATCTTTGAATGTTTGCCATTGCCTATCCACTGTCAACCCTTTGAGTAACATTCCCCAATCAATCCTACCCAACTCGCGCCTCATACCATCGTAGTTTCCTTTATTTAAATTCAGGACCCTAGTCTCTGAGTCAACTACTTCACTCTCCATCTTAATGAAGAATTCTATCATATTATGATCGCTCCGACCCAAGGGGCCTCGCACAACAAGATTGCGAATTAATCCTTTCTCATTACATAATACCCAGTCTAAGATGGCCTGATCTCGAGTTGGTTCCTCGACATATTGGTCCAGGAAACCATCCCGTATACACTCCAGGAATTCCTCCTCCACAGTATTGTTACTAATTTGGTTAGCCCAATCTATATGTAGATTAAAGTCACCCATGATAACTGCTGTGCCCTTATTGCACGTGTCTCTAATTTCCCATTTAATGCCATCCCCAACCTTCACATTACTGTTTGGAGGTCTGTATACCACTCCCACTAATGTTTTCTGCCCCTTGGTATTTCTCAGTTCTACCCATACAGATTCCACATCATCAGAGCTAATATCTTTCCTTTCAATTGTGTTAATCCCTTCTTTAACCAGCAATGCTACCCCACCTCCTTTTCCTTTTTGCCTATCTTTCCTGAATATTGAATACCCCTGGATGTTGAGTTCCCAGCTTTGGTCACCCTGGAGCCATGTTTCCGTAATCCCAATCATATCATATCCGGTTACTTCTATTTGCGCAGCTAATTCATCCACCTTATTATGAATGCTCCTCGCATTAAGACACAAGGCCTTCAGGCTTGTTTTTTTAACACTCTTACACCTTTTAGCATTATTATTTACTGTGCCCATGTTTGATTTAAACCCATGATTTCTCTGACGGCCACCATTGTTTTTCTCCTTCCTGTCTTTTGCTTCTATCCTTGTTTCCCTTTCCACTGTCGCCCTGCTCAGGTTCCCAACCTCCTGCCATTTTAGTTTAAACCCTCCCCCAGAGCACTAGCAAACACTCCCCCTAGGACATCGGCCCTGGTCCTGCCTAGGTGCAAACCCATACATCCCCCTGTATCTCTTCCCTCACATCCGCCCGTGTATCTTCCCTAACATCCCCCTGTATCTCTTCCCTAACATCCCCCCGTGCCTCTTCCCTCACATCCCCCCGTGTCTCTTCCCTCACATCCCCCTGTATCTCTTCCCTCACATCCGCCTGTGTCTCTTCCCTCACATCCCCCCGTGTCTCTTCCCTCACATCCCCCCGTGTCTCTTCCCTCACATCCCCCTGTATCTCTTCCCTCACATCCCCCTGTGTCTCTTCCCTCACATCCCCCTGTGTCTCTTCCCTCACATCCCCCCGTGTCTCTTCCCTCACATCCCCCTGTATCTCTTCCCTCACATCCCCCTGCATCTCTTCCCTCACATCCCCCCGTGTCTCTTCCCTCACATCCCCCGTGTCTCTTCCCTCACATCCCCCCGTGTCTCTTCCCTCACATCCCCCGTGTCTCTTCCCTCACATCCCCCCGTGTCTCTTCCCTCACATCCCCCCATGTCTCTTCCCTCACATCCCCCCGTGTCTCTTCCCTCACATCCCCCTGTGTCTCTTCCCTCACATCCCCCTGTATCTCTTCCCTCACATCCCCCCGTGTCTCTTCCCTCACATCCCCCTGTATCTCTTCCCTCACATCCCCCTGTATCTCTTCCCTCACATCCCCCCTGTGTCTCTTCCCTCACATCCCCCTGTATCTCTTCCCTCACATCCGCCTGTATCTCTTCCCTCACATCCCTCTGTGTCTCTTCCCTCACATCCCCCCGTGTCTCTTCCCTCACATCCCCCCGTGTCTCTTCCCTCACATCCCCCTGTGTCTCTTCCCTCACATCCCCCCGTGTCTCTTCCCTCACATCCCCCTGTATCTCTTCCCTCACATCCCCCCGTGTCTCTTCCCTCACATCCCCCCGTGTCTCTTCCCTCACATCCCCCCGTGTCTCTTCCCTCACATCCCCCTGTATCTCTTCCCTCACATCCACCTGTCTCTTCCCTCACATCCCCCTGTATCTCTTCCCTCACATCCCCCCGTGTCTCTTCCCTCACATCCCCCCGTGTCTCTTCCCTCACATCCCCCTGTATCTCTTCCCTCACATCCCCCTCTATCTCTTCCCTCACATCCCCCCGTGTCTCTTCCCTAACATCCCCCGTGTCTCTTCCCTAACATCCCCCGTATCTCTTCCCTCACATCCCCCCGTGTCCCTTCCCTCACATCCCCCCGTGTGTCATCCCTCACATCCCCCTGTATCTCTTCCCTCACACCCCCCCGTGTCTCTTCCCTCACATCCCCCTGTATCTCTTCCCTAACATCCCCCTGTGTCTCTTCCCTCACATCCCCCTGTATCTCTTCCCTCACATCCCCCCGTGTCTCTTCCCCAACATCCCCCTGTATCTCTTCCCTCACATCCGCCTGTATCTCTTCCCTCACATCCCTCTGTGTCTCTTCCCTCACATCCCCCTGTATCTCTTCCCTCACATCCCCCTGTATCTCTTCCCTCACAATCCCCCCGTATCTCTTCCCTCACATCCCCCGTGTCTCTTCCCTCACATCCCCCTGTATCTCTTCCCTCACATCCCCCTGTGTCTCTTCCCTCACATCCCCCTGTGTCTCTTCCCTCACATCCGCCTGTGTCTCTTCCCTCACATCCCCCCGTGTCTCTTCCCTCACATCCCCCCGTGTCTCTTCCCTCACATCCCCCTGTATCTCTTCCCTCACATCCCCCTGTATCTCTTCCCTCACATCCCCCTGTACCTCTTCCCTCACATCCCCCCGTGTCTCTTCCCTCACATCCCCCTGTGTCTCTTCCCTCACATCCCCCTGTGTCTCTTCCCTCACATCCCCCCGTGTCTCTTCCCTCACATCCCCCTGTATCTCTTCCCTCACATCCCCCGTATCTCTTCCCTCACATCCCCCCGTGTCTCTTCCCTCACATCCCCCGTGTCTCTTCCCTCACATCCCCCCGTGTCTCTTCCCTCACATCCCCCGTGTCTCTTCCCTCACATCCCCCCGTGTTTCTTCCCTCACATCCCCCTGTGTCTCTTCCCTCACATCCCCCTGTATCTCTTCCCTCACATCCCCCCGTGTCTCTTCCCTCACATCCCCCTGTATCTCTTCCCTCACATCCCCCTGTATCTCTTCCCTCACATCCCCCGTGTCTTTTCCCTCACATCCCCCTGTATCTCTTCCCTCACATCCGCCTGTATCTCTTCCCTCACATCCCTCTGTGTCTCTTCCCTCACATCCCCCCGTGTCTCTTCCCTCACATCCCCCCGTGTCTCTTCCCTCACATCCCCGTGTCTCTTCCCTCACATCCCCCCGTGTCTCTTCCCTCACATCCCCCTGTATCTCTTCCCTCACATCCCCCCGTGTCTCTTCCCTCACATCCCCCCGTGTCTCTTCCCTCACATCCCCCCGTGTCTCTTCCCTCACATCCCCCCGTGTCTCTTCCCTCACATCCCCCTGTGTCTCTTCCCTCACATCCCCCGTGTCTCTTCCCTCACATCCCCCTGTATCTCTTCCCTCACATCCCCCTGTATCTCTTCCCTCACATCCCTCTGTGTCTCTTCCCTCACATCCCCCCGTGTCTCTTCCCTCACATCCCCCCATGTCTCTTCCCTCACATCCCCCTGTATCTCTTCCCTCACATCCCCCCATGTCTCTTCCCTCACATCCCCCCGTGTCTCTTCCCTCACATCCCCCCGTGTCTCTTCCCCAACATCCGCCTGTATCTCTTCCCTCACATCCCCCTGTATCTCTTCCCTCACATCCGCCTGTATCTCTTCCCTCACATCCCTCTGTGTCTCTTCCCTCACATCCCCCTGTATCTCTTCCCTCACATCCCCCTGTATCTCTTCCCTCACAATCCCCCCGTATCTCTTCCCTCACATCCCCCGTGTCTCTTCCCTCACATCCCCCTGTATCTCCTCCCTCACATCCCCCTGTGTCTCTTCCCTCACATCCCCCCGTGTCTCTTCCCTAACATCCCCCTGTGTCTCTTCCCTAACATCCCCCTGTGTCTCTTCCCTCACATCCCCCGTATCTCTTCCCTAACATCCTGTAGGGGGTGGCGGGTGGCGATGTTGCCTGGCGCGTGTGTGCGCCCAGTCAGTTATGCCTCTGACTGTTTTGTGAGCGGTTCGAACCGCTCCCACGCCCCTGGGTTCTAGACACCAGACTTAGATACAGGCAGCGGTTCAGAGAAGACTCGAGTAGACAGGTGGTTGGATGCAAACAAAACCAGGATTTTATTGAAGAGGAAAACTTGATACAGTCTTATGGAAAAATTACTAGTGTACACTTCTACAGGCAAAAATTACAAGAGAATCATAATAATACTATATTTATTATACTTATACAGGGAATGGGGAACACACGGCACATCGAGGGAAAACAACTATCTTAACAATCCCCTTATCCTTATCCCACCCCCTATACCTAACTAGGTTAATCTATGAGGGGTCAGAATTCATGCTCACCAATCAAAAGGGTCTGTTAGTCTCAAAACAGCGGTTGGGTTCGGGGTTCGCTCTTGGTGCTCTCTGGAGCCTGCCATCGTCACGTGGGCTCCGGGCGCTGCAAGGGCGTTGTCCAGGTTCGAGTACCCCAAAGTTAAAGTCTCTGCTTGGGTACTTTACCTTGCAGGGATGGTTCTTCGTCGACAGCCGACAGCTTGAGTTAGCATGAGGATAGTCGCAGGTTGGCTGAGGCTGAAGGCCCGATGATTCGAAGCCTACCCTCAGCTGGTCTTCCTCAGTTGGTCTTCCCTCCTCCCCTCGTCACGTCCCGCCTTGCCTGGCCTGAATTCGTCCGTGTCCGCTCGATGTAATGCCGGGGCTGATGGAGTGGCAACAGGCACGGGCAAAGGACAGGGGGTAAGCGTAGGACGGGGAAAGAGCGGCAGCCACGAGGGCGGGCAGAGGGAGAAGAGAAGAGCAGACAGCGATTGCTACCCGGGGCCTTCAATTATACCTTCGTCGAAAACCCTTAACTGCGCGCCAAATCAGGTTAGTTCTTTGTTTTAATTTTGGCGGGCTAGTTTAAAGTAATGGTAGCAATTCATACTAACTGGTTTTTAGATGGCCGGTAATCACATCTACCGGCCCGATAATTGACTTGTGTTGTCCTGAAAGTTCCTTGATGGGCCTGTCCAGCCTTGGTGGCTCTGTTAATCTGTTTCTGATAATATATGCAGACTGTTGATGGCCTTAACTATAGGCCTAACTGAATTTAGATTTTGTCTCCAATTCGGTCTGATGCATAATTCAGAGTCCTGTCTGGTTCCAAAATACAAATGCTGCTCTTCACAGAAAAACCTGCAGCTTTGGTTTCGATTCCTCCCAAGCTGTCTGCGTTGCAGAATCCATTTTGGAATCCCACAGGCTTTCTGCCACGAGGCACGGACGCCATCTTGGGTACCCTTTTTAATTTAAAATGTCCATGCAGGGTCCCGTTTATTAATAACAGCCTTCGGGGAAATGCAGAAATGTTGCGAATCTTACAATCCCCCTGTATCTCTTCCCTCACATCCCCCTGTGTCTCTTCCCTCACATCCCCCTGTATCTCTTCCCTCACATCCCCCTGTGTCTCTTCCCTCACATCCCCCCGTGTCTCTTCCCTCACATCCCCCTGTATCTCTTCCCTCACATCCCCCTGTGTCTCTTCCCTCACATCCCCCCGTGTCTCTTCCCTCACATCCCCCTGTGTCTCTTCCCTCACATCCCCCTGTATCTCTTCCCTCACATCCCCCCGTGTCTCTTCCCTCACATCCCCCTGTATCTCTTCCCTCACATCCCCCTGTATCTCTTCCCTCACATCCCCCGTGTCTTTTCCCTCACATCCCCCTGTATCTCTTCCGTCACATCCGCCTGTGTCTCTTCCCTCACATCCCCCCGTGTCTCTTCCCTCACATCCCCCCATGTCTCTTCCCTCACATCCCCCTGTATCTCTTCCCTCACATCCCCCTGTGTCTCTTCCCTCACATCCCCCTGTGTCTCTTCCCTCACATCCCCCCGTGTCTCTTCCCTCACATCCCCCTGTATCTCTTCCCTCACATCCCCCTGCATCTCTTCCCTCACATCCCCCCGTGTCTCTTCCCTCACATCCCCCGTGTCTCTTCCCTCACATCCCCCCGTGTCTCTTCCCTCACATCCCCCGTGTCTCTTCCCTCACATCCCCCCGTGTCTCTTCCCTCACATCCCCCCATGTCTCTTCCCTCACATCCCCCCGTGTCTCTTCCCTCACATCCCCCTGTGTCTCTTCCCTCACATCCCCCTGTATCTCTTCCCTCACATCCCCCCGTGTCTCTTCCCTCACATCCCCCTGTATCTCTTCCCTCACATCCCCCTGTATCTCTTCCCTCACATCCCCCCTGTGTCTCTTCCCTCACATCCCCCTGTATCTCTTCCCTCACATCCGCCTGTATCTCTTCCCTCACATCCCTCTGTGTCTCTTCCCTCACATCCCCCCGTGTCTCTTCCCTCACATCCCCCCGTGTCTCTTCCCTCACATCCCCCTGTGTCTCTTCCCTCACATCCCCCCGTGTCTCTTCCCTCACATCCCCCTGTATCTCTTCCCTCACATCCCCCCGTGTCTCTTCCCTCACATCCCCCCGTGTCTCTTCCCTCACATCCCCCCGTGTCTCTTCCCTCACATCCCCCTGTATCTCTTCCCTCACATCCACCTGTCTCTTCCCTCACATCCCCCTGTATCTCTTCCCTCACATCCCCCCGTGTCTCTTCCCTCACATCCCCCCGTGTCTCTTCCCTCACATCCCCCTGTATCTCTTCCCTCACATCCCCCTCTATCTCTTCCCTCACATCCCCCCGTGTCTCTTCCCTAACATCCCCCGTGTCTCTTCCCTAACATCCCCCGTATCTCTTCCCTCACATCCCCCCGTGTCCCTTCCCTCACATCCCCCCGTGTGTCATCCCTCACATCCCCCTGTATCTCTTCCCTCACACCCCCCCGTGTCTCTTCCCTCACATCCCCCTGTATCTCTTCCCTAACATCCCCCTGTGTCTCTTCCCTCACATCCCCCTGTATCTCTTCCCTCACATCCCCCCGTGTCTCTTCCCCAACATCCCCCTGTATCTCTTCCCTCACATCCGCCTGTATCTCTTCCCTCACATCCCTCTGTGTCTCTTCCCTCACATCCCCCTGTATCTCTTCCCTCACATCCCCCTGTATCTCTTCCCTCACAATCCCCCCGTATCTCTTCCCTCACATCCCCCGTGTCTCTTCCCTCACATCCCCCTGTATCTCTTCCCTCACATCCCCCTGTGTCTCTTCCCTCACATCCCCCTGTGTCTCTTCCCTCACATCCGCCTGTGTCTCTTCCCTCACATCCCCCCGTGTCTCTTCCCTCACATCCCCCCGTGTCTCTTCCCTCACATCCCCCTGTATCTCTTCCCTCACATCCCCCTGTATCTCTTCCCTCACATCCCCCTGTACCTCTTCCCTCACATCCCCCCGTGTCTCTTCCCTCACATCCCCCTGTGTCTCTTCCCTCACATCCCCCTGTGTCTCTTCCCTCACATCCCCCCGTGTCTCTTCCCTCACATCCCCCTGTATCTCTTCCCTCACATCCCCCGTATCTCTTCCCTCACATCCCCCCGTGTCTCTTCCCTCACATCCCCCGTGTCTCTTCCCTCACATCCCCCCGTGTCTCTTCCCTCACATCCCCCGTGTCTCTTCCCTCACATCCCCCCGTGTTTCTTCCCTCACATCCCCCTGTGTCTCTTCCCTCACATCCCCCTGTATCTCTTCCCTCACATCCCCCCGTGTCTCTTCCCTCACATCCCCCTGTATCTCTTCCCTCACATCCCCCTGTATCTCTTCCCTCACATCCCCCGTGTCTTTTCCCTCACATCCCCCTGTATCTCTTCCCTCACATCCGCCTGTATCTCTTCCCTCACATCCCTCTGTGTCTCTTCCCTCACATCCCCCCGTGTCTCTTCCCTCACATCCCCCCGTGTCTCTTCCCTCACATCCCCCTGTGTCTCTTCCCTCACATCCCCCCGTGTCTCTTCCCTCACATCCCCCTGTATCTCTTCCCTCACATCCCCCCGTGTCTCTTCCCTCACATCCCCCCGTGTCTCTTCCCTCACATCCCCCCGTGTCTCTTCCCTCACATCCCCCCGTGTCTCTTCCCTCACATCCCCCTGTGTCTCTTCCCTCACATCCCCCGTGTCTCTTCCCTCACATCCCCCTGTATCTCTTCCCTCACATCCCCCTGTATCTCTTCCCTCACATCCCTCTGTGTCTCTTCCCTCACATCCCCCCGTGTCTCTTCCCTCACATCCCCCCATGTCTCTTCCCTCACATCCCCCTGTATCTCTTCCCTCACATCCCCCCATGTCTCTTCCCTCACATCCCCCCGTGTCTCTTCCCTCACATCCCCCCGTGTCTCTTCCCCAACATCCGCCTGTATCTCTTCCCTCACATCCCCCTGTATCTCTTCCCTCACATCCGCCTGTATCTCTTCCCTCACATCCCTCTGTGTCTCTTCCCTCACATCCCCCTGTATCTCTTCCCTCACATCCCCCTGTATCTCTTCCCTCACAATCCCCCCGTATCTCTTCCCTCACATCCCCCGTGTCTCTTCCCTCACATCCCCCTGTATCTCCTCCCTCACATCCCCCTGTGTCTCTTCCCTCACATCCCCCCGTGTCTCTTCCCTAACATCCCCCTGTGTCTCTTCCCTAACATCCCCCTGTGTCTCTTCCCTCACATCCCCCGTATCTCTTCCCTAACATCCTGTAGGGGGTGGCGGGTGGCGATGTTGCCTGGCGCGTGTGTGCGCCCAGTCAGTTATGCCTCTGACTGTTTTGTGAGCGGTTCGAACCGCTCCCACGCCCCTGGGTTCTAGACACCAGACTTAGATACAGGCAGCGGTTCAGAGAAGACTCGAGTAGACAGGTGGTTGGATGCAAACAAAACCAGGATTTTATTGAAGAGGAAAACTTGATACAGTCTTATGGAAAAATTACTAGTGTACACTTCTACAGGCAAAAATTACAAGAGAATCATAATAATACTATATTTATTATACTTATACAGGGAATGGGGAACACACGGCACATCGAGGGAAAACAACTATCTTAACAATCCCCTTATCCTTATCCCACCCCCTATACCTAACTAGGTTAATCTATGAGGGGTCAGAATTCATGCTCACCAATCAAAAGGGTCTGTTAGTCTCAAAACAGCGGTTGGGTTCGGGGTTCGCTCTTGGTGCTCTCTGGAGCCTGCCATCGTCACGTGGGCTCCGGGCGCTGCAAGGGCGTTGTCCAGGTTCGAGTACCCCAAAGTTAAAGTCTCTGCTTGGGTACTTTACCTTGCAGGGATGGTTCTTCGTCGACAGCCGACAGCTTGAGTTAGCATGAGGATAGTCGCAGGTTGGCTGAGGCTGAAGGCCCGATGATTCGAAGCCTACCCTCAGCTGGTCTTCCTCAGTTGGTCTTCCCTCCTCCCCTCGTCACGTCCCGCCTTGCCTGGCCTGAATTCGTCCGTGTCCGCTCGATGTAATGCCGGGGCTGATGGAGTGGCAACAGGCACGGGCAAAGGACAGGGGGTAAGCGTAGGACGGGGAAAGAGCGGCAGCCACGAGGGCGGGCAGAGGGAGAAGAGAAGAGCAGACAGCGATTGCTACCCGGGGCCTTCAATTATACCTTCGTCGAAAACCCTTAACTGCGCGCCAAATCAGGTTAGTTCTTTGTTTTAATTTTGGCGGGCTAGTTTAAAGTAATGGTAGCAATTCATACTAACTGGTTTTTAGATGGCCGGTAATCACATCTACCGGCCCGATAATTGACTTGTGTTGTCCTGAAAGTTCCTTGATGGGCCTGTCCAGCCTTGGTGGCTCTGTTAATCTGTTTCTGATAATATATGCAGACTGTTGATGGCCTTAACTATAGGCCTAACTGAATTTAGATTTTGTCTCCAATTCGGTCTGATGCATAATTCAGAGTCCTGTCTGGTTCCAAAATACAAATGCTGCTCTTCACAGAAAAACCTGCAGCTTTGGTTTCGATTCCTCCCAAGCTGTCTGCGTTGCAGAATCCATTTTGGAATCCCACAGGCTTTCTGCCACGAGGCACGGACGCCATCTTGGGTACCCTTTTTAATTTAAAATGTCCATGCAGGGTCCCGTTTATTAATAACAGCCTTCGGGGAAATGCAGAAATGTTGCGAATCTTACAATCCCCCTGTATCTCTTCCCTCACATCCCCCTGTGTCTCTTCCCTCACATCCCCCTGTATCTCTTCCCTCACATCCCCCTGTGTCTCTTCCCTCACATCCCCCCGTGTCTCTTCCCTCACATCCCCCTGTATCTCTTCCCTCACATCCCCCTGTGTCTCTTCCCTCACATCCCCCCATGTCTCTTCCCTCACATCCCCCTGTATCTCTTCCCTCACATCCCCCTGTATCTCTTCCCTCACATCCCCCCATGTCTCTTCCCTCACATGCCCCCGTGTCTCTTCCCTCACATCCCTCCGTGTCTCTTCCTTCACATCCCCCGTGTCTCTTCCCTCACATCCCATCGTGTCTCTTCCCTCACATCCCTCTGTGTCTCTTCCCTCACATCCCCCCGTGTCTCTTCCCTCACATCCCCCATGTCTCTTCCCTCACATCCCCCGTGTCTCTTCCCTAACATCCCCCCGTGTCTCTTCCCCTCACATCCCCCCGTGTCTCTTCCCTCACATCCCCCTGTATCTCTTCCCTCACATCCCCCCATGTCTCTTCCCTCACATCCCTCTGTGTCTCTTCCCTCACATCCCCCGTGTCTCTTCCCTCACATCCCCCGTGTCTCTTCCCTCACATCCCCCCGTGTCTCTTCCCTCACATCCCCCCGTGTCTCTTCCCTCACATCCCCCCGTGTCTCTTCCCTCACATCCCCCCGTGTCTCTTCCCTCACATCCCCCCGTGTCTCTTCCCTCACATCCCCCCGTGTCTCTTCCCTCACATCCCCCCGTGTCTCTTCCCTCACATCCCCCTGTGTCTCTTACCTCACATCCCCCGTGTCTCTTCCCTCACATCCCCCTGTATCTCTTCCCTCACATCCCCCAGTATCTCTTCCCTCACATCCCCCCGTGTCTCTTCCCTCACATCCCCCCGTGTCTCTTCCCTCACATCCCCCCGTGTCTCTTCCCTCACAACCCCCCGTGTCTCTTCCCTCACATCCCCCTGTATCTCTTCCCTCACATCCCCCTGTGTCTCTTCCCTCACATCCCCCTGTGTCTCTTCCCTCACATCCCCCATGTCTCTTCCATCACATCCTGTAGGGTTCTCAAAATTCCCCCATTCCCCAAAAGTTATGGATAAAGGAACCCTGTATGGACAAGTTATTAAAAACGGTACCCAAAATGGCTTCTGTAACCTCGTGACCAAAAGTACAGGATTTTAAAAGCAAGGCCCTGCAAAAAGGCAGGCACTTTCAAAACATGAAACGAAACCGAACATGCATGAATCTGTGAAAGACTTTTTGAAGCCAGACAGCTAGGTAAACACAGAATATGCATTCTTCACCTTGGAACAGATCAAGTCAGAATGGGCCTAATCGAGGCCATTAAGTTTCTGCATACATAATCGGTAACAACTCACAGTAGCAATCAAGCCAGGATAAGGACAATTAAATTTCATAAATAACAAACAACCAGGATATCGGAGCCATTAAACCAGGAGACAACCGTCCCAAAAGCCGTTAAAGTAGATGACCGTAATCACTTTGGATGAGCCCGCCAAAAGTTAGACAAAGGACTGACCTGATTTGGCGCGCAGATAAGGGATGAAGAACCGGGTATAATTGTAGGCCCACCGGTAGCCAAGCTCTCTCTCTCTTGCCTCTTGACTCCCTCTCTTGCCGCTCATGCTCTTTGCTCTTGCCCTGGCCTCGTGGCGGGCTCACTTCTCGCTCCCCGCGCCACTCAACATCAAGGACGCCCATTACTACACCGAGGGCCGAACGCGGGAGGAGAACGAGACTCGATTCAAACAAGCACAGGACATACGGGGCCACAAACGGGCAAGCGAGATGAGACGAGATGAGATGAGACGAAGAAAACGGTAAACCGGTAAAGGCAGAGAAGGGCAGCGGAAAGACGCGTTGGGGGACAAACGGCCGAGTTATAAGCTGGCGTTTGATGAATAAACTGGTGTTCGAAGCATGGATAGTAAAAGCATATTGGAAATATAAACCACCAACCGAGCCCCAACTGCAATAAAAACCGTTTGCGACCAAACCGCCAGAGGAAGAAGAAGACCCATCGCGACTCAACAAAGACGTTAACGGAGGAAAAGGAGGGTGCTTCGCACAAACAACTCCATCGCCGCATCCTGTGACCACGTGGCAACAACACGCCCCAAAGGACAGCAAGAGTGGACCCCAAAACTCACAACCAGTTAAAAAGTCAACAGGTTTCGAATTGGTGAGCATGAATCCCTGGCCCCTCATAGCTTAATCTAGTTAGGTATTGGGGGTGGGATAAGGATAAGGGGATTTTAACGTGTTTGTTCCCTCGATGTGCCATGTGTTCCCCATTCCCAAATAAGTATATTGGTTTTTATGTGCCTGTAATTATCCTAGTAATTGTCAGTATTGTGATTTTGTTTTGCCTTTAATACAAATTACGCTTTTCTTGCACTGAACCAGCTGTCCACTCGTTTTTCTGTATCGCCGCCTGTACCTAAGTTCGGTGTCTGGAACCCAGGGGTGTGGGAGCGATTCAAACTGCTCAGGGACAGTCAGGGGCAGAGCTGACTGGGCACACGCCACCCACTACAACCCCCTGTACCTGTTCCCTCACATCCCCATGTATCTCTTCCCTCACATCCCCCTGTATCTCTTCCCTCACATCCCCCTGTATCTCTTCCCTCACATCCCCCCGTATCTCTTCCCTCACATCCCCGTGTCTCTTCCCTCACATCCCCCCGTGTCTCTTCCCTCACATCCCCCCGTGTCTCTTCCCTCACATCCCCCTGTGTCTCTTCCCTCACATCCCCCCGTGTCTCTTCCCTCACATCCCCCGTGTCTCTTCCCTCACATCCCCCCATGTCTCTTCCCTCACATCCCTCTGTGTCTCTTCCCTCACATCCCCCCATGTCTCTTCCCTCACATCCCCCCGTGTCTCTTCCCTCACATCCCCCCGTGTCTCTTCCCTCACATCCCCCCGTGTCTCTTCCCTCACATCCCCCCGTGTCTCTTCCCTCACATCCCCCCGTGTCTCTTCCCTCACATCCCCCCGTGTCTCTTCCCTCACATCCCCCCGTGTCTCTTCCCTCACATCCCCCCGTGTCTCTTCCCTCACATCCCCCTGTATCTCTTCCCTCACATCCCTCTGTGTCTCTTCCCTCACATCCCCCTGTGTCTCTTCCCTCACATCCCTCTGTGTCTCTTCCCTCACATCCCCCGTGTCTCTTCCCTCACATCCCCCGTGTCTCTTCCCTCACATCCCCCGTGTCTCTTCCCTCACATCCCCCTGTGTCTCTTCCCTCACATCTCCCCGTATCTCTTCCCTCACATCCCCGTGTCTCTTCCCTCACATCCCCCTGTGTCTCTTCCCTCACATCCCCCTGTGTCTCTTCCCTCACATCCCCCCGTGTCTCTTCCCTCACATCCCCCTGTGGCTCTTCCCTCACATCCCTCTGTATCTCTTCCCTCACATCCCCCCGTATCTCTTCCCTCACATCCCCCTGTGTCTCTTCCCTCACATCCCCCCGTGTCTCTTCCCTCACATCCCCCGTGTCTCTTCCCTCACATCCCCCCATGTCTCTTCCCTCACATCCCTCTGTGTCTCTTCCCTCACATCCCCCCGTGTCTCTTCCCTCACATCCCCCCGTGTCTCTTCCCTCACATCCCCCCGTGTCTCTTCCCTCACATCCCCCCGTGTCTCTTCCCTCACATCCCCCCGTGTCTCTTCCCTCACATCCCCCCGTGTCTCTTCCCTCACATCCCCCCGTGTCTCTTCCCTCACATCCCCCCGTGTCTCTTCCCTCACATCCCCCCGTGTCTCTTCCCTCACATCCCCCCGTGTCTCTTCCCTCACATCCCCCTGTATCTCTTCCCTCACATCCCTCTGTGTCTCTTCCCTCACATCCCCCTGTGTCTCTTCCCTCACATCCCTCTGTGTCTCTTCCCTCACATCCCCCGTGCCTCTTCCCTCACATCCCCCGTGTCTCTTCCCTCACATCCCCCCGTGTCTCTTCCCTCACATCCCCCCGTGTCTCTTCCCTCACATCCCCCCGTGTCTCTTCCCTCACATCCCCCTGTATCTCTTCCCTCACATCCCCCCGTGTCTCTTCCCTCACATCCCCCTGTGTCTCTTCCCTCACATCTCCCCGTGTCTCTTCCCTCACATCCCCGTGTCTCTTCCCTCACATCCCCCCGTGTCTCTTCCCTCACATCCCCCTGTGTCTCTTCCCTCACATCCCCCTGTGTCTCTTCCCTCACATCCCCCCGTGTCTCTTCCCTCACATCCCCCTGTGTCTCTTCCCTCACATCCCTCTGTATCTCTTCCCTCACATCCCCCCGTATCTCTTCCCTCACATCCCTCTGTATCTCTTCCCTCACATCCCCGTGTCTCTTCCCTCACATCCCCCCCCGTATCTCTTCCCTCACATCCCCGTGTCTCTTCCCTCACATCCCCCTGTGTCTCTTCCCCCACATCCCCCTGTGTCTCTTCCCTCACATCCCCCGTGTCTCTTCCCTCACATCCCCCTGTATCTCTTCCCTCACATCCCCGTGTCTCTTCCCTCACATCCCCCCCGTGTCTCTTCCCTCACATCCCCCTGTATCTCTTCCCTCACATCCCCCGTGTCTCTTCCGTCACATCTCCCGTGTCTCTTCCCCCACATCCCCCCCGTGTCTCTTCCCTCACATCCCCCTGTATCTCTTCCCTCACATCCCCGTGTCTCTTCCCTCACATCCCCCCCGTGTCTCTTCCCTCACATCCCCCTGTATCTCTTCCCTCACATCCCCCGTGTCTCTTCCGTCACATCCCCCGTATCTCTTCCCTCACATCCCTCTGTATCTCTTCCCTCACATCCCCGTGTCTCTTCCCTCACATCCCCCCCCGTGTCTCTTCCCTCACATCCCCCCGTGTCTCTTCCCTCACATCCCCGTGTCTCTTCCCTCACATCCCCCTGTATCTCTTCCCTCACATCCCCCCCGTGTCTCTTCCCTCACATCCCCCCGTGTCTCTTCCCTCACATCCCCCGTGTCTCTTCCCTCACATCCCCCCGTGTCTCTTCCCTCACATCCCCCCTGTATCTCTTCCCTCACATCCCCGTGTCTCTTCCCTCACATCCCCCCGTGTCTCTTCCCTCACATCCCCCTGTGTCTCTTCCCTCACATCCCCCCGTGTCTCTTCCCTCACATCCCCGTGTCTCTTCCCTCACATCCCCCTGTGTCTCTTCCCTCACATCCCCCCCCGTGTCTCTTCCCTCACATCCCCCTGTCACTTCCCTCACATCCCCGTGTCTCTTCCCTCACATCCCCCCCGTGTCTCTTCCCTCACATCCCCCCCGGGTCTCTTCCCTCACATCCCCCCCGTGTCTCTTCCCTCACATCCCCGTGTCTCTTCCCTCACATCCCCGTGTCTCTTCCCTCACATCCCCCCGTGTCTCTTCCCTCACATCCCCGTGTCTCTTCGCTCACATCCCCCCGTGTCTCTTCCCTCACACCCCGTGTCTCTTCCCCCACATCCCCCTGTATCTCTTCCCTCACATCCCCGTGTCTCTTCCCTCACATCCCCCTGTATCTTTTCCCTCACATCCCCGTGTCTCTTCCCTCACATCCCCGTGTCACTTCACTCACATCCCCCCGTGTCTCTTCCCTCACATCCCCCTGTATCTCTTCCCTCACATCCCCGTGTCTCTTCCCTCACATCCCCCCGTGTCTCTTCCCTCACATCCCCCTGTATCTCTTCCCTCACATCCCCGTGTCTCTTCCCTCACATTCCCGTGTCACTTCCCTCACATCCCCCCGTGTCTCTTCCCTCACATCCCCCCGTGTCTCTTCCCTCACATCCCTCTGTGTCTCTTCCCTCACATCCCCCTGTGTCTCTTGCAGCAGTGCATCCAGTTGGACAAAGCCCCCTCCCTGTTTTACTTGCATGGAGGGTAAATGCCGACATGGACTGGTTGTGCCGAATATTTTGTTTCCATGTTGTAACTCCTGCGAGGTGATGGCTTTCTGCTGACTAGATGCTTTCTGTAAATTGGTGTTCGGCCCTTACATGATGCTTCCATCAGTGCAAAATGTAGTTCAAAACTGAATATAGACAAAAAATACTTTCCTGGCAACCGTATGCCTTTGCTCACCTTGTAAGCAAGGAACCTGCAAAGGATGTCATGGGTTGGGACATCCGTAGAACTTTTACTGGAGATAGCAGACGGGGGCTTCGGTTTAACAGCTCATCTGAAAGACGGCACCTCCGACAGTGCAGCACTCCCTCAGTAAATGTGTCACCCGAGGCTCAGTGGGTAGCACTTTTGGCTCTCAGTCAGAAGGTCGTGGGTTCAAGCCCCACTCCAGAAAGTCGAGCACATAACCTAGGCAGACACTCCAGGGCAGTACTACGGGAGAGCAGCACGGCTTTCTTTTAGATGAGAAGTTAATCCGAAAGTCCGTCTGCCTTCACAGGTGGCATAAAAGTTCCCATAACACTATCCGAAGCAGAACAGGGAGTTCTCCTGGTGTCCTGGCCAAAATGTATACCTCAACCAACAGATTATCTGCTCATTAACACATTGCTGTTCGTGGGATCTTGCTGTGCACAAATTGTCTGCCGCTTTTCAAACATTACAACACTGACTACAATCCAAAAGTACTTCATTAGCTGTTAAGTTATTTGGGACATTCTGAGGTTGTGAAAGGCGCTATATAAATGCAAGTTATTTTTTCTCTCTTAACTTACATCCTTGATTTTCATCGCTCCACCATTGGTGGCCGTGCTTTCAGCTGCCGAGGCCCTAAGCTCTGGTATTCCCTCCCGAAACCTCTCCGTTTCTCTACCTCTCTTTCCTCCTTTAAGACGCTCCTTAAAACCTTCTTCTTTGGCCAAGCTTTTAGTCATCTGCCCTAGTTTCTCCTTATGTGGCTCTGACAACATTCCTGTGAAGCACCTTGGGATGCTTTACTATGTTAAAGGCGCTCTGTAAATACAACCTGTTGTTGTTGTTAAAAGTAAATATGTTTCTTCTCTTGGGATTTGCAATTGTTTTATTTATTCCAAAGCTTTAAAAACTGAGGTTGCTGCTTTCTTGCTGGTACAGTGGGTAAGGGCACTGCTGGTGTAGCCCAAACCCATACAGACCAGAAGGTCCCAGGTTTGCTTCTGAGTGCAAGCTGAGTTAACGGATCTCAGTTGGGGCGTACTACTACTGCTATCGTATGACAGGAAAAGCTTATAATGGTTTGTCTAGTTTGGCTCTCTTCTGAGGCAGTCCCTGGGAACCGAGGATGACTTGCTTCCACATTAAAAATGAGTTCGCAGGTGACTGATGAGTCCAATGCGGGACCTACAGTCTCTGTCACAGGTGGGGCAGGCGGTGGTTGAAGGGGCGGGTGGGTGGGGTGCTTGGGTTGACGTGCGCTCCTTCCGCTGATTGCGCTCGGCTTCCGCCTGCTCCCAGCGAAGAGACTCGAGGTGTTTGGCCCCTTCCCGGATGCTTCTCCTGCACTTTCTGCAGTCTTGGGCCAGGGATTCCCAGGTGTCGGTGGGGATGTTGCACTTTTTCAAGGAGGCTTTGATGGTGTCCTTGAAGCGTTCCCTCTGCCCACCTGGGGCTCTCTTGCCGTGTCGGAGCTCCGAGTAGAGCGCATGTTTTGGGAGTCTCATATCGGGCATGCGGACGATGTGACCTGTCCATCGGAGCTGACCGAACGTGGTCAAAGCTTCGATGCTGGGGATGTTGGCCTGAGCGAGAACACTGACGTTGCTGCGCCTCTCCTGCCAATGGATTTGCAGGATCTTGCGGAGGCAGCGTTGGTGGTACCTCTCCAGTGCTGACCTCCTGAGATGCCGAGTGGAGAAATGAGGTGCCTCCCGCGGCAGATCTCAGTGGGCAGGTTAATGTGAGGTGTTCCATGGTCTGGGACTCATGGCCACAGTCGCACTTTGGGTCGTCCATCATCTTCCACTGGTGGAGCAGATGGCTGCACTGTCCATGTCCCCGTGCAGTGTTAACATTGTATTCAGCACCCTGGACTTATGATAGGATATCTGAGCTAGGGTTCTAGCACCTGACCTGGGTTAGTGATTCCAGCGTGTGTGTCGGGTAAGGACAGGAATGACCTCAATGTTGGTGCTCTTCATTGTTGAATAGTCTGCCAACCCTCACAGGCCCTCGGCTCACACATGGAAAATGGTGCATTGGTGAGAGATTGAGGGGTTGGGCCACCCATGGTACCACACTACAAAACTCTGCTGCCCGAATCCTAACCCACATCAAGTCCCGTTCACCCACCACCCCTGTGCTCGCTGACTCACATTAGCTCTTGGCCCACCAATTTAAAATTCTCATCCTCATGTTCAAATCCCTTCATGGCCTCGCCCCTCCTAGCTCCGTAACCTCCTCCAGCTCTGCGACCCTCCGAGAACTCTGCGTTCCTCCAACTCTGGCCTCGTGTGTATCCCCCACTCCCTACGCTCTGGAATTCTCTCCCTAAACCTCGCTGCCTCTCCTCCTTTAAGACCCTCCTTCAAACCAACCTCCTTGACCAGACTTTTAGTCGCCTGTCCTAATATCGCCTGTCAAAGTTTGTCTGATGACACTCCTGTGAAGCGCCTGGGGATGTTTTACTACATTAAAGGCGCTATATAAATGTAAGTTGTTAGTGTCGTTAAAGGCGTTATGTAAATGTAAGCTGCTGTCGTGGAGTCACCACTTTGTGTAGAAGAGGGGAGGAAATTGGGAGTGGGGAACAGATTATTTTTTAAACTAATAAAAAATAATTTGTGGCAAATAACTGAGAGGAAATGAGAATGTGTTTTTCTCAAAATGGGCCCCTGTTCCTACTCCAGCCAGGTGAGGGCTCCCTCTCTGCGAGCAATGCTCTTTGCTCCACAGTTGCTGCAATGGAATTGATGGTATTTACACACTTGTCTGGGTCTCCCACTCCTTAGATGGCGCCTTTTTTAGGAGGTTGAGTCTCCCGAGCTGACGACAAGCTCTTCCCACCAAATCCAATGGCGTTCTTTGGTCGAGAGAAAAAAAGTTTCCAAAAGCCTGACGTCAGGGGCTCAATGGTAGCGCTGCCACTTTAAGAGGTGGGAGTGATCACAACTTCCCTTATCCAATTTCAGGGATCGCCAACAAATGGAGGGCTTATTGAGAAAGTAGACCGCGATCCAGCAAGGGGAAAGGCACGGATGCTGACCCCAGACTTGGCCCTCAAACCACCTCCTCCCCCCAACACACTGCACTGATCGGAAATCCCAGCACAAAAAATAAACACTGACTAAAAGGACAAACAGTTGGATCTCGCCGGCGGAGGCAACCAACTTGGTGGCGCATGGAGTTGAAAGGCTGGCTAACTTCTCCCCACACAAAAGTTGCTTGGCTCCTCCTCTTGTGTTCATCTGGAGCGAGATTGACTTCATACCAAATCTCATTCTTGGAATTCCACTTCGCTGTCAACTTCGGGAAATATATTTTTAAAAAAAAATCCATCCCGAACCAGCGAGTTTCATTTTTTTTTTGTAGCTTTTAAAAAATATAATTTTTTTTTTTTTAAAAAGTGGTAAAGCTTTTAGCCACAGCTCGCCGTCTCGGGTTTTCCCCCTCTCCTTGTTTATATAACACGGGCACTTGTGAGGAGGTGAGTCTTTTGTCAATTTCATTTGGGTCAATTTCACCGCGGAATCGGCGCAGGGAGAGAGAGCGAGCGAGCGAGAGGGAGAGAGCGAGGTCTGAACAAATCTTTGTCATATTTTACATTTTTGTTAAAGACGAACTTCCGCAGGAAAAAAAAAAGGAGAGGGGGGAAGAAAACGATTCATGTGTAGAAGTGTTTTATGCTTGTTTGTTGTTTTTTTAAATCATCTCTCTCGTTGTAGTTGGGTTTAATTTCTGATCAGTTACCATGTTTTTCTCTCTCTCTCTCCCCTCTCCCTCCCTCCCTCTCACACACGCAGCTGCGGAAAGTTTTCCAAAGTTTTCTCGGACACCAGAAACTTTTTGTTGTTGTTTCCAAGTCGAAGATTGTTACCTGGAAGAGGGAGAAACAGCAAGTATTGGTCAGGTGGATAACTGGAGGAGATCCGGAGTTTTTCCACCCGGTTTCTGGGAGGTTTTCCAGGGGTAAGTGGAAACTGTTGTTGAGGCAGTGATCGTTTATTTTCAACGCTGCAACAATTGAACGTTTTATCTCCACCCCCCCCCCCCCCTCTCTCTCTCCCTCCTTCCTCGGCGTTCGTTTCATTTATTATTCATCGTGTACTTACATTGTATGTCTGTGCCCGAACAGCTTGCGTTTTAAATCTTTTATGGATGGCCGGGTTTTAAGCCAAATCAAGTGTCATCTGGGGGACTGCGAGCAAGACGGAGATGAGCGAATGGCCGCTCCATTCTAAATATAGTCTCTCCTCCTGAGCCCCACTCGGGACACAAGAGGAAATAATAAAAGCCAATTTCCTTTTCCTATTTTGTTGTTCGTGAACTCATTGCAATTCTCTTTTAAAGGCCGATGTGCCCCGATACTGTCTGGAACTTGCCTAACTCTCCCTCACCACCACCCCTTATCCTCACCCCCCCCCCCACCTTACCCTTAACCCCCCCCCCCCGAACCCCCACCTCCCTCACCCCCCCCTTACCCTCACCCCCCTTACCCTCACCCCCCCTTACCCTCACCCTCACCCTCATCCCCCCCTTACCCTCACCCTCATCCCCCCGAACCCTCACCCCCCCGAACCCTCACCTCCCTCACCCCCCCCTTACCCTCACCCTCATCCCCTTACCCTTACCCCTTACCCTTACCCTCACCCCCTCCCCTCACCCTCCCCTCACCCTCACCCCCCCTCACCCTCACCCCCCCTCACCCTCACCCCCCCCCCCCCCCGCACCCTCACCCTCTCTCACCCCCCCCAATGTAAAGTTCTCGTATTTTGACGCTAGTGATTTCGCCACTTGCGCTTTTACTGTAGTCACTGGAGGGGTTTTATTTTTGTTTTTGCTGATCCACTCTGAGTTATTTCCGAATGATCTCGTGGTGCTGATACATTCAGTCCCTGGCCGTTCAGTCTGAAGGTGCAAGTGCCGTGGAGCCTGTTCCAGCAGTTTGAACCCAAAATGGAACAAGGGCTTGCATTTATATAGCACCTGTCGAGTCCCAAAGCGCTGCGCAGACGGTGGGCCCCTTTGAAGTGCAATGACTTGAGCTACGTGTGCAATGTAACAATAAAGCTATCAGTTTAACACTGTTTACTGTAGACATATACACACATAATGGACATCAGGGATTTCAAGGCTGGAATCCGATTTCAGAGCTAGTGTGGCTTGCCCCTTGTAGTTTATGATGTGTGAATTTCGTGTAGATTACGGCTTGTATCTGTTTCTTGAGCTGTGCTGATTTAATCAATTACCCACTGGTTGCAGTAAATCCCTGATATTAAAGGTGGGATGAAGACTGCCAGTGCTGCAGGAATGGCTCTTGCTGGGATTGATCGCTCCCCTTTATTGTATGTCCTTCTGGATCAAGGACACAACGCTGTCTATGACACTGACATAAATGTTGCGAACATTTCCCCCACCCCAAGCAAACCACAATGTATAAATAAGTTTCTCCTTGGCTGCCGTACGTGTATTCTCCCCTCACCAACTGTATAAAGCCCGCGGCCATCCAAGACTTCATAGAAATTTACAGTACAGAAGGAGGCCTCCTGTCCCATCTTGTCCTTGCCGGCCGACGAAGAGCTATCCTGCCCAATCCCACTTTCCAGCTCTTGGTCAGTGGCCTTGTAGGTTACGGCACTTCAAGTGCATGTCCAAGTGCTTTTTAAATGTGATGTTGGTTTCTGCCTCTACCACCCTTTCAGGCAGTGAGTTCCAGACCTCCACCACCCTCTGGGTGAAAAAATTTCTCCTCAAATCCCCTCTAAACTTGAATCCCACTCGCATATCTGGGGAGGCTCAACCAGCACATCTCTCTCTCTCTCTCACTGCTGGACAGGGATACAAGAGTAGCTTCCTGCCTGATAGATGATCCCTGCAAGCTTCCCCCCTCCATCACCATGTTGGTGGTTGATTACTTCATCGTGCATCGGGCAGCACGGTGGCATAGTGGTTAGCACTGTTGCCTCACAGCGCCAGAGACCCGGGTTCGAATCCGGCCTCGGGCGACTGTCTGTGTGGAGTTTGCACATTCTCCCCGTGTTTGCGTGGGTTTTCTCCGGGTGCTCCGGTTTCCTCCCACAGTCCAAAGATGTGCGGGTTAGGTTGATTGGCTATGATAAATTGACCCTTAGTGTTAGGGGGATTAAATACGTGGGGTTACGGGGATCGGGTGGGGTATGTGTCGGTGCAGGCTCGATGGGCCGAAATGGCCTCTATCTGCACTGTGGGGTTTCTGTGATTTCTGTGATATTCACCGCCACTAACAATCAATTTTTTCAACCGTCCATGTTGGAGCACAACCTTCGTACTCCCGGGCACCTTCTATATATTTTTTAAAACTGAAAAACCTCAGACGTGCCAAGGCGCACAGTGCAGGACAGCATCAAGGTGGATGAGGAGCAAAATCAGGAAGCATTTTTTCACACAAAGGGGTGGTGGAAATCTGGAACGTTCTTCCCCCAAAAAGGCTGTGGATGCTGGGTCAGTTGGCATTTTCAAGCCCGAGGTGGACAGATTTTTGTTGGGTGAGGGTGTCTCGGGATACAGAGTTGAGGTACAGATCAGCCATGATCTCATTGAATGGTGGAAGAGACTCAATGGGCTGAATGGCCTGCTCCTGTCCCTATGATAAGAGTCGGGGAGGAGCCGAGGCAAGTTAAAGAGTAATGATTCGGTGATGTGAAGCTTGGGATTGAAAAGCCTGCAGGTTGTAAGAGGAAGTGAAGACTGTGGGAGATAGAGCTCCAGAGGTTTGAGTTGGACGTGTAGATAGCCCGATGAGTCAACAGTCAGTCAGGAGGAAGGGAGAGTGTAAAATGGCACATTCTTAGCTTAGGAGCAACATGAAATGCGAGCCCAGTGGCGATACATGTTGTCAATGTCGAGAGACACGCACAGACCTCGGAGGCTCTTTGCTTTATTTTTTTCGAACACCGATGGTTAAGAAGTGATGGTGACTTTAATGTCTAGGTTAACTTTCTGGAAGTTAATCATTATTTATGGATGTTTTTGCGGGAGTTTTGGCAGGGAATGAAAGGACGATTATGTTGTTGTAAAGAGGAAGCACTTTATTTTTTAATGTCCAGGTTTGTAATTCACTCTCGGGGACCCTTTTGTTTCTGCGGTATCAAAAGTAACCGTGTTGAACCAAAAGAAATGCTCTCGTAGATCTGTAAGTGAGCCGGAGCTTGGCCATCATTTAGCAGGATTACTGTACTAATTATAGCTTGCCCATCATTTATAAGGATTACTGTATTAAACCAGATGACCAAAGTGGCCACCACTGGATCACCGGGCAAGCATCGTCACTGGGAAGGTGCGAAATCTCAGTGGCCATTCCTCATGAGTGAGTCGATATGGTAAATGTCAGGAGGGTATTGACTGAGTGTAGGTTGGCATCCCAGGGAAGCCTGATCTATAGAATCATAACAACAGCTTGCATTTATATAGCATCTTTTAATATAGTAAAATGACCCAAGGTGTTTCGTAGAAGTGTTATCCAACAAAACCTAACACCGAGCAACATAAGGAGATATTAGGACAGGTGCTTGGTCAAAGATATAGTTTTTAAGGAGCGTCTTAAAGGAGGAGAGAGGCGGAGAGGTTTAGGGAGAGAATTCCAGAGCTTCGGGGCTCAGCAGCTGAAGGCACGGCCGCCAACGGATGAGAATTTTGAAATCGAGGCGTTGCTTAACCGGGAGCCAGTGTAGGTCGGCGAGCACAGGGGTGATGGGTGAACGGGACTTGGTGCCAGTTAGGACACGGGCCGCTGAGCTTTGGATGAGCTCCAAGTTTATGGAGGGTGGAAGATCGGAGAAACCGGCCAGGAGGGTGTTGGAATAGTCCAAGTCTAGAGGTAACAAAAGGCATGGACGGGGGTGAGCTGAGTCGGGCGATGTTCCGGAGCTGGAAATAGGCGGAGAGGTTTAGGGAGGGAATGGCATGGATATGTGGTCGGAAGCTCATCTCGGGGGTCAAATACGACACTCGGATTGTGAACAGTCTGGTTCAGCCTCAGACATTTGGCGGGGAGAGGAATGGGAGTCAGTGGTTAGGGAAAAGAGTTTGGAAACATAGAAACATAGAAACATAGAAGATAGGAGCAGGAGTAGGCCATTCGGCCCTTCGAGCCTGCTCCGCCATTCAACGAGATCATGGCTGATCATCCAAACCCAGCACCCGGTCCCTACACCGACCGCCATCCCACCCATTGTGGCGGGGAACCAAAGACGATGGCTTTGGTCTGCCCAATATTTAGTTGGGTGGTGTATGACTCATGGAAGGGGGCCATTTGCCCCATCGTGTCTGTGCTGGTTCTGCGAAAGAGCGATCCGATTAATCCCACTCCCCTGCTCTTTCCCCATAGGCCTCCAGTTTCCTTCCTTTTCAAATATATATCCGATTCTCTTTTGAAAATTTATATTGAATCTACTTCCGCCACCATTTCAGGCAGTGCATTCCAGATCATAACCACTCACTGCTTTACAAAAAGATTCTCCTCAATCCCCGCTGGTTCTTTTGCCAATTATCTTAAATCTGATACCCTCTGGTAAACGACCCTCCTGCCCTGAAATAAATGTTGAGGAGAACGGGAAAGGTGGTGAGTTAAATGAGGAAGTAATGATTAGGCAATGACAAGCTTGAGATTTAAGTAGAGGTCACCAGATGGCAAACAGGAGTAGGGATCCTGCCACCCTGGTTTGGCTCAGGGGTGCTGAGGACAATTGGAGCCCTCCTAATGCTGCCCCAACTTAGATCAGCGGGGGCCAAACCTGGGACTTTCCTGGTCTGTATGGCTTGGTTCCGCACCAGGCCAACTATTTATCAATAAGCTGTCGCGGGCACCCTTTGCAGGTGCCTTTAACAGACATAACCCTCACAAGATGGCATTTTTCTGAGGTTGAGTATTCCTCAGCATTTTGTGTTTTATTGACTGCTGTAATCCGCAAACCATCCACTGTAGCACACAATTGGTTCGGTGCTGTCGGATTTTAATTTTGTTTTTTGACCCCTTGGTGCTGTGTCCCCTTCCTTGGCCGTTGGACTGGAAGACCTGGTCCCAACATGAATGTCAGTCTTAAATTATTTCAATTGTGTAGCTCCTTGGTAATCACATTGTATGCACTTGCCTTCATCCTGTGGGATAGAAGCACAGACCTGTATGAATGATTCTGTCCTAACACTGTGTGCCTGTGTGTCTTCTGGTTAAGTCCCTTTTATGTGCGGTGGTGAAGCTGACTATATCTGTTGAACGATGCAGTGATGCTTATTTAACCTGGTTGGAGGGAAGGGTCTGGCTTGGGTCTAACCGACACTCGCTGCCTTGGCTCACGCACGGACATTGGCCACCTGGGAGAGACACTGAAAGGGGGCCAAGGCCCCATTTTGCCGTAACCCAGCATGGAGTTAATACTCTCGGGAGAAGGGGAGTGAAAGGGAGCAAATTGGTGGAAAGAGAAGGGGGGAAGGAGAAATGCACAACTTGGTGGGGATTCATTAATTATTATTTATGGGTGTTTTCATGGAAATTTTGGCAGGGAATGAAAGGCTGATTGTACCTTTATAAAGAGGAAGCACTTTATTTTTAATAAAGTTCCCCTAAATCAGAAGGCGTGTGTTAGTTCAGTTTATAAATAAATAAAAGATCAGGTTGGATAACCTGCTTTATTTTGCATGGAACTGAGACCGGAATATTTTCCATGGCCTGTGATTCCGCTGTCTCGGCTGCCGATAGACTAATGGGACACACCACAACTGAAAGCCTTGGAAGTGAGCTTTCTATCCTTCGGCCCCTCTCCACACCTCAAATCCCCCCCCCCACCTCCCCCGGGCCGCATCTCTGCTGAAGTTGAGGTGCTGAGGTGCGGTCCCACGAGTATCGTAACCAAGTGGCTGTGCTTCATGCGCGAACCTAGACAGTGAGTATCAACATCGCTATTCAGCCTTGGGGAACATCGCACATGGACCAATCTTGCCCTCACCCAATGTCCACATGTACACTTTCAACAGATGTTACTGGAACGTGATCCTCTTGGGTCCGAGGCCACTTGTACAACTGCTATTTTGTTTCAAAGTTCATTCTTAGGATGCGGGCACCGCTGGCAAGCCCAGCATTTATTGCCCATCCCTAGTTGCCCCTTGAGAAGGTGGTGGTGGGCGGCCTTCTTGAACCGCTGCAGTCCATGTGATGAAGGTGCTCCCACAGTGCAATATATGTCCTAGTCGGGCTGGTGCCTGATGTACTCGTCCCATTTGAAATCAACTGGCTGAGCAGAGACCAGTGATTTAAATCTGCGATCTTCTTGGATTGTATGGCCCATGTCCACACAGTGCAATCAACAAGTGAGCCAACCGAGCTCAGTGGGCTATTTACAAGCCACTGCATGCAATTCTTTTCATTGTTTGCCATTTTCTACCCTGCCCTCAGTAGGGAGGATGGGATGGTGTGGCTGATGGGCATTGCTTTCATCTGATGGGCAAGCTTCAGTGATGAGTAGGGAGCCTACCCCTCGGAGTTCTCCCCACCCTCGGGGACCCAAATTGGCAGAAACACCCCCTTGGGGAAGGAAGGAATTGGGAATATCGGTCGAGGCCGGGATTCAGTTCCGACCCTCCAGTTGAGCATCCTGTAGGCTTGTACTGCTGGGCTGCCAGGGGTTAGAATATCAGAAATATCTCTTGATTTCCTGTGAATGTTCAGTTACACCCAAGCCAGGGCTTGGTGTCTTGAAATGGAGATGGAGTTAGCAGACTGTTCAATGATGACTCTTTTCTCCTCCCCACCCACCAACTCTCCGATTCCCATTTGCTTGTAATGAGGGAGTGCTGCACTGTTGGAGGTGCTGTCTTTCGGATGAGACATTAAACCGAGGCGGATGTAAAAGATCCCAAGGTGCTATTTGAAGAAGAGTAGGGGAGTTCTCCCCGGTGTCCTGGCCAATATTTATCCCTCAATCAACATCACTAAAACACGTGATCTGGCCATTATCACATTGCTGTTTGTGGGAGTTTGCTGTGTGTAAATTGGCTGCCGCGTTTCCCACATTACAACAGTGACTACATTTCAAAAAGTACTTTATTGGATGTAACGCGCTTTAAGACGTCCTGAGATCAAGCAAGGCGCTATAGAAATTTAAGTCTGACTTTTCCGCTGCCACGCCTACAGCTGATTCGGGACAAGCACAGAGAAAGAGGGAACAGCAACACTGGGTGTCTGATGCTAAATATACTCCCCACCTCTCCGTTACTGTTAAAGGTATGTTGGACACCAAACAAAAGGCTTCAGGGTAATGGTTTAATGGAGAAAATTGTTGTGTTGAGGAGTTAAACTCTAATTACATGATAACTCACTTTAATTCCTTTCATCTAATTTTAAATTTCCTTCAGATCTATTAATTAACATTTGTGCTTTTCAGAGTTTTTAAACTATTAAATTGTTTGTAAATTGATCTCACAAATCAGCAGTGAAGGAATGTCAGCCCGCCGGGACTCCTGCCTTCAAAGACCGATTCAGTCCACCTCCTAATCTTCACAGACTGTAAGTTTCTGTAAATACTGCAATTCCCCCTCACACACTAAATACAGCAATTACCCCTCACTGTAAATACCGCAATTACCCCTCACTGTAAATACCGCAATTACCCCTCACACTCTGTAAATACCGCAATTACCCCTCACACTCTGTAAATACAGCAATTACCCCTCACACACTGTAAATACAGCAATTACCCCTCACACTCTGTAAATACCGTAATTACCCCTCACACTGTTAATACTGCAATTACCCCTCACGCTGTAAATACAGCAATTACACTTCGCACACTGTAAATACAGCAATTACCCCTCACTGTAAATACCACAATTACCCCTCACACACTAAATACAGCAATTACCCCTCTCTGTAAATACAGCAATTACCCCTCGCACACTGTAAATACAGCAATTACCCCCCTCTGTAAAAACAGCAATTACCCCTCACACTGTAAATACTGCAATTTCCCCTCACACAATATAAATACTGCAATTACCCCTCACACTGTAAATACTGCAATTACCCCTCACACTGTAAACACTGCAATTACCCCTCACACTGTAAATACCGCAATTACCCCCACACACTGTAAATACAGCAATTACCTCTCACACTCTGTAAATACAGCAATTACCCCCTCACACATTGTAAATACTGCAATTACCTCACACACTGTAAATACAGCAATTACCCCTCACACAATAAAGCAATTACCCCTCACACACTGTAAATACAGCAATTACCCCTCACACCAAATACAGCAATTACCCCCTCACACTGTAAATACAGCAATTACCCCCTCACAAACTGTAACTACTGCAATTACCCCATACACATTGTAAATACTGCAATTACCCCCTCACACATTGTAAATACTGCAATTACTCCCTCACACACTAAATACAGCAATTACCCCCTCACACACTGTAACTACTGCAATTACCCCTCACACATTGTAAATACTGCAATTACCCCTCGCACATTGTAAATACAGCAATTACCCCATACACATTGTAAATACTGCAATTACCCCCTCACACATTGTAAATACTGCAATTACCCCTCACACACTGTAAATATAGCAATTACCCCTCACACACTGTAAATACAGCAATTACCCCTCACACTGTAAATACAGCAATTACCCCTCACAGTAAATACAGCAATTACCCCTCACACTGTAAATACAGCAATTACCCCTCACATTGTAAATACTGCAGTTACCCCCTCACACTGTAAATACTGCAATTACCCCCTCACACTGTAAATACTGCAATTACCCCCTCACACTGTAAATACTGCAATTACCCCCTCACACTGTAAATACTGCAATTACCCCCTCACACTGTAAATACTGCAATTACCCCCCACGCACACTAATTACTGTAGTTACCCCTCACACACTGTAAATACAGCAGTTACCCCCCACGCACACTAATTACTGCAATTACCCCCCACACACTGTAAATACCGCAATTACCCCCCACGCACACTAATTACTGCAATTACCCCCCACACACTGTAAATACAGCAATTACCCCCCACGCACACTAATTACTGCAATTACCCCTCACACACTGTAAATACAGCAGTTACCCATGTACTGAGGGAGTTTATGCACAAGCCAGGGCAGTGGGATGTGTGAGGAGGAAGGGAATGTAAATGGGGCGGAATGACGGTGGAGTTAGGAAGGAATGTAAAAGGCACAGGGAAGCGAGACGAGGGAGGGAATGTAAATGTGGCGGAGGGTTTGCCGGAGGCTGATTTATCGGCCATTTGCCTAATACTGGAGAAGTAGGAAAGAGCTTGTCTGTCTCACAAGCTGCAAGATTCGCTTTTAATTAAAGCAAAAAGACAAAACTCCAGCTTAGCCAGTGGGAAACATTGATAAGCATCTGGCTAGTTTTGCAGCGAGGCGCGCATGTATTTAATATTAATTTGAGGAACCAGATGAAAGAATAAATCTCAGCTAATCGGCTGTTTGGATCTGGGTGTTTGGGGTTACAATTGTTTCCTGAACACATCGGCGTGCGGAAGCTGCAGGAAGTGATAGTGGTTAATCAGAGTTCAGCACAGACTCTGGCTGAAACTCCGTGGCTTCAGAACAAGACTGACTCTATTCAAAAAAACAATTCTGAACTAAGGCACCATATCCCAGGCTTGCAATAAAGGCCCCACCCCCCTCCAAAGTCTCCTTATCTGTCGTAGCATTTACAGCAAGACTCTTCCCTTTCAACAATATTTGAAGTTAAAAAATAATTTGTTAAAACTCTGGCTCTTTGCTTTGTGTCATTAAGTCATTTGTAACTTTAGTTATTTTATTCTCCCCTTTTTTAAAGGGGCACCATCTTCATGGAGAAGTCTTTCGCAAACCTTCTTTCCTATTTGTTTGCATGTGACTAAACTGAGCACAAAGTGCCGGTGTCTCACTGTGTCCCTCCGTGGATGCAAGTCAAAGCCACGGGTTTGTAACTTCCATGGAATCTCGGAATGTGATCCCCAAAGCATTGGGAAAGATTCTGGAATCCTCTTTAATTAATTTGATTCGTCACTCTGAACCTGTGCCTCAATGTTATGAAGAAGAGCAAGGCCCCAATAGTGCCTGGGGGACCAGTCCCTTATTTCAGGGGCTCAGCCCCTTCTACACTGCCCTGGGATATCCGGAGCTTCCCCAGTAAGTCGGTCCTGGGCCTCCACTTGGAACAGATGGAAGATCAGGACAACCCCCTGTTGTGGGTTGTGTTTCTGGTCCTCCCACTTCACACTCTCCTCATCCAGTCCGAAGGGCGGCCATTTCCTAAGGAGCGCCCAAGGAAGCTGGCGGGGGAGCTTGTACCTGGGGCTGCCATTAATCGGAGCGTCTGAGGGAGGCTGGGAAGGGTACCCCGCCCCTTTCTCTTGCAGCTTTCCAGTGGCTCTGCAGGCCCTCCCGACTGCTGTTCTCCAACCGAAACCAGTGGGCGCCAAGGCTGCCAGCCAGTCCTGGAGCTGAGTTCTGGTCCTTGTTTTCCAGTGCATGGCAGTGCTGGGGGATGGGCCTGTGCTGAGGGTGTAGCCTGACCCAGCTGATGACCCAGCCCAGGGGGCTCTGAATAGGTGGAGCAGACTTCAGGTTCGGCAGAGGGGGGGCAGGAATATCGGGGCCAAAGATTTTCTCCCTCCTCAAGGTTTTTAAAAGTTGGGCAGGAGGCAGGAACTAGTTGGTGCAGTGGGTTAGACACTGGACGTGGGTCGAAATCCAAGCCAGACCGATGGATGAATGGCTACAAAGCTCCTTCATAAAATGAGTGGGCAGTCTCGGCCCAGTTCTTAGTGTTAAGCACGAAGCTGCCCTTAATTTGGTGCTGAGCTGGCACTCTCACTGGGAATGGAGGTGTGGGGTATGGACAAGTGTCGCACTGATGCGGGAGGGCGGCCAGTTTGTTGAGGTTGAGGGAGACAGCTCGCCGTTGAGGTCTTCTGGGGATCTCCATGGTTACACTGCAAGCCCCTTCACATTCAGATCACACGACTGCAGCAAATGTCTTTTCAGATGTTAAAACAATTATGTTTACAATAAGCTTGTGTTGTGTCTTTGTTGAAGACTATTTATTAGTGAGGGTGAGGTGACCCTTTTTAAAAGTACAAAATGTAAGAAGTGGGGACGTTCGGAGTGATTTTCATTTTCTGAGCGAGTCCCCCTCTCTCCATGACACCAACAGCTTTCTCTGCCAGTCTTGGCAAAGGGTTTCCACCCGAAACGTTGACTCTATTTCTCTCTCCACGGATGTTGCCTGGCCTGCTGAGTTTTTCCAGCATTTTCTGCTGTTATTTCGGATTTCCAGCATCTGCAGTATTTTGCTATCGTAGCTTTCTCTGCCATGCTGGTCACCAGGCTCTTGGGCATCTGTGCGGTTTGAACCTCCCAAAAAACCTACTGCTCATCTTGAGGGTTCCGGTTCATGGTGTGCCAGGGGACACCCTGGCCCCTCCCCCCGGTTGGGTGTTCTTATCCTCAACCCTTTCTCAGAGTAGTTAGCGATCCAGCGGCTCTGCCCAGCTACTTCAACGTGCCATCAGCTTTTGTTCCTTTGACCCACAGCTCCCTGGAGAATCTGCCCACCCATGCCCACATTCTTCTGTCTCTCAACTGTTTTCTAGCCGAGCCTTTCGCTGCAGAGTAAACCAGTTCCATTTGCTACCAATCTCTAGACCTCTTTTTCTCTCTCTCTTGGTTTCTCTCCTCCCCTCTCGGAGGCAGTGACTCCTCCCTATCTGAGGGGACATTGAGGCCAATTCTAACACTCCTACTGCCACACTGGCTGACGAAAATCAGCGATCTCAATACAGTTGGGGATTTCCTGGAATGTCTGACTCGCTTCCACCCCAAGCTATGCCCTTACCTCAGTTAGTGGTCATTCGAGCGAGATGGTCTCCAGATGCATTGTTTAAGAGGCGGGGCGGGGGGAGGTTGTCTGGAACAAGGTGACCGTCTGGGTGTGTGGAGGGGGACTAAAAGAACCAGGTTCAGCAGGAGGTGACTGACATCAAGTACTGATTAAAGGTGGCTTCTCTGTGCAGCGTTTATGCTCCAGTGCCTGGATCTCCTGAAGGTTCAAGAGCTGAAGATGTTTCAGTGTTGCGAGTTAATTACGAACTGCACATCTGCTGTTGTACAGATGGGATGCATAAAAGAAAGAAAGATAGTCTTGCATTTCTATAGCGCCTTGCATAACTTCGGGACGTCCCAAAGCGCTTTACAGCCAATGAAGTACTTTTGAAGTGTAACTGCTGTAATGTAGGAAATGCGGCAGACAGTTTGCGCACAGCAAGGTCCCACAAACCGCAATGTGATAATGACCAGATAATCTGTTTTAGTGATGTTGGTTGAGTGATAAATATTGGCCAGGACACTGGGGAGACCTCCCCTGCTCTTCTTTGAATAGTGCCATGGGATCTTTTACATCAACCCGAGAGGGCAGATGGGGCCTCGGTTTATGGTCTCATCCGAAAGACGGCACCTCCGGCAGTGCAGCATTCCCTCAGCACTGCACTGGGAGCGCCAGCCTAGCTTTTTGTGCTCAAGCCTCTGGAGTGGGACTTGAACCCACAATCTTCTGACTCCGAGGCAAGAGCGCTACGGCTATACGCTGGTTACTGCCGCACCTACAGGCACTGCTGTCTAACCTTCAATAATGGGCAGTAATTTGCGGCCCTGACGTGTGTGTATGAGGTGCGCATATGCCTGTAAGGGCCGCACCAGTTCCGAGTTTTGCCGTGCGAAGCGCATGTGCGAAAACCCGGAACTTGCGATCTGTCAAAATTCTTCTTGACGGATCGCACGCATTCCCCGGGAAATGGGCATCCGCGGGCGGAGAACTTCGGCCCAGCGAATGCCTGTTAAATTCTTGCGCCTGGTAAAAGTTTTAAAAAACATTAAAATAAACTTTTATCAATTATTTATACATGAAAAAACCTGTGCAACAAGGCAAGTTTATTTTAGCCTCTGCAAAACATTTAAATTTATTTTTCAAAAAAGAAAAATTGTTTTAAATGTTTAATTAAATGGAATTTTAATTAATTTTAAGTATGTAATGTTTTTTTAAAATTGATTTGATGTGTAGAGGGGTATTCCCATTCATGCTTATGGGGTTTCCGTACATACAGAATCCCCATAAGTATGAATGGGGATCCCCTTCTTTCATTCGTTGGGCCGGCCCACGTGATCTCGGGGGTGCTTGTGAACCGCCTGCGCCCCTGGATACGTGGACCTCTACCTGCGGGTACCCGGGGAGCCTCAGGACTGCGAGTCTCCGTCCCTCCCGGACCACCAGGTACGCGGGCATTTTATTTGCGGATCGGGGGCATTTCCCTGCGGGACGCCTCCGACCACAAATTCAGGGCCAATATGTAGGTTTGTGCCATTTACAAAGGTGTTGCCTGGCTGAGTGCCAGTTCACTTCTTCCTTCCTTTGTTGCTCTCCCCTCCTCTGCCGTAGGCCTTGGTTCTTGCTGGGATTCAGTTCCACGGGCCTCAGCTGTTCTTTGCCAAACTGCCACTCTTCAAGTGTGAGCCTGAACAGTGAGCGTTGGCAGGCTATTCAACTCGACCGCCATCCACATACTTGTCTTTCTGGGACAAGTATCTGGATAGTGATTAGGAGTGGGAATCCTGACTGATGTTTCCCCCTCTCTGACCCAGGGACACTGTGGCCCTGGCTGCTGCATGAGTGAGACCAGCTAACTCAGCACGGGGATGGGATTGAACCAGGAGGCCTGCCCTGTCCTTGGCTCAGTGCCACACCCACTAAGGCACCAAAGGAGTTACTCTTTATCTCTCTGAGCCTCTGACTGTATTTTCCTCATTCCCAGGTGTCTTAGGAACCTTTTCCTATTCCACCCCTTATAGCTTGGTGGGTCTCCAATGCTATCGGAACTTTGGAGACTACATTGGGCAGTGCTGCTAACAGTGAGACAGTGTCTGTTATCTCAACGGCACTCCCCATAGGAGCTGAACCAAGGTTTGTTGAACTGGTGATTTAATTGAGGTGTTTAAGATGATTAAAGGAGTTGGAGGGTAGATAGAGAGAAACTATTACCTCTTATGAGGGAATCCAGAACAAGGGGGCATAACCTTAAAATTAGAGCCAGGCCGTTCAGGGGTGATGTCAGAAAGCACAAACCTACATATTGGACTGGGATCAGCTACTTGAAGGAAAATCCACATCTGAGCAATGGGAGCCTTTCAGAAAGGAAATTGAGAGAGTACAATGGCAACATGTTCCCGTAAAGGTCAAGGGTGGGACCAACAAGCCCAGGGAACCTTGGATGTCAAGGGATATACGAGAATGGATTAGGGAAAAAAGGGGGGCTTTTGGCAGATACAAAGGACTAAGGACAGAGGAAGCCCTAGAGGAGTATAAAAAGTGCAGGGGGATACTTAAAAAAAGAAATTAGGAGAGCGAGGAGGGGCCATGAAATAACACTGGCGAGCAAAATAAAGGGAAATCCTAAGGTGTTTTATAAGTATATTAAGGGCAAGAGGATAACTAGGGAAAGAGTAGGGTCCAAAGTGGCAAACTGTGTGTCGAGCCAGAGGATGTAGGTGGGGTTTTAAATTAATTTTTTGCATCTGTGTTCACTATGGAGAACAACGATGTGGACATAGAAATCGGACAGGGGGACTGTGATATACTTGAACATATTAGCATCGAGAGGGAGGAGGTACTAGCGGTTTTAGCAGGCTTAAAAGTGGATAAATCCCCAGGCCCGGACGAGATGTATCCCAGGCTACTGTGTGAGGCAAAGGAGAAGATTGCAGGGGCTCTGACGCAAATTTTCAGAACCTCTCTGGCCACAGGGGATGTGCCAGAGGACTGGAGAACAGCTAACGTAGTACCATTATTCAAGAAGGGTAGTAGGGAATTACAGGCCAGTGAGTCTAACATCAGTGGTAGGGAAATTATTGGAAAAAATTCTGAGGGACAGAATTGGTCTCCACTTGGAGAGGCAGGGATTAATTAAGGATAGCCAGCATGGCTTTGTCAAGGGAAGATCATGTCTGACCAATTTGATTGAATTTTTCGAGGGGGTGACTAGGTGTGTGGATGAGGGTAATGCAGTGGATGTGGTTTACATGGATTTCAGTAAGGCTTTTGATAAAGTCCCGCATAGGAGACTGGTCAGGAAGGTAAGAGCCCATGGGATCCAGGGTGCCTTGGCACATTGGATCCAAAACTGGCTTAGTGGCAGAGGGTGATGGTGGAAGGTTATTTTTGTGACTGGAAGCCTGTGTCCAGTGGGGTACCGCAGGGATCGGTGCTGGGTCCCTTGCTGTTTGTGGTCTACATTAATGATTTGGATGTGAATGTAAAAGGTATGATCAGTAAGTTCGCAGATGACACGAAAATTGGTGGGGTGGTGAATAGTGAGGCGGGAAGCCTCAGGCTACAGGACGATATAGATGGGTTGGTCAGATGGGTGGAACAGTGGCAAATGGAATTTAACCCTGAAAAGTGTGAGTTGATGCATTTTGGACGGACTAACAAGGCAAGGGAATACACAATGAATGGTAAGACCCTAGGAAAGACAGAGGATCAGATGGACCTTGGTGTGCATGTACATAGATCCCTGAAGGCAGCAGAACAGGTGGATAAGGTGGTTAAAAAGGCATATGGGATACTTGCCTTCATTAGCCGAGGCATAGAATATAAGAGCAGGGAGGTTATGATGGAGCTGTACAAAGCGCTGGTAAGGCCACAGCTGGAGTACTGTGTGCAGTTCTGGTCACCACACTATAGGAAGGATGTGATTGCTTTGGAGAGGGTGCAGAGGAGATTTACCAGGATGTTACCTGGGCTGGAGCGCTTCAGCTATGAAGAAAGACTGGACAGGCTGGGGTTGTTTTCCTTGGAGCAGAGAAGGCTGAGGGGGGACCTGATTGAGGTGTACAAAATTATGAGGGGCATAGATAGGGTGGATAGAAAGGAACTTTTCCCCTTAGAGGGGTCAATAACAAGGGGGCATAGATTCAAGGTAAGGGGCAGGAGGTTTAGAGGGGATTTGAGGAAGAACTTTTTCACCCAGAGGGTGGTTGGAATCTGGAACTCACTGCCTGAAAGGGTGGTAGAGGCAGGAACCCTCACAACATTCAAGAAGCATTTGGATGAGCACTTGAAATGCCATAGCATACAAGGCTACGGACCAAATGCTGGAAAATGGGATTAGATTAGACAGGGCTTGATGGCCGGCGCGGACGCGATGGGCCGAAGGGCCTCTTTCTGTGCTGTATAACTCTGACTCTATGACGAAGCACTTCTTCACACAAAGGGTGGTGGAAATCGGGAACTCTCTCCCTCAAAAGCTGGGAGTCAATTGAAAATTTCAAAACTGAGATTGATAGATTTTTGTTAGGCAAGGGTATTAAAGGATATGGAACCAAGGCTGGAGTTAAGATACAGGTTATCCATGACGCAGCACCTTGAGGAGAAAGGTTGGGGGGGAATTTCAAGGAGGAACAAGAAGACTGGAATGTCCCATTAATTAATTTGGCAGCACAGTGGCCCCTTCCGTCCAATTCTTGGCTGCAGTGACTGCTGAGAACGGGCAGGGCAACTGTACCGTAAGCAAAAAGCGTGAATGTGTTCTGCCGCACAAAGCGGTGGCACGGTTAATTCTGGATCCGGGCTCCTTGGTGTCATTCACGGCTCGGATCACCCACCTTGGTTCCCTTGTCCGCCAAGTGTGTCCATCCTGCTGGGACTAGTGCCTCTTCTTCCGACGCTGGTGTAACGACACTGCGAGACTCGGCTGGTTTGAGTCTGGCATGTTCTGGTTCTCGGCAGTCTGTTGTGGCAATGCGCTGTTTGTTGGACATCTCCCAGTCCAGGTCATCTCCTCTGCCCTATGTGGTTCCATGCCCGAGATTTGCCGTTATTTTACAAGCAAATTCTGTATATATTTTTCTCTGTTTCTGTGTGGGTTGTCGATTAAATTGCTATTGGCCCATCGAGCGTAGGATGTTGAGAGAAAATTGATTGTTTATTTTTGGGGAAACTAATTTGGTACATTCCACAAAGTTTGCTGCCTGAGTGCCATCCTTTTTATATGGAAAGTCCCAGAGGTAGTGAGAATACGGAGAGGATCTAATTGGTGACACATTTATATACCATCTTTAATGTAAAAAAACAAAGGTGCTTCGCGTCTGGAAATAGAGAAACAAGAGACTGGACAATGGAGGAAGATATGAGATGTGGGAGGAGGTGACAAAAGCCGAGTCAAAAAGATGTCTGTTGAGCTGGCTCCGGGTCCGGCAACGCCTCAAATTAATTCTCATCCTTGTTTTCAATCCCTCCCATGGCCTCGCCCCTCCCTATCTCTATAACCTCCTCTAGCCCTACAACCCTCCGAGATTTCTGCGCTCTTCCAATTCTGACCTCTTGCACATCCCTGATTTTAAGCTCTAGAATTCCCTCCTAAACCTCTCTCTCTCTCTCTCTCTCTCTCTCTCTCCTCAAAGATGTTCCTTAAAACCTACCTCTTTGACCAAGCTTTTGGCCACCTGTCCTTGTATCTCTTTACATATACCCATTACCATCTCCTTTTGCACCATCATCCCTTTTGTCTTTTAATCTCTCCTGCCTTCTATCCTATCACAGGCCTTCCCTTTTGTTCTTTCCTCCCCTCCCCCATTTCCCTGCCCCTGCACTTGCTTAAAAACCTGTTCCATCTCCAACTTTTTCCAGTTCTGACGAAGGGTCATCGACCTGAAACGTTAACTCTGTTTCTCTCTCCACAGATGCTGCCTGACCTGCTGAGTATTTCCAGCGTTTTCTGTTTTTATTTCTTATACCTCCTTATGTGGCCCGTGTCAAATTTTGTCTGATAACGCTCATGTGAAGCTCCTTGGAACGTTTTACTATGTTAAAGGCGCTATATAAATGAACGTTGTTGTTTTAAAGGTGCAGGGAGAGGCTGAATGGGTTTAGAGAAGGAGATGCAGAGAGTAGGCAGATGGCTGTGTCATCAATGGTGGGGCGAAGGGTGAGGGGTCTGAGTCAGGGATCTAAGGCTGGAGGAGGCTGTAGGGATAGGGTGAGGCAAGGCCGTGGAAGGATTTGAGGGTTAGGAGTTTAATATACAGGAAACTTTGTGATATCCGGCACCGACGGGACCGAGCTGTTGCCGATCTATCAAAACTGCCGGACATACCAGCGTTAATGTTGAAGCATACGGAGGTTTTCATCTCTGTATCTGACAACAAACACTGTTGCTTAGCAACAGCTTCTAAACAGTTGGCCCGGACCTTGGAAGCGTCGCTGTAGCTTAGCAACAGCTTCAGAGAGACTTTCCAGAGCCTGACTGATGGAAAAAAAAAAGCCACGAGAAGAAAAAACACCTAACAAAACGGCTCCTGATTTCTGCCGGTAGATCGAGGTTTCCGGACATACAACGTCCGGATAAAGCAAAGTTTCCTGTATTGGGGTGCAGGGAGCCACGGTAGGTCAGTGTGGACATGGGGATGCACAAGTGGGCCTTTGCCAGCAGACAGGTGGCTGTGTTTTGGACACCAAGTTTCTGGAGGGTGGAGGCCAGAAAGGAAGGGGCAGTGGACTAATCTCGAGGTGGGAAGAACACAGACCAGGGATGCAGTGGCGGAGAGGCTGAGGGAGGGGTGGAGTCGAGCATCGGGGAGCAGGTGGAAATAGATGATTTTGGTGATGGGACAGGCCCAAAGTTCAAGGCTCAGCCCTGGGACCAACAAGAGGTCAAAGTTTCACATGACCTGGTTCAGTCTGAGTGAGCAATAACTAATCAATGGGACTGGATGACTAAATAGAAATCACCAGCCAATTCAGATAAAATACAGTGGGAAAAACAATCTGCCTCAGTTCACATTGTGTAGTTGGAACCAAGCGGAATGTTGTCATACCTGTTTGTGACATAACGCTAAGGACTGGTGCCCTGGCTTTGAACACTTGCCTCTCCGCACTAAAATCTGGGTTTGAATCCAGATCAGGATGGTGAGATAGAAGTTCTCTCCCCGGAGTTCTTGGGACCAGGAGAACAGCGCTCAAACAGAGCCCCCTGACCTCCAAAGGCCACTTTTTATTCCTGCCCGCCCCCCCCTCCCAGCCACCCCATTTATTTTGCCTGCCATTGTTGCTCCTGTTGGAAGCCAGAGCCCCTCTTCCCGCCACCCCGCCCAGATTTCTATGACCGCAAGCGAGGTTATTCCAGCTCCACAGTTTTAATCAGAGACCTGATAACATCTCATGAGTCCTGTGGGGAGAAATAGCTGTCAGTTGTGATTGGAACAACAAAGGCTTGGGGGGGCTTTATAAATGTAACCGACGGTGTTTCCTATTGACTGAAGTTTTCTGATATTAAAGAGACTGTAAACCGGTTCCATCCATTCACCTCCCCCGCCAGCCCTGATTTAAGTACCGCCCAAAACAAGTAAACCCAGTTTTTCCTGGTGTGGTACACAGGGGGCTATGGAACCTCCTGCAAATGATTCGGGCCATTGGCCCTCAATTATGAAATGTTTATCTTTCTCTGTGATTTTTTTGTTCTTCTCGTATATCTCTCGTCAAGGCCTGCCCAGCAATGTTCCCTCTTTTTTTGGGGGGTGCACGGGCCCTTGGTATTCTGAACGGCCTGTGAGGCAACTGCACAGCTTAACGGGAACATTGCTGCCCTCGCGGGAGGTGGTGTGCTGCCCGTGTCCCTGGCGGGCGGGGGGGGCTGCCCGGTGTACCTCGCGCGGGGGGGCTGCCCGCCGTCCCTCGCGGGGGGGGGCTGCCCGTGTCCCTCGCGGGGCTGGCTGCCCAGTACACCAGGCGACCATCCTTCGGGGAGTGTCATGGGTTATTTGACTTGGTGGGGGGAGATGGTCATCACCACTGAGCCTGATCCTGTTCCACCCAAAGTCCCCAGGTCCAGTGGAAGGTGCTGGTTAGCGATCAGGAGCCGGAACTGATCTATTTTTCTCTCTGCCCCTTCCCCCTGAGGAAGCTGAAACCAGTACTGCTCCCCATTCTGTCCCTGCCCTGGCTGTGATCAGTGACCGTACAAATCAGTGACTGGACCTGAAACCTAAAAGTTGCACGTTGAGGAAACTCTCCATTGAAACTTATAAAATTCTAACAGGACTGGACAGACTAGATGCAGGAAGGATGTTCCCGATGGTCGGGGAGTCCAGAATCAGGGGTCACAGTCTAAGGATAAGGGGTAAGCCATTTAGGACAGAGATGAGGAGGAATTTCTTCACCCAGAGAGTGGTGAACTTGTGGAATTCTCTACCACAGAAGACATTTGAGGCCAACATATTAAATATATTCAAGAAGGAGTTAGATATATTCCTTTAGGCTAAAGGGATATGGGGAGAAAGCAGGGACAGGGTACTGAATTTGGATGATCAGCCATGATCTCATTAAATGGCGGAACAGGCTCGAGGGGCTGAATGGCCTACTCCTGCTCCTAGCTTCTATGTTTCATTCCCGTTCAGTTCAAGTCCATAATCGCCTCTCTGTCCTTCCCGCCACCCACAATCCCCCAATGAAATATACACCATCAATTTCAAGTCCAGCTGATAAGCTGGCAGCAGCTAAGTAGCCTCCTATTGGTTTAGAGTAGTTAATAGATATTGAAAATATTGCAGATTCCAGGCAAGGTACGAATGTTGTAACTGATGGCAACCTCACTGCTTTCTTGATATGTGAATGTTCGTTTCACTTGTTTGCTGATGGGCAGTTCAGTTCAAAAGTTGAAAATTTTGATTTTTCCTGACCCAGATTGAATTGTTCCATTTGGAAAACATTGGCCCAGAAATTCGGGTCGGGGGCTTCCCGCGGGTATAAGCCCCCGATCTGCACTTACCTTGCACGCCGGCCGTTGAGCTGTAGGGCCCCGTGGAATTCCAATCCGGGGCCTGGTCCAGCTGCTGGCACGCAGTGCTTGCGTATCCCAGGGGCGCAGTTAGTTCGATGCGTCCCCTGGGATCATGTGGGCCATGGGCAGCCAATCGGAGCAGGGAATGCTCCATTCATAAGTCTGACAGGAAGTGCTGTCAGGACTTATAAATACTACGGCCCCAAAATAGCACTAGCACTAAACATTCAAATAATTTTTTTAAATCACATTTTTTAAATAAACTATAAATTACATGAAATAACTATTTTAAACAAATTTAAATTTTTGAAAAATGTTTGAAAAAAATAATTTTATATTCTAATGGGGCTAAAAATAAACTTACCTTGCTTTTAAGTATTTAAAAATAATAAACCTGTGGAAAAAATGTTTTAATTTTAATTAATTCACCACTTACCTTGTAAAAAGCAGGCCTTACGCCTGCTTTTTATATTTCTAACTTCTGCAGGCTTACGTTCCTGGAGAAACCTGTATAAAAAAAATTTAAAAAACGAAGTTTGATGCGCACGCGCAGCCTCCCCCACGCATGCGTTCGACCTCTGAACCTCTTCGTTCAGAGGAACGGAAGTGCCGGTTTTCCGCGCATGCACAGTGCATGCAGGAAACCGGCGCTTCCATCGGGCCTACGGGTGAGTACCCCGTGCGTACTCACCCGTGGAGACCCGAATTTCTGGGCCATTACCTTTAGAAAGAATTTATGAAGAAATGATGTAAACTCTGCTGCCCGTGTCCAAACTGGCACCAAGTCCCGTTCACCCATCACCCCAGTGCTCGCTGACCTATATTGGCTCCCAGTCCAGCAACACCTTGCATTTAAAATTCTCATCCTTGTTTCTAAGGTCATGTCTGACAAATTTGATTGAATTTTTTGAGGAGGTAACAAGGAGGGTAGATGAGGGTAGTGCGTTTGATGTAGTGTATATGGATTTTAGCAAGGCTTTTGATAAGGTTCCACCTGGCAGACTGGTCACGAAGTTAAAAGCCCATGGGATCCAGAGCAAAGTGTCAAGTTGGATTCAAAACTGGCTCGGAGACAGGAAGCAGAGGGTAATGGTTGATGGGTGTTTTTGTGACTGGAAGGCTGTTTCCAGTGGGATTCCGCAGGGCTCGGTACTAGGTCCCTTGCTTTTTGTGGTATATATCAACGATCTAGACTTGAATGTAGGGGGTATGATTAAGAAGTTTGCAGATGATACTAAAATTGGCTGTGTGGTTGATACTGAAGAAGGAAGCTGTAGACTGCAGGAAGATATCAATAAATTGGTCAGGTGGGCAAAACAGTGGCAACTGGAATTCAATCCGGAGAAGTATGAGGCAATGCATTTGGGGAGGGCTAACAAGGAAAGGGAATACACATTAAATGGTAGGACACTGAGTAGTGTAGAGGAACAAAGGGACCTTGGAGTGCACAGATCTCTGAAGGTAGCAGGCCAAGTAGATAAGGTGGTTAAGAAGGCATACAGAATGCTTGCCTTTATTAGCTGTGGCATAGAATACAAGAGCAGGGGGGTTATGCTTCAACTATATGAAACACTAGTTAGGCCTCAGCTAGAGTACTGCATGCAGTTCTGGTCACCACATTACAGGAAAGATGTGATTGCACTAGAGAGGGTACAGAGGAGATTTACAAGGATGTTGCTGGGAGTAGAGAATCTTAGCTATGGGGAAAGACTGGATAGGCTGGGTCTGTTTTCCTTGGAACAGTGACCAGAGGGGAGACCTTATTGAGGTGTATAAAATATGAGGGGCTTAGATAAAGTGGATAGAAAGGACCTATTTCCCTTAGCAGAGGGGTCAAAAACCAAGGGGCACAGATTTAAAGTAATTGGTGGAAGGTTTAGAGGGGAAATTTCTTCACCCAGAGGGTTGTGGGGGTCTGGAACTCACTGCCTGAAAGGGGGTAGAGGCAGGAACCCTAACCACATTTAAAAAGCACTTGGATATGCACTTGGCTACGGACCAAGAGCTGGGAAGTGGGATTAGGCTGGATAGCTCTTTGTTGGCCGGCGTGGACACGATGGGCCAAAATGGCCTCCTTCCGTGCTGTAACTTTCTATGATTCAAATCCCTCCATGGCCTTGCCCCCCCCCCCCCCCCCCATCTATCTCTATAACCATCACCAGCCCTACAACCCTCTGAGATCTCGGCACTCCTCCAAATCTGGCCTCTTGCGCATACCCGATTTTAATCACTCCACCATTGGCGGCCGTGCCTTCTGCTGCCAAGGCCCTCAGCTCTCTCTCTCCCTCTCTCTCCCTCTCTCTCTCTCTCTCTCCCCCCGTCCCCTCCTTTAAGACGCTCCTTAAAACCTACCTCTTTGACAAAGCCCTAATTTCTCCTTCTGTGGCTCGCTGTCAAAGTTTGATTGATAATCGCTCCTGTGAAGTGCCTTGGGACGTTGTACTACGTTAAAGGGACCGGCCTGAATACTGACTGGGAGTTGGTTAGTTCACTCGAAACCCATGGAATGGTACGGCTGTTTGATTCTCCTCACTATTCCTGGGAGGGGATTCCCCCCCCCCCCCCCCCCCCCCCCCCCCCAAGTTGTGACGCCAAAGCCTGACTCACTGTATAACAGATTTCCTCTGTGCCCTGATGCGAGGGAGCAGGAATATTTTTAGTCCTGGCAGGAAACGTTGAAAATGGTCAGAATACAAAAAATAATCACATCGTGGAAAGATTTAGTTTTACAGCAGCTTTGTGAAAGTCTTCATTTAAATGTTTGTTTGTTTGTTTGTTGGAGGTCATCCAACTGAGGAAGGTTGTTCAACAAACCTAGCCCGTGCTGCAGGACCTTGCCTGACATTTAAAGCCATAAGGCAAATGCTATTGTGTAGCTCCCTGATGGCTTAACTGGTGAGGGCTGCTTGCAACTTCCCGGGGTTTGATCCCTGTTCAATTCAATTTTTTTTGTCATATATGCAGCAGACGTGTGTACTGCACAATGAAATGTTGATTTTTACGAGTCCTCCCAACATTGGAATAAATATGGCATAACAATGATAAAAATACTAATAGAAATACAGTAATAATAAATAAAACAACAGCAATAAATGATACGTTCATGAGTCTTATGGCCTGGGGGTAGAAGCTGTTTCGAAATCTGCTGGTACGAGACCGTATGCTTCGATATCTCTTACCGGACGGGAGCAGGGCGAAGAGGTTGTGGCTGGGGTGGCTCGCGTCTTTAATGATTCTCAGGGCCTTCCCCCGGCACCTCTCGGGGTAGATATTCTGGACAGCAGGTAGTTTAATTCCTATAGTATGTTGTGCAGCTTTCACCACCATCTGTAGAGCCTTGCGGTCTGTGGCGGTGCAGTTGCCATACCAGGTAGTGATGCAGCCGGACAGGATACTCTCGATGGTGCACCGGTAGAAGTTGGTGAGAATCTGGGGGGCCATTCCAAATTTCTTCAGTCTCCTGAGGAAGAACAGGCGTTGGCATGCCGCCTTCGAACTAGGGGAACCCAGTAGGGGGCGCTACAGTTGTCCTCCGCACTCCTGCCGAGGGAGGGGGGGGGGTCAAAGGGAGAATTTGTGAGGATTCTCACAGGTGTCAGCTGTGGCTCAATGGGCAGCACTCTCACCTCTGAGTCAGAAGGTTGTGGGTTCAAGTCCCACTCCAGAGACTTGAGCACAAAAATCAGGCTGACACTCCCAGTGCAGTACTGAGGGAGTGTTGCACTGCCGGAGGTGCCGTCTTTTGGATGAGACCTTAAACCGAGGCCCCGTCTGCTCTTTTGGGTGGATGTGAAAGATCCCATGGCACTATTTTGAAGAAGAGTGGGGGAGCTCTCCCGATGCCCTGGCCAACATTTATGTCGCAACCAACGCCTCAAGCAGATTATCTGGTCATTATGACTTTGCTGTTTGTGGGAGCTTGCTGTGCACAAATTGGCTGTCATGTTTCCTACATTACAACACCGACTACGCTTCAAAAGTACTTTGTTGTCTGTAAAATGTTTTGGGACTTCCTGAGGTTGTGAAAGGTGCTTTATAAATGCAAGTCTGTCTTTCTTTCCCATTGGGAGAATTGGATAATTTCCATTTGGCTGTCCAGGCCCAGTTGCCAAGCTGAGCCACAAGGCCATTTCCCACAAGAATGGGTTGGAGGATGGGAAGGAGGGAATGCCGAGAGTACCAATCTCCTCTTGGTCACTTTTCATGGTCAGTTTACTGAGATTCATTGTTATGGGCTACCTTCGAGAATGGAGGAGGGGGGGAAACATGGGACCAGGAGTAGGCCACTCAGCCCCTCAAGCCTGTTCTGCTATTCAGTGAGATCATGGCTGACCTGTACCATAACTCCATCCAAAGAAACAGGGAGTGACGTCCCAGGACAGCAGATATGTGATTGGTTGGTGAGTATTAAGGGTTTTTTTCTCTCTAACCTGGGACTGTGGTTTAAACTAGGTGCAGGAAACTACAAAGTACTGTATTAAATTTATAGCTTAACTAGTTAAACTAATTAATATAACTATAAGTAATTGTTGAATAAAGACTTTAACTAATTAAATAAATGAAACCAGGTTAGACTAAGATATAACAGCAGAAAATGCTGGGAAAACTCAGCAGGCCAGGCAACATCCGTGGAGAGAAATTAGAGTCAACGTTTCGGGTCAAAACCCTTTATCAAGACTAAAGAGGCACAAGGAATGAAATAGGTTAAGAGGCCAGGCTGGGAGAGAACAAAAGAGAAGAAGAGACATTAAGAGGTATTCAAAATGAGGCAAGATGGTGATAGGACTAGTGGCGACAAAAGACGGCTCTAGATTAGGTGTGAAATGCCCACATGGCAGCTGTCTCCCATTCTGCCAGCGCAGAATAGAAATGTAGTAGTGATAGGGGACTCTATAATTAGGGGAATAGATAGCGTCCTCTGCAGCCAAGAACGAGAATCCCGAAGGGTGTGTTGCGTACCCGGTGCCAGGGTAAGGGAGATCTCACGGCGGCTGGTGAGGAACTTGGAAAGGGAGAGGGTAAATCCAGTTGTCGTGGTCTATGTTGGAACAAACGACATAGGAACAGGGAGGAGGTCCTGCTGAAAGAGTATTGGGAGTTAGGATCTAAATGAAAAAGCAGGACCTCGCGGGTAATAATCTCTGGATTATTGCCCGAGCCACATGCAAATTGGCATAGAAGCAGACAGGTCAGGAGAATTAACATGTGGCTAAAGGGCTGGTGTGGGAAAGAGGGGTTCCTTTTCATGGGACACTGGCACCAGTTCTGGGACAGGAAGGAGCTGTACCGATGGGACGGGCTCCACCTGAACCAGGATGGGACCCGTGTCCTAGCAGAAAGGGGAAATAGGGAGGTGGCGAAGGCTTTAAACTAGCAAGATGGGGGGAGGGATCTACAAGAAACGTAACCAGCCTAAATACAAACAAAACAGGAAAGGAGAGCATAGGAAAGAATAAAGTAAGGGAGCACATTGACGGCAAGGGAGCAAATAGTGTTATAGAACAGGAGTCTAAAAAGATGGTTAAACATAAAGTGAGAGGAAATCCTATTAAAAATGAGTTAAACTGTCTGTACAGCAATGCACACAGTGTCCGTAATAAAACAAGGGAGCTGGAGGCAATCGTGTTGCGAGGAACCAGACATAGTAGGGATTACTGAGACATGGCTACAGAAAAATCAGGACTGGAAATTAAACATTGCAGGGTATAACATATTTAGCAAAGGTAGAGAGGGAAAAAGGGGAGGTGGAGTAGCTGTACTTATTAGGGATAACATAACGGCAGTAGAAAAAAGTGACGCAGCTACCAGCAAGACAGAAATAGAATCCATATGATATTGGCTGATGAAATTAGTAATGAGATAAAAGATAATAAAGGATCAATCACACTAATAGGCGTAGTCTACAGACCACCTAATAGTGGAAGGCAGGTGGAGTAAGAAATATGCAGACAAATTAAGGAAATGAGTAAAAAACATAGAATAATAATCATGGGGGATTTCAACTACCCCGATATTAATTGGACAGAAGAGATAGTTAAAGGGGATAAGGGAATAGAGTTCCTACAATGTGTACAGGACTCCTTTCTAACGCAATATGTAAAAAGCCCAACAAGGGAGGATTCGCTATTGGATCTAGTAATGGGGAATAAACCAGAGCAGATAAGAGAAGTAAAAGTAGGGGAATATCTAGGCAATAGTGACCATAATATAATACGCTTTAATTCAGAAGGACATAAGTATGACGAAAACCAGGTTAATAGATTGAAGAAAAGCTGATTTTGAGGGGCTGAGAATAGAACTTGGGAAAATAAAATGGCCACCAATATTGGCAAACAACGATGTAGAACAGCAATGGGAAACATTAAAAATGTTGTTCAACAGAGTGCAGGAACAATATATTCCGTTAAAAGGAAAGAACAAACTGAACACTAATGAGACTCCATGGATGAATAAAGCCATAAGGGAGCAATTGAGGGTAAAGAAAGAGGCAGACGTTAAGTACATAGACAGCAGGGGATGATGAGGGAGAATACAAATAGATTAGGAGAGAAGTCAAAGAAACAATTAGGAAGGCAAAGAGGAGCTATGAAATTAAATGATCAAGGAACATAAAATAGTAAAATATTTTACAGGCACATCAATTTAAAAAAAGGAAGGTGGGGTGGGAATAGGGCCATTAAGGGATAGACAGGATAATACCACAGGTAATGATAGAGAGATGGCAGAAATATTAAATCATTATTTTGCTTCAGTATTTACCAGGGAGATAGAACAGGTGGACATGACATTGGATGATGAAATTAGTAATGAGAAAAGTGCATTTAAAATAAAAATAAGGGGATATATTAAATAAACTAATCAAACTCAAAGAGGATAAAACCCCTGGTCTGGATGGATTGAATCCACACATTTTCTAGGGAAGAGATAGCGGGGGCATTACTACACATATTTAATAATTCATTAGAAAAAGGTATAGTGCCAGAGGACTGGCGGATAGCTAACATAATACCTATATTTAGGAAGGGGGATAGGACATGTCCAGCGAATTATAGACCAATCAGCTTAACATCGGTGGTAGGAAAAATAATAGAATCCTTACTAAAGGAGAAAATAGAATAACATCTAGAAACCAAAAATATAATAATGAATAGTCAGCATGGATTTCAAAGGGGAAAGCCTTGCTTGACCAAACTCATTGAATTTTTTGAAGAGGTAACAGAGAGAGTAGACAAGGGTAATGCAGTAGATGTAATTTATCTAGATTTTCAAAAGGCCTTCGATAAGGTACCCCATATAATAGACTGATGAACAAGGTCAGAAAATGCAGAGTCAGGGGACAAGTAGCAGAATGGATAGCTGGCTGGCTTCAAGACAGAAAGCAGAGAGTAGGAGTAAAGGGTAGCTATTCACAGTGGCAGAAGGTGGGTAGTGGTGTTCCACTAGGATCAGTGCTGGGACCACTGTTGTTCACAATTTACATTAACGATTTAGACTTTGGAATCAAAAACACAATTTCTAAATTTGCAGATGACACCAAATTGGGGGGGATAGTCAATACTGAGGAGGACATTAATAAACTTGCAGAATGGGCATATAATTGGCAAATGAAGTTCAACACAGATACATGTGAGATATTACATTTGGTAGGAAGAATAGGGAGGTCATTTATTACTTGGAGGGTGCGAGTCTAGGTAGGGTAGAGGAACAAAGGGATCTCTGAGTACCAATACACAAATCATTAAAAGTTGAGACACAGGTTCGCAAGGCCATAAAAAAAGCAAACCCAGCACTAGGGTTTATTTCTCGAGGGATAGAATTGAAAAGTAGGGAAGTTATGCTAAACCTGTATCAAACCTTGGTTAGACCACACTTGGAGTACTGTGTACAGTTCTCGTCACCATGTTATAAAAAGGATATAGAGACACTGGAGAGGGTGCAGAGAAGATTTACAAGAATTATGCCAGAAATGCGAGGGTATACATATCGGGAAAGGATGAACAGGCTGGGTCTCTTTTCTCTTGAAAAAAGAAGGCTGAGGGGTGACCTAATAGAGGTCTTTAAAATTATGAAAGGTTTTGATAGAGAGAGGATGTTTCCACTTGTGGGGAAGAGCAAAACTAGAGGCCATCAATATAAGATAGTCACCAAGAAATCCAATAGGGAATTCAGAAGAAACTTCTTTACCCAAAGAGTGGTGAGAATGTGGAACTTGCTACCACAGGGAGTGGTTGAAGCGAATAGTATTGATGCATTTAAGGGGAGGCTAGACAAGCATGAGGGAGAAGGGAATAGAGGGTTATACTGATAGATTTAGATGAGGAAAGACTGGAGGAAACTCAAATGGAGCATAAACTGGTCGGGCCGAATGGCCTGTTTCTGTGCCCTATGTAATCCACCTACATTGGCTCGATATCCTTTTATACCCTGGTCCAGCAAAAATCTATCAATCTTGAGATTTAAAGTTATTAATTGAGCTAGCATGTACTGCTTTTTGTGGGACAGAGTTCCTCACTTTTACCACCCTTTGTGAAGAAGTGTTTCCTAACTTAATTCCTGAATGGCCTGGCTCTGATTTTAAGGTTATTGTCCCCCTGTCCTAGACTCCCCCACCAGTGGGAAAAGGTTCTCTATCTACCCGATCAATTCCTTTCAAAATCCTAAAAACCTCAATCAAATCACCCCTTAACCTTCCATATTCTAGAGAATACAAGCCTAGTTTGTGCAATCCCTCCTCGTAATCTAACCCTAGAGCCCTGGTAACATTCTGGTGAATCTGTACCGCACTCCTTCCAAGGCCAATATATCCTTTCTAAGGTACGGTGCCCAGAACTGTACACAGTACTCCAGGTGTGGCTGAACCAGGGCTTTGTATAGCTTTAGCAAAACTTTCTCCCCTTTATATTCTAGCCCTTTAGTTATAAAGACTAACTTTTTGATCATTTTCTTGTACCTGACCACTACAGGAAGAAAATAAATAAAAGGTTGTAATTTTGATCCGTGCCAACCAACCTTTTAAGGTTCCTTGTCTCAATTGCTGCCTGTGATTGTGGGCCTGTGTCGGCGTATCTGTTTTACGTGTGCACACTGCTTACAAAGTAGAGCCCGTAAATCAGTGCACAGAACTCCGCTGAACGGTGCAGGTTTTGAATATCTACAGCCCAGGAGAGATTCCGATCTTGCATTTGCATTTATCCTTACTTGCACAATTTATTCACAAATGTTATTCACAAGTTGTTGAAATCTGTCCTATCCTGGCCAGTGGGCATTGAATAAAAGCCAGGGAGGGGGAGACCTGTTGTTAATCCCCAGCTGTTATTTTCTACCTACACGGCTGAAATGTGTCAGTGTATTTGAACTGATTAAACTCTCTGGGTTAATGGTGTCCTGGGGGTGATTTGATTAAATTTACATGTGTGCGTTTAAACCCAGTGGAGAGCTTTAGTTATTTGATGATAACTGTGAGGGGCCTGGGAATCACTGACACCATGAAGCAGTAGAAGCACTCGTTGCTCCTCCTGTGTCTTCCCTGCCACCCGGTCATTCCCAACATGGTGCAGGAAGGAGGTTCGGGTAATATTAAAGAAAGAACTTGCATTTATATAGCGCCTTTCACAACCTCACGATGTCCCAAAGCGCTTCACAGCCAATGAAGTACTTGTTGTAATATAGGAAATGCGGCAGCCAATTTGCGCACAGCAAGCTCCCACAAGCAGCAATGTGATAATCAGATAATCTGTGTTGGTGATGTTGGTTGAGGGATAAATATTGGCCAGGACACTGGGGCGACCTCCCCTGCTCTTCTTCGAAATAGTGCCGTCTTTTATGTCCACCGAGACAGGGCCTCTGCTTAACGTCTCATCCGAATGTTTGGATGATCAGCCATGATCTCATTGAATGGCGGAGCAGGCTCGAGGGACCGAATGGCCTACTCCTGCTCCTATCTTCTATGTTTCTATGAAAGGCGGCACCTCCGATAGTGCAGCACTCCCTCAGCACTACACTGGAGTCTCTCTAGATTTTGTGCTCAAGTCTCTGGAGTGGGACTTGAACCCACAACCTTCTGCTACCCACTGAGCCACAACTGGCACCCTATTAGGAGAACGAGTCTGACGCCTGGCATCTGTAGAGGCCTTGGAGTGGGTGGTCACTTTGCTCAGACTGGCACATGTGGGAAGGAGCTCCGGCCCCACCTGCCCACCTGGAAATCTGGCAAAAGTTGACCAAATGTTTGGGGGAAAACTGCCGACTCTTGAGAACAGCCCTGAATGTAGACTTGTGCTTGTGCCATACAGCGACACACGAGCAGGGGCCAAAGGCTAGATTGAACTTGGGCTGTAGGGCTACCCAACATTCCCTCACTTGTATAGAGGATGATTGTAACAAACGTTTGTGGCAGTTTCCCTTCTTTCTTGGCGAAAAATTGTGGGTGATTGTGGATGCGTTGGTTACTATATCTGATAAATTGTTTATATAATGTCACGGTCACAGTGGGGTAATGTGGAACCCGTCAAACCCAGATCACATTGCTCTTGGCTGTCAACCCCACTGAAAGGTGTAATATTGGGCTGGTATAATCCATTCGTGAGGATTCTGGTGTAACACTGCGCTGGTATACCATCCAGGGTGGGGTCTCCATGGGGAAAGGGCCGGGGGGGTGGGGGCGTGTGTGGGGGGGGTTGTCGGGGATTGTGTGGGGGGGGGGTTGTCGGGGATTGGGTGGGGGGGGTTGTCGGGGATTGTGTGAGGGGGGTTGTCGGGGATTGTGTGTGGGGGGGGGTTGTGTGTGGGGGGGGTTGTCTGGGATTGTGTGGGGGGGGGTTGTCGGGGATTGGGTGGGGGGGGTTGTCGGGGATTGTGTGGGGGGGTTGTCGGGGATTGTGTGGGGGGGGGGTTGTGTGTGTGTGGGGGGGGTGTCGGGATTGTGTGTGTGGGGTGAGGGTGTGTGAGAACTCTGTCAGATTTGTAACTTGCCTTTTCAAAATCCATATTCTAAACTAGCTAACAGATCCATGAATCGGTTGGTAAATCTGCCCCTTTATCACAGCGTCTCCGAGGTGGCCCCTCCCCTTCACCGAAGAAATGTCCCGGGGTCATTTGACCCTGTGGCAGAAAAAAAATCCTATTTTGTAAATGCAAACTGTTGGGAATGTGGTTATATCTTCCTTGAGGAATTGGAGATAATCCTGGGAGGAGTGTTGTTGCTGGTTTTCACACAGTACCATTGCTGAGCTGCCTGCATGTTTCCAGGGAGGGTGACCACCAACAGGAATCCATGTTCTCCCCTTCCCCCTCCTGAAAGCCACGACTCGTTCTGTGTCTACCTTCCTGGGCACTGGATGCGCCTTGTATCAAGCTCAAGCACCCAATTTTCATGTGTTTGACACTGAGTATCCGCAAGCTATTCAACTTTGGGCAGCAGCACAGTTGAGTTTGATCCTGATTTCTCGCGACATATAATTTTCATCAGGTGGTGTTGTGGGGGGGGGGAGGTGGTGGGGGGGGGGCGGTCGGTCACTGGGTTGTGATCGGGGCAGGAAACCTAGCGAATTTTCTATTTCCTGTGTTCGTGGGGTACTAAAGCTAACTATTATCCCAACTGCAGAGTTCAGGGATATACATGGGATCTTCTGGACTGTGTGGTTTAGTTCTGTACTAGCCAGTAACTAGAGGAGCTTGAGAGCCAATGAGAGTGCAAGACACAGCCTCCAGGTTTGATGGTGGTGTTAGCGGGTAGGTATGGTTATATTGTGATGTACTATTGACTAATGGCAGTGTATCAATGTTGACCTTTAATGCACATTAAGTCTAGCCTTCTTGTTTTACTAGACACATCCATCTATCTGTGCTTCAGCTGTGGCTTGTTGGGTCTCCTCTGAATCAGAAAGTTGTGGGTTCAAGCCGCCCTCCTGAAATGTGAGCGCATAATCTAGGCCGACACTCCCAGGGCAGTACTGAGGGAGAGCTGCACTATCGGAGGGGCAGTACTGAGGGAGTGCTGCACTGTCGGAGGGGCAGTACTGAGGGAGTGCTGCACTATCGGAGGGGCAGTACTGAGGGAGAGCTGCACTGTCGGAGGGGCAGTACTGAGGGAGAGCTGCACTATCGGAGGGGCAGTACTGAGGGAGTGCTGCACTGTCGGAGGGGCAGTACTGAGGGAGTGCTGCACTGTCGGAGGTGCTGGCTTTCTGAAGAGGCGTTATTTTGAGACCCTGTCTACTCCCTCAGGTGGGTGTAAAAGACCCTATCGCACTATTGGAAGAAGAGTTGGAGCATGCTGGCCCATATTTATCCCTCCACCAACATCACTAAAACAGTTTATCTGGTCATTTATCTAATTGTATACGTGCCTATTCCTCTCCATTAGATTTTGTGATATTCTTCAAAATAGTGCCGTGGGATATTTTATATCCACCCGTGAGAGCTGATGGGGCCGGCGTTTAACGCCTTTTCCGAAAGACGGCACCTCGGTACTGCACTGGAGTGTCAGCAGCGATTGTGCTCAAAATATATTTCTTAAGGCTAAAGAGATCAAGGGATAGGGGGAGAAAGCGGGGACTGAGTTTGGATGATCAGCCATGATCTCATTGAATGGCGGAGCAGGCTCGAGGGGCCGAATGGCCTACTCCTGCTCCTATCTTCTATGTTTCTGGAGTGGGACTTGAACCCATGAACTTTTGACTTGGAGTTGAAAGTGCTCTTAGACTGACTTGAGGGGGACAATTAGTCACACTATGATTCACACAGCAACATTGGAAAGACAAACCCGATTGACATAGAGCCCCCAAAAAAAAGTACGTATACCAAAAATGAAAGGACAAGTGGCTGTTCTACTTCTCAACATCGTGCACTGGCTTTTGTCCCTCTCCAGTTTCTTCCTCGCCTTCTGGAAGCAGTACGGTTCCCCAGACACCAGGAGCTCCCTCCTCAGTACGTTACCCAAATGGCCAGTGATGTTGGTTGAGGGATGAATATTGTCCATGACATTGGGGAGAACTCCCTGCACTACTTCAAAATAGTGCCGTGGGATTTTTTAAATGCTGCCTGAGTGGCAGACGGGGCCTCAGTTTAACGTCTCATCTGAAAGACGGCACCTCTGACAGTGCAGCACTCCTTCAGTACTGCATTGAGTGACAGCCTAGATTTTGTGCTCAAGTCTCTGGAGTGAGGAGACTCCCAGGCGAGGGTGCTGCCACTGAGCCATGGCTGACACCATAGATAGATTAACTAACGGGTCATTGGGGTTAGTAATCTCAGGTTTGATTCCGGTCACCTCTGTTAGTCAGTATAGCAACAGTAAGATTAGAGAGTTAAATACATGGCTGGTGTAATGGCGTAGGAGGGAAGGGTTCAATTTCTGGGACATTAAGACCAGCACCAATGTGAGAGCGGCCTTTGCAGGATGGACAGACTTCATCTGAGTAGGCTGGGACCAATCTCCTCGCTAGGAGACTAACGACTGCTGTGGGAGAGGGTTTAAACTAATGTGGTGGCGGGAGGGGGTTGGTGGGGTGAAGGAGATGATGAAAGTGTAAAGGGGTCAAGGACTGTAGGAAAGGAGAAGAACAGATGAGGAAGACATAGGAAAATGAGTGAGATTGGCGAACAGATACTGTTGGGTTTGAGTTTTAGCTACACAAATGCGCAAAGTATTGTGAATAAAATTGGTGAGATAGAGGCCTTTAATTTCCTCGGAGCTGCTCCTGTTCCATAACTTTGCCGGGAACTTCTGCCGAATTTACAGAGGCGGATTGGGAGTGGAGCCGAGGAAATTCTGGGCTAGAGACACACACTGCTATGGGGAAGGAGCTGCAGCCTAATCGCACTAACAGAGATGTGGCCTCGTCTAGGGTAGGGCTGGGACCGGAACATTCCTGGTTACAAATATGCAGGAGGGGATAGAGTTGGGAAAAGGAAGGAAGGGTGGCAAGTGTTAATCCAAGATTCCATCACGGCACTGGAACATGATCTTGAGGTTGGTGCAAAGACTGAATCTATTTGGTGAGAGTTGAGGAATAGAGAAGGAACTTTCACCCCATTGGCAGCATGTTACAGACTGCTGAATAGTGGAAGGGAAACAGAGGGGGAGATAATGTCGACCAATTCGAGAAAAATAAAGGAACAGTCGAGTCATTATTATCCAGCGATAGACTGAAGCAAGCAGCAAAGAAAGGGAGAGGTTTCTACACACTGTCTGGCATTGCTTTCTGGATCAGTATGTCTTTTGTTCAGTGTGGAAAGAGGGAGCGCTGGATCTAGTGCTAGCAGCTGAAGTGGGCCAGGTAGGTCATATGACGGTACGTCTGGGAAACGGCAGCCAAAACATCATTACAGTAGCTTCGATATAAAAATTGAAAAAGAGGGGGAACCAAGATAAAGGTACGTAATTGGAGGTGGGGGAAGTAAATCTAATCTTGCTGAGCTGATAAAAAGGGAATTTAGCCCAGATAATTGGCAAATAAGATAACCTATGAACAATGGGCAACATTTAAACAGGAGGGGATTAGGATAAAGACTAGATGTATTCCCACAAATCGTAAAAACTGGAGTCTCTTGGATGGATGGATGGATGGAGAAATTAAAAGTAAAATGAGAGTGAAAGGCAAGTAACAAATGTAGGGCTAATAGTACAATAGGAAATCAAGTTAAGTATAGGAGGGCAGCAAAAGGAGATTAGAAAGACTGGCAGGTAACAAAGGGCAAAGGTAAAGAAATTTACAAATACATAAAAAGTAAAAGAATAGTTTTTAATAAAAAGGTAGGGCCAATTAGGGATGGGAGAAAGGAAGACCCTGAATTGCCTTGGACCTTCTACCACGAGGCCATCGTAACTCTGCCGGAAGTGCATCGGAAACTGTGGTGAAGTTACGATGATGCAGCGGCAGAAAGTCCAAGCAAATTCAGGGCCAAACTCGTCCGATGAATGGAAGAGATAAATGAATACTTGGTCTTGCAATCACTGGAGAGTGTGGTTCTGGGAATGAACGGGCACAGGAGGAGGAGGAGGAGGTTTGGATCGCTCGGAAGTCGGAAGATAGGTGGGAAGTCAGGAGGGTGGTGGTTACCTGTGAAGAGGATTCTAAGTAACGACAGCAGAACATAAGTTAGTAGATTGGACAGATAGATGTCAGATGAAGTTTAATGGGAGAAAGAATAAGGAGATGAGATATACATCCTAAATGGTATAAATTTAAAAGGAGTAGAGAAACTTGTGTTTTCAGATATTCGAAATAGGAAGACTTGCATTTATGTAGTGCCTTTCATGACCTCAGGACGTCCCAAAGCATTTTAAAGCCAATAAAGTCCTTTTGAAGTGTAGTCGCTTGTAATGTAGGAAACACAGCAAGATCCCACAAACAGCAATGAGATAATGACCAGATAATCTGTTTTTTTTAGTGATGTTGGTCAGGACACTGGTAGAATTCCCCTGCTCTTCTTTGAATCGAGCCATGGGATCGTTTACATCCACCCGAGAGAGCAGACGGGGGCCTCGGTTTAACGGCACCTATGACAGTGCAGCACTCCCTCAGCACTGCACTGGAGTGTCAGCCTGGATTATGTGCTGAAGTCTCTGGAGTGGGGTTTGGAACCCTCTGACTCTGAGGTGAGAGTGCAACCACTGAGCCAGAGCTGATACTTAGAGTTGACACAGATGTTTAAACGTGGGAGGGCAAGCTTATACGCTGTTTAACATATTTTACAGGGATCTTCGGTTTTATAAAAGGGGTATAGAGAATGACTCAAAGAGCTCATTCCAAATCTAGACTAATTATTGGTTAGGCCACAGTTACTTTAGGAAGGTTGTTGAGGTTGAACACAGAAGGGATTCACTAAGATGATCGCAATGAGAGGCTTTAGTAATAAGGACAGTCTAGATAGTCTGGGGCTCCTTTTCATGAGGAAGGTTAACCGGAAATATAATCGAGGTGTTCAAAATTGAGAGGATTTAATAAAGTAAAAACTATTTCCATTGGTCAGTAACTAGAGGTCACAAATTGGAAGATTGGCACCAAATGCCCGACCAGAAACCGTGGTGGAAGAGGAATCGATAAAGGGCAGGGGATAAATATTTGCTAAGAAATATTTAAAAGGGTGCTGGCTAAGAGCAGGGGAATGGGACTGTGGGGAGAGCTCGTTACAGAGACTTGGCACAGGCACGATGGGCTGAGTGGCCTCCTCCTTTGCCGTGAGGTTTTAAGGATTGGGGAAAAATGTGAACCATGTTAGAACGGCAGTGATCCGCTGGAATCCTCTCGCTACTAAAGAAAACCTAGGCTAATATTGGGTGGCGAGTGGTTGGTCAGTTGACCCATCTGTCTTGTAATGCAAGTGATGTCGATCTTTTGAGACTGAATAGTCTCTCCTTCCTTGGCCACTTTGGACTGGCCGTCTTTGACTGACTTGGGTGAAGTTACTTTAAAACTTTTTGTTTTCCATTGGGAGTCAGTTTGACCTATGACCCTCGACCCTTATTGAAACTGTGATTGTGAATGTTGGTGTTAAAAGGTGTCAACACTCTAGCTTTTCCCCGGGGGCTCTTCAGTGCCTGTTGATTTTACAAGTATTTAGATTTCTGGTTCAGTTTTGAATCGACCGATTGGCCTGAAGAGATTTCTATTTTGATATCTTCTAGTGAGATTCTTTCCCCAACATCCACATGTTTATATTATGGGGGAGTGTAGAACCTACTATTTACTGTTCCAGTTTCAAACACACTGTGTCACTTTTCACACACTCCAGCTGTTTCTTTCTGTGTGAAGCGGTGTTAGGGGAGGAGGTTTTGGGGAGGTCATTTACTTGTGAGTTGATATTGGAGAGCGGCTGCTTTTCTGTAAAGGTGTCCTGTGGGGAATGTATTCAGCGTTGCACAAATTGCTTCTAATTGGGGCAAATTAGATTATGGCGAGCCTGAGACGACTTTGCCAGTCAACCTTCTGCAGGAGCGCTACGGGCAGCTTACTCTCTCTCATGGTGCAACAGCCACGAGAGACTTGGGATTCTGATCCGTGATAATCAGCATATCTCGGAGTCCCAGCGAGCACTGCCTGCTGATTCCACCGATCTCCTGAAAACGGGCCAAGGCTTTGCTTTATTTATTTAAAAAAAAAAAAAATCCTTTCCTATTTCCTGCAAATGTGCGATCCTGTGCCATTTGATCAGCGCAGAACTGGACTTAACTGTGCTGCTGGCTGTGGTCGAATAGGATGCTGATAATCTCGTGCATGAAGACTGGCCATTTGGGTAATGTACTGGGGAGGGAGCTCCTGGTGTCTGGGGAACCGTACTGCTCCCAGAAGGGGAGGAAGAAACTGGAGAGGGACAAAAGCCAGTGCATGATGTTGAGAAGTAGAACAGCCTTTCATTTTTGGCATACGTACTTTTTTTTTTGGGCTCTGTCAATCGGATTTGTCTTTCCAATGTGGCTGTGTGAATCATCGTGTGACTAACTGTCCCCCTCAAGTCAGTCTAAGAGCACTTTCAACTCCAAGTCAAAAGTTCAAGTTCATGGGTTCAAGTCCCACTCCAGAGATTTGAGCACATAGGCCTAGAAATTCGGTGGCGCCTCAAATGGGGCACCAAGCTCAGCTGGGCGCCGGAATTACCGCTGCGATCGGAGTCGTTGCGCCCGCTGGAAATTCAGTTTGAGCGCCCCAAGAGGGACGCGGGGCGCTGCTCGAGGTGCCCCGCGTCCCTCTTGGCGCGCTGAAACTGAATATCGCAGTGCCACACGCTGCGGCACAGCGCGCTGCGGTACTGCAGGCCTTCCTCCCCTTCTTAAGGGGGCGGGGCCTGCACCAGCGCGATGACCGATTGCGAGTGCCGGCAAAAGAGCCCGGCACCGAGGAGAAGTGCCGGGCTCTCGGGGCACAGCTGGCACTGCCCGGGGGGGGGAATCAGGAGGCCAGGGACGGAGGTGTTGGCAGGCGGCCACCAAAAAAAATGGCCACCCCGCACCTCCACCTTAATTTGCGCCACTACCGCCACAGGTAGGCCCCGTGAACCGGGCGCGATTTGCGACCGACGTTAGAGGTGGACGCGACCAAATATCACGATCGGGGCGGTAGCAGGGCGCTGCGCACACCGATTATGTCATCGGTGGCGGCGCAGCGCTACAGGCTAACGCCGCCATTAGCGCCCTGCTAAATATCGCGGGAGGCGTGGCCAGTGGCGCTAAAGCCACTGAGTGCCCTCATTAGGCGCTAAGTGGTGGCGCAGCCCACCGAATTTCTAGGCCATAATCTCTGCTGCCAGTGCAGCACTGAGGGAGCGCTGCACTGTTGGAGGTGTTGTCTTTGGATGAGACGTTAAACCGAGGCCCCGTCTGCTCTCTCAGGAGGACGTAAAGGATCCACTAGCACTACAAAGAAGGGAAATAAAGACTTGCATTTATATAGCTCCTTTCACGACCACCGGACGTCCCAAAGCGCTTTACAGCCAATGAAGTACTTTTGAAGTGCAGTCACTGTTGTAATGTAGGAACTACTTTGAAGAAGAGCTGGGGAGTTCTGCCCGGTGTCCTGGCCAATATTTGTCCCTCAGCCAACATCATTAAAGCCATGGTGTGGAGATGCCGGAGTTGGACTGGGGTGGACAAATGTAAGAAATCACACAACACCAGGTTATAGTCCAACAGCTTTATTTGAAATCACAAGCTTTTGGAGCGCTGCTCCTTCTTCAGGTGAAGTGGAGAAATGCATAAAGACACAGCTTATATAGTCAGAGAATCTGTACCTGTAAACATCTGACATGATTCTCTGACTATATAAGCTGTGTCTTTATGCATTTCTCCACTTCACCTGAAGAAGGAGCAGCGCTCCGAAAGCTTGTGATTTCAAATAAAGCTGTTGGACTATAACCTGGTGTTGTGTGATTTCTTACAACATCATTAAAAACAGATCATCTGATCATTTATCTCATTGCTGTTTGTGGGGCCTTGCTGTGCACAAATTGGCTGCTGCCTTTCCTACATAACAACAGTGACTACACCTTAAAAGTACTTCATTGGCTGTAAAGTGCTTTGGGACGGCCTGAGGATGTGAAAGGAGCTATAGAAATGCAAGTTCTGCCTTGTCTGGGGCTTGCTCGCCTGTACTGCTGCATGGTGGAGGCTACCTGGAGATGAAAGCCCTTGAAGGGAAGAATGTGAGTGCTATGATGTGGACAGATTCAGATCCCATTTCCGCAGGTGTGTGCACTTTGCCCACTTGGAGTCTCCCAAGAGGTTGTCTGTGTAAAGTGCAGGTTAAGCTGTGAGCCTGTGATCGCTGGAGCTGAACTGACAGAGGCGTGTTAGCACCTGGCCAGGCCTAAAGAGCTAACATTCAATGGACTTGAGGCTCGGCGTTGACTGCTCAAGGGTGGCATGGCATCCGTTAACCCCTTCACGGCCAACGACCTTATTCAGCATACTTCCTGCTGTAGTCCCCTCTGCTTTTGAAGAGGCAAGATGGTGCCAGTGCTGGAGCTGTGCAAGGTGGGCGCAGGCTGTAGCAATGCTTGTCTCTGTATTGGGGCGTGTTTTGCGAGGGTTAAAGCCAGCGTGCTGTCCAAGAAGAAGAATTTCTTACCGTGATGGTACTTAATTGTACAAAAAAAAATCTCCTAGTTTCATCCACTGGTGTCCAGAATTGCACGTTTACTGATCCTCATTGTAAGGCTGTCCCTGCTCCCCCTCCCCCTCCCCCACCCCCGGCCTGCTCTGTGTTTGCCCTTCATGACTTATTGCACATTCTACAGTGGCCTGGAGAAGGCAAACATTGAGTTTCCGGAAGATTCTGTGACTGATTTAGAGGGATAATATCGTGGACCCTCCAACCAATGTAAAACATATGGTTCTGTCCCTGTGGATTTACATTATACAGCTTTTGTAATTCAAGCCGCTTCTCGAACTTGGATGGATGTCCTGTGCAGGCAGCCATCCTGTGTCCCTGTGATGGATCCAGTTGATTCTGCTGAACGCTGGCTCACTCTCTGCTCAGATGCCTGTATATTAATTGACCAGTCGGCCAGTTAAGAATGTTAGCGTTCAGTCGTCGTTCAGGACCTTTCAGTTGGCGGGTGTACCTGTGATGCTGCTCAAACCGAGAGGTGAGGTGCCACAGCTTGTCGAATTGACATCCCTCAATTGCGGCGAGCAGTGGAGGTTCAGCTACCCGGTACTGCTGAGCCATGACCCCAGTCACCGTGCCGTGGGGAGGCACTGAGTGGGAGCCAGCCATCTCGCCATGGAGGAGGGCGAAAAGGTCCCTAAGGAAAAGAAAGACAGACCGTGCATTGAGACAGAGTTTTTTCACAACCTCAGGACATCCCAAAGTGCTTTACAGCCAATGAAGTACATTTTGAAGTGTAGTCACGGTTGTAATGTAGGAAACGTGGCAGCCAGTTTGCGCACAGCAAGCTCCCACAAACAGTGATGTGATAATGACCAGACAATCTGTTTTTTAAGTGATGTTGGTTGAGGGATAAATATTGGCCAGGACACCGGGGAGAACTCCCCTGTTGTTTTTAAAAATAATGTCATGGGATGTTTTACGTCCAACTGAGAGAACAGACGTCTCATCCGAAAGACGGCATCTCGGACAGTTCAGCACTGCACTGGAGTGTCAGCCGAGACTTTTGTCCCTGGAGTGGGACTGTGAACCCACAACCTTCTGACTCCGAGGCGAGAGTGCTGACACTGAACCTTGACCCCAGTCACAGTGCCCTGGTGAGGTACTGAGTGGGAGCTGGTCATCTCCCCATCGAGGAGCTGTCCCTTTGATACGTTAAAGGTTTCTAGCTGTCTGTGGAGTGGAATTCGGGAAGTCTGGGAGCAGGTCGCCCTTAAGAGGTTAATTTTCCTGGGAATTGGGAGAAAATGGAGCGAACGGAGACCCTCTTTTTAAAAAAAAAAGCTTCAACCATGAATAGCTTGCATGCCCAAAGCTTGGTATCACTCAGTCACTACTTGCCATTTACCTCCTCTTTGCTCCTGGTTTCACCTTTGGTTGGTGTCCTGCACTATGTGCTTTGGCTCAGCACCGAAGTTTCTTAATTGATTAAAAACTCTCGACACCATCCTGGTTAAAGGAATTGACCAGTTTTCTAATTCGCAAGCTAAAGATTCCTGACCTGTCTTCACTTCAACAGAAAGTTAATCCCACCTGCCTAAAATGCCTCGAGATTTATTCTGTCTGGTTGAACGCCTCACCTCTCTCTCTCACTATTGTAACTGTGTCAGGACAGACCAGTAAACTGAGACCCATCAGCACTCCCCAAGACAAAGGGAGGGTTTCTGAGCATATCCATCCTTCAGACACCCTGATGGCTTACTGCTGTTGAATAACAAGAGACCACAAAAAGTGGAACCTTTTAGGAGCCAAAGCTGTAAATGGAGATAAAGGAAAGGGTGCATTCCACTGAATACAGCATTTCCTAAAGTATCTATTACTTAAGTAGTCTTTTACTGACAGGACATCTTTTCTAAAAGGGCATTTTGAACAAGTTGAAGGGTTTTAGAAGCACATTCTCTTGGTATCAATGTATATGATGTGGCAATGTTGTAGCAGTGATGACATCTGCTGGGCTGGGCTGGGCGTGTGTGTGTGTGGGGAAAAATATGGAAGGAGGCCATTCTGTCCATCACCCTTGTGCTGCCCCACTGAAAGAGCGATTCACTTACTCCCAGCCTCTTCCTATACCCTCTTAATTTTTTGTTTTTCTAATAAATCCCCAGGGATAGATGTTAATTATCCCAGAGTGCTGAGGGAGCCCAGGGAAGAGATTTGTGAGGCATTGATGATTAGTATGAGGGAGTTGGTGGGCACTGGGGAGGCACTGATAGTTTGGAAACAGGCTAATCTGATGGCAAAACAGACACTGGCAACTACAGACCCATTCGTCTTCCATTCCATGTAAAATAATGGAATCGACGATCGGGGGTAAACTTGAAGATTATCTGTGCAATCATAACCTAGATGCAGGAAGGATGTTCCCGATGGTTGGGGAGTCCAGAACCAGGGGACACAGTCTAAGGATAAAGGGTATGCCATTTAGGACAGAAATGAGGAGGAATTTCTTCACCCAGAGAGTGGTGAACCTGTGGAACTCTCTACCACAGAAGGTAGTGGAGGCCAGTTCATTAAATATATTCAAGAAGGAGTTGGATATATTTCTTAAGACTAAAGGGATCAAGGGGTATGGGGAGAAAGCAGGGACCGGGTACTGAATTGGATGATCAGCCATGATCACATTGAATGGCGGAGCAGGCTCGAGGGGCTGAATGGCCTACTCCTGCTCCTATCCTCTATGTTTCTAGCAAGTAGCAGTCAACATGGATTGAGAAGGGAATGATCTTACCTGACTAATCATCTTGACTTCTTTGAGGAAGTGACAGCCCAAGTGGACTGCGGAAAGGCCTGAGATGTGGTGTACCTTGATTTCCAAAAGGCCTTTGATAAAAGTTCCACATGAAAGCCTGGTGATTCAGGGTAAACCCTGGGCATGGTTAAGAAACTGGCCGACGGGTGAAAAAACCCAACAGATACTCGTTAAAAGGTGCATGGGTGGAAGGGCGATGGAGTACTGAGATGGGGTGGAGGTGAAAATCCTGGAATCATTTAAGGAACAATTGGATCCTTGCAATAGGCGGAGCGTAGGGGTGTTCTGGATGGATGGATTAAGGTGGGCTGAATGGCCTTCCTCATACATAAATTATCCACTTCTATTTTAAAAGCAATTATGGACTGTAGATCTCACTTTAAGAGCAGCCCATGTCCTAACAACCTTCAGTTTCTCCAAACCCCTCCCTTTGTTGTCTATTTATTATACTAGCAGATCTCCTGTTGCATTGCTCAGAGGTTGAGCCGTTTTATGACGATAGGAACATTATCAGCAGTGTGTGATGGGGCAAGTACTAGGTGCAAGAGTTTTAACACACTAATAGAGGTATAAATATATTCAATATGGATTGAATTAATATTACAGGCGCATACCATGGAAGTCTTATCTGCAGCATTCTAGCTTCCATGTGTAAAAAGGCAAAGTTACACTAAACCGACAAACTTTATATTAAAAAAAAAAAAAAAAAAATTAATTCCCTGGGTATGGGCATCGCTAGCGAGGCCACCATTTATTGCCCATCCCTAGTTGCCCTTGAAAAGGTGGTGTGAGCCTTTTTGAACCGCTGCAGTCCATGTGCAGTGCTATTAATGGTATTTTGACCCAGCGACAATGAAGAAACAGTGATATATATTCAAGTTGGGATGGTGCAAAAATGTGGCTAGCATGAGAAATGGAAATGAGAGACCTGATTCAAGCAGGGGACTCTTCTGAAATCGGGTGTTAAGGAGTTAGAGCAGGAACTAAGGAGCTTTACTCTACATCTATACCTGACCAGGGAATGCATGACCCGGGAGCTTATTCTGACTCTAGCCTTGACTATAGCTGGCCCTGTGCACGCTTGATGTGATGGGGGGAAGCACCTAACCAGTGGCTCAGAATGGAGGAGATTGTTTATCTGTCCCTCTTGCAGGCTGAAGCATCCAGAGGCAAAAACAGAAAGTGCTGGAAACACTCAGCAGGTCAGGCAGCATCTGTGGAGAAATGAGATGAGATGAGTTAACATTTTGGGTGTGGACCCTTTGTCAGAGTGATCCTTTTAACAAAGGGGCCACACCTGGAACATGAGCTCTTCTCTGCACAGATGCTGCCTGACCTGCTGAGTGTTTCCAGCATTTTTGGTTCTTGTTGCAGCTCTCCAGCTTCTGAGGTGACAGGCAGCACAAACAGTTAAGCAGTGGAAAATTACAGACACTAAATGAATTCCTGAGACTCTCTGGCATTGCATAACATCTAGTTTTAGGATCAACTGATCGGTCATTCGACCCGTCAAGTCATTTTGTTACCGATGGAAGCTCTTGTTTCATGAATATTCACCAGAATGAAACTGGGGCTAAAAGGGTTTACAGGAAACTTTTTTTTATCCGGGACCGACGTGGTGCCGGTTCATCAAAAATTCCGGATAACCGAAAGCTATAGCAAAAGATACGGAGAGATGAGAGCTCCGTATAAAGCAACAAACCCTGTTGCTTAGCAACAGGTTCAGAACAATGGCCACAAGTTCCAAGTGTCTCTGTAGCTTAGCAACAGCTGCAGCCACACCCTTGCACAGCAACAGATTGAGGAAGGCAAGTACAATATGAAGTAAAACTTACCTGAACCTACTCCTGAATTTTGCCGGTTAACCGAGATTTCTGGTTATTTAGGTGCCGGTAAATCGAGAGTTTCCTGTAATTATGTGGACAGGTTGCACAGACTAGGCTTGTATTCCCTTAAGTATAGAAGATTAAGGGGTGATCTCATTGAGGTGTTTAAGATGATTAAAGGAGTTGATTGGGTAGAGAGAGAGAAATTATTTCCTCCTGGTGGGAGAGTCCAGAACAAGGGGGCATAACCTTAAAATTAGAGCCAGGCCGTTCAGGGGTGATGTCAGGAAGCACTTCTTCACACACAGGATAGTGGGAATCTGGAACTCTCTGCCCCAAAAAGCTATTGAGGCTGGGGTTCAATTGAAAATTTCAAAACTGAGATTGATAGATTTTTGTTAGGGAAAAGTATTAAGGGATACGGAACCAAGGCAGGTAGATGGTGTTGAGATACAGATCAGCCATGATCGAATTGAATGGCAGAACAGGCTCAAGGGGCTGAATGGCCTATTCACGTTCCCATGAATAGCAAAATACACCAGCAGGTTTCCCCACTTTAATTTCTGATGATCCTACAGAACACACATTGGAATCTTCTGAGGTGTTGACACATGATAAGCAGGGAGTGATGTGGCGGGGTGGGGGAAAAGTGACGGATCGACCTACCTGTTTAAATCAGACACATGAGCTCCAGTTAAACTCGTTTTTTTCCCCCACCTCCTTCCTTCTTAACTCAGGCTAATGGCCTGTGATTTCTTGGTTCGATCTGCATATCAGGACATAAAACCCACTTGCCTGGAGAGGAAAAAAACCATAAACGTACACAAGAACCTGCTGAACCTGTTTGGTCTCCAACCGCCCCAGCCTGTTTGAAACTGAGAACCTTGTCTCCTGGCACTCCTCCCGGGCGGGCTCAGTGAGGCCAGACCACCCTGCAGCCAGCGTGGTTTCTGCAAGACTCGCTTCAGTGCCTCTCATCAATCTTTCTTCTCAAACCTGTGTCAAAAGCCAGAGGTTGCATATTGCACCTACACCCAGTGCCCTCATCGGGAAGGAGCGTGAAGCCCCACCTTGATCGTGGTGTGACCGCGATGATGGTGATGAGTTCCTCCTCTTTTTAGGCAGTCCCTCGGAACAGAGAATGACATGCTTCCACATTATAATTGAGTTCTCAGGTGACTGATGAGTCCAATGCAGGACCTACAGTCTCTCACAGGTGGGGCAGACGGTGGTTGAAGGGGCGGGTGGGTGGGGTGCTTGGGTTGACGTGTGCTGCTTGCGCTTGGCTTCCGCTTGCTCCCGGCGAAAAGACTCGGTGTTCGGCGCCTTCTCAGATGCTTCTCCACTTTGTGCGGCCTTGGGCCAGGGATTCCCAGGTGTCAGCGGGGATGTTGCACTTTTTCAAGAAGGCTTTGAGGGTGTCCTTGAAGCGTTTCCTCTGCCCAATTGGGGCTCTCTTGTCGTGCTGGAGCTCCGAGTAGAGAGCTTGTTTTGGGAGTATCATTTTGGGCATGCGGACGATGTGACCCGCACCCGTCAGAGCTTCGATGCTGGGGATGTTGGCCTGAGCGAGAACACTGACGTTGGTGCGCCTATCCTGCCAATGAATTTGCAGGATCTTGCGGAGGCAGCGTTGGTGGTACCTCTCCAGTGCTTTGAGGTGCCTGCTGTACATGGTCCATGTCTCTGAGGCATACAGCAGGGCAGGTAGACCATGAGCTTAGTGCTGGGTTTGAGGTCCTGGTCTTCAAACACACTCTTCCTCAGGCGACCGAAGGCTGCACTGGCACACTGAAGGCAGTGTTGGACTTCGTCATCGATGCCTGCCCTTGTTGACAGTAGGCTCCCGAGGTATGGAAAGTGGTCCACGTTGTCCAAGGCCTTGTCGTGAATTTTGATAATCGGGGGGGCAGGTTGGTAGAGGACCTTTGTCTTACGGATGTTTAGTGTAAGGCCCATGCTCTCGTACGCTTCGGTGAAGGTGTTGACGATGGTTTGGAGTTCGACCTCCGAGTGTGCGCAGACGCAAGCGCTCGGGTTAGTCGAGGCAATGTGCCACTGATGGGCCGAAATGGCCTCTATCTGCACTCTGGGGTTTCTGTGATTTCTGTGATCTGCACAGACCAGGACGGTCCTGGCTTCAATTCCCAGTGTTAGCTGGTCTCAATCTCATAAATAGGAACAGGAGGAGGCCATTCAGCCCCTCGAGCCTGTTCCTCCATTCAATTAGATCATGGCTGATCTGTCTCTGAACTCCATCAACTTGCCTTGTTTCCATGTCCGTTTAATACTGTAACCCAATAAAAATCTATCAATCTCAGTTTGGAAATTTTCAATTGGCCCCCAGCCACAACAGCTTTTTGGGGGAGCGAGTTCCCGATTTCCACTACCTTTTGTGTGAAGAAGTGCTCACTGTTATCACCCCTGAAAGGCCTAGCTCTAAATTTAAGGTTATCCACCCTTGTTCTGGACTCCGCTCACCTCCCCACCACCTCCCCCCGGCCCCCCCCCCCCCCCCACAAGAGGAAACATTGTATCTCGAGCTACCCTATCAAATCCTTTGTTCGTCTTAAACACCTCAATTTGGTCACCCCTTAATCTTCTATACTCCAGGCAATACAAACCTAGTCTATGAAACTCTCTTCATATAATTTAACCATTTTAGTCCCAATATGTTGGGACACCTCAAACTGGCCTCAGCACCCCTGGACTAGAGAGGGGAGACATTAGTCAAGAGTACCTCTTGCGAGTGATATCACCACTCGCAGCAGCCTGTACTATAAAGGCGGCAGAAGAGTCTTTCCTTGTTAAAGAAAAATAAAGGGTAGCTGCTATGGTCTTTACTCCACCCACTTACAGTGACAAGCGGGGAGTTTACATTTTATAGCTGGTCTGTTGTTCTCCATCCCGTGGCACGCACCCTGCAGTGACGGCCCGAAGCTGCCTCTACACCGGGACAGATCTCCGGCACATGAGGCTCTGACAGCGACTCTTGGGAAAACTTCCCCTTCAAACCAGATCTGCGATTGGAATTCTGGTGTCATTTATAGATTGGGCCTCTGGTCTTGAAAGCACAAGGGGGATGTAGGGCCCCACTCCCAACTTTCCCAGTCTTTCAGGGGAGTCAAGAGGGTATGGAGATCGGGTGGGAAAGTGGAGTTGAGGTCGATGATCAGCCATGATCTTATTGAATGGCGGAGCAGGCTCGAGGGGCTGTGTGGCGGAGCAGGCTCGAGGGGCCGTGTGGCGGAGCAGGCTCGAGGGGCTGTGTGGCGGAGCAGGCTCGAGGGGCCGTGTGGCGGAGCAGGCTCGAGGGGCCGTGTGGCGGAGCAGGCTCGAGGGCCCGTGTGGTGGAGCAGGCTCGAGGGGCCGTAAGGCCGACTCCTGCTCTTATTTCTTATGTTCAAGTTTCAGCCTTCAGCAACCAAGACGTATCATAATCAATAGTTAAAATGAGCAAACTTTTATCCAGCTGATTAGCAATGATTTTGGAATTGGATCAGGTTCTGAGGTCTGTGTTGTGTGTGAGGATGGGTGTGTGCATGTGAGAGAGAGAGAGAGTGACCAGCTTACCCCATGTACACTATCTGGATCTGTGCACGACCGCATGAGGAGGATTACCTGGCGTCTGCATTTAATAGAAGAATCAGCTTTTGTTGGAAATTGTAACAATAAATGATGAAAACAATTTGGCCAAGTGTTTTGTGTATTTTCATTTTTTTTTAAAGAAACCTTCCATCGTCCTGTTTGGTGAAGCTGGGAGTTTCGGTCCCGTGATGAACAGGTTGTGTGAAACAATGTGAACCGTAATTGGTTCAAGGGTTCCGAGCATTCAGTGTGCACCCAAGGGCCGATTTAGGAAATTGCGCTCCTGGCTGGGAGCTTCACCCGCCGGGAGTGTGCATCAGGATGTCCCGGGCGTGCCTTCCCAGAATTTTCTGTCCCGATAGTTTTGAGCCATAGAGACCAGGAAGGTCCTGGTTCTGAACTGTGAGTTAGTTGATTTTGGCTGGGGCAGGGGGAAAGGCGCTGCAATTGCTCTCCACACCTCTGGATTGGGGTGGAGGGAGAGGGAGTGGGAGCGGTTTGTAAATCAGCTGGAGTTCCCACTGCTGATCATTATCCAGGACCCGTGGGTGTGTGGGACATTGGGTGAGGTCGAGGTCGGGCTGGGCCACGGCTCCCATCGCACACATTGGAATAGCCTATCGAGGCCCGCACATGGCCAGCTGGATGAAGCATGGAGGGTATTGAGCGTTTCAGCAAGAAGTGAACAACTTCAGCAGGGGACATGAAGGGAGAACACTGACAAGAGGATAATGCTGAGCTTTGTGTTTCTGGAACTGGGGAATGGGTGCTAGGATCACTTACTGATGAGCCCGGTGCAGTCCAGGAGGGTTGATGAGCCCTTGGCGATTGTCAGCCTCTGTGGTTGTAGAATGTATAATTACAGTAATTTTCCAGGTGCTGTGCGGTTTTTTTTTTTCCCCCTGGGCACCAGGAGTGAGCACTCCAGGTCATCCTTCAGGCACAAGGGAGAGCCTCCGCTCTGTATAATATCTGTATAATCAGCCATGATCTCATTGAATGGCGGAGCAGGCTCAAAGGGCCGAATGGCCTACTCTTGCTCCTATCTGCTATGTTTCTATGTACCATCTGACTGGAGATCTCTGGCCCAGGTTCCATACAGTCACGCCCAGCACCATCTTACAAGTTGTGGTAGCTCCCATTGTGTGCTTCACAATCAGGAAAGGCAGATGTCCCAGAGAGCCTGATGTTGGCACTGCTGATACTACAGACCAAGCCCAATGAAGAACAGGAGGCAGGTGCAGTGGCAACAGCTGCTGGAGAGCTGAGATTCATTTGGCAAACCTTCAGAGAAAGAGAGAGCACTATTATTGGGAAGTCACGGCCCCTCAAACATCCTCCTCCTTTCACCAACCTCTCTGCGATCTAAGTATAATCCTTGCTCCTCGCAGCTGGTTGTCACATCCTAATCCTGAGCTTCAACATCGCCACATTACCTGTTCCCAATTGCCCTACAAGATAGCCAAGCACCAACCTGCCCTTGTGTTAAATATTCCAGTGGTTTTATTACATCTATTTCCATGGTTTGGTTCTGTCACTGTGCTCACCGCTTGTAACCACAGGAGTTTTTCTCTGCCCTATACATGCCACCTAGGGGCCTGGGCGATGCGAGATGTTATTGGCTGCTGCAAACTATTGGGAGCCTCCTGGGATGGAGGTGGTCATTCTCTCGGTGCTCCCAGACCTTGGCATGAATATGGGACAGGCTGGCTCTTTGCAGCATCAGGCTGCGAAGGAACGCATGAGAAAGATCATGGTTTCTGCAGGGAACTGATGGAATGCCCGTGTGTGCTGTTGGCAGGAGGGGGGCTCAGCCTCTGAGATATGCCCACCAGCTTTTCCTCTGGTACTAGGGACAGTATTCTGGTCACCAGCGATCGGTGGGACAACACACCTCACTCATTCAGGAAAAATCCATGGCATAGTGGTTAGCACTGTTGCCTCACAGTGCCAGTGACCCGGGTTCAAATCCGGCCTCGGGCGACTGTGCAAACTCCACACAGACATTCTCCCTGTGTCTGCGTGGGTTTTCTCCGGGTGCTCCGGTTTCCTCCCACAGTCCAAAGATGTGCGGGTTAGGTTGATTTGGCTATGATAAATTGACCCTTAGTGTTAGGGGATTAAATACGTGTGGTTACGGGGATATGTGTCGGTGCAGGTTCGATGGGCCGAAATGGCCTCTATCTGCACTGTGGGGATTCTGTGTGAATCCCTGAAAAGAGTATTGCTGGAATATCCTTTGGTCCCTTGGGAGTTCTCCATGGTGTCCTTTCCAATATTTATCCTTCAACCGACATCACTTAAAAAATAAAACAACAGATTATCTGGTCATTACCACATTGCTGTTTGTGGGATCTTGCTATGTGCAAATTGGCTGCTGTGTTTCCTAAATTCAACAGTGACTACACTTCAAAAGTACTTAATTGGCTGTAAAGTGCATTGGGACATCCTGAGGTGATGTAAAGTGCTATATGAATGCAAGTCTTTCATTTTTTTTCTCCGAGTCTGCCCTGTATACTTTGCAACCAAGTCACATTGACCTCGCCAGACACTCCCACAAGACCTGCAGTCCTTCATTCAGTATCTCCACATGGAGTAGACTGTCTTGCCTGGGTCTCATGAACCAGGGGAAAGTTTACAGATGCTCCTGCCAAGGCTGCCCTCTCTGGTGTTGGCGCGTGGCAGGGCAGAGGACTGCACGGCTATTCTGGCCATCTGCTGCCCACCTTGGAGGAGGCCATGCAGAACCTCGGCACTTGGTGCTCTGTTAGACCCCTTCTCTTGGCAGGTCACCATCCACGTGCTTGCAGCCAGAGGCTGCGGTGCCTCACGCCTTCGCTTAACATACATTGGGCTCCACTTCCACATCTGCACCGGCTGGCTTCCTCGTGCTTCGTGTCTTGCCCTGTGTCAATCCCTCATCGACGCTATCTGTATCCCCTCAAGTGAGTGTCTGTGGGCTGCTGAGAGTCAGGCAGAGGGTGACTGGCAGGGTGGGTGAGTGGTTGTCATTGTTGCTGGAGATGGAGGGGACCGCAAGGCCTGGTTCTTCATCAGTCTTCTCTGCTGTATCCTGGCTTGCAGCGGCTGGAAGATAAAAACTAGTTAATTTTGGTCTGCTTGAGCCATTTTCTATCTTCATCAACTACTCTGTGGCTCTCGTGAGGAAAGTGGTGGCGGGTGAAGAGATTGAAGAATACATGGAAATGTTTAAGAACAGGTTTACATTCTCAAAGCCACTGAAGGGACAGAGACTCCAACAGCTCCTACACCAATTCCTAGGTCAGAGTTGTAGCTGATTACTACCATTGCATCCCCCTCTGTTGAATGCCAGATGTTGGCACCTTCTCCCTAGTGCCTGCTGCTTCCTGGCATTGTGTGCCATCTTCTCCTGGAGGATGTACAGTGTTAATTGGCTGCTGTGGTCTCCAGGTCCTGCAGTCACAATCTGGCAGGATTGGTGGAATGGATGGTACTAATGGTGGGTGTAAGGGAGCAAGGACCTAGGATGAGAAACTTCAATATTCTGGCAGGCATTACAGGATGTGAGACAATTGGTATGAGTGATGCCAAGTGACTTTGCTTCTGGGACAATGAACATGGTACCATTGAAATAAAGAATAGATTTGCCTTCCAAAGTTAGGCTTTATTAACTTTAAAATCGGCAGCATATCTTTCTACATCCAGTCCCAACTAAAGCTAGAAAAGGACTGAATTTAAGGTAGCCACAACACATCATGTGATCATCAACTACCAATGAGATTACAACACATATCCCAAGGCAGTTAACAAACAACGAATCACAATACTTTTACTAATCAAGGAATAATTACCACACCATGTGATATTACAAAGGGCATTGTTTGATAATTGTGCAAAGGGATGCCCATTTCTTTCTCTGCTTCAGTTATCTGCCCTTGTAATTTATTAAAAAAGACTCTTGCCTTTGGTGACCTAGTGAGGTCATTAAACTTCTCTCAATGCCGCAAGGGGGTCCTTGGGGTTATGGAGGTTCCACTCGCGCTCGCAGCTGCCTCCGCCCGCGTGACCTGTCCTGCTTCACGTGTTAGCTTTGTCCTGGGCACTCCAACGATTGTATCTCTCCGTTCTCGAATTTCAACCAGCAGCACTTCCGCATCAGCCTCTGAGCAGTTACGTGCTCACCTTTTTCCTTCTTTAGCTCCAGCCATTTTACTCCCTCTTCCAAGAGCTTGCACAACCCTTTAATTGCATGGAACCCTTTAGATGCGCTCCCTCCCTGAATTTCCCCCTGCTGATGGGACTCCCGCCAGCATTATTTAAATGAACTAACTAGAAATACTGTTGGACAGAGTTTAAATCAACAAATAATGGAGGCCTGTAAAAAAGGTACAGTAATAATCATGGGTGATTTTAATCTCCATATTGATTGGACAAATCAAATTGGCCATGGTAGCCTCGAGGAGGAGTTCATAGAGTGCATCCGGGATGGTTTCCTAGAACAGTATGTAATGGAACCAACCAGGGAGCAGGCTATCTTGGATCTGGTACTATGTAATGAGACAGAATTAATAAATGATCTCATTGTAAAGGATCCTCTAGGAAAGAGTGATCATAGCATGGTTGAATTTCAAATTCAGTTGGAGGGTGAGAAAGTTGTATCTTAAACAAAGGCAATTACAGTGGCATGAGGGCAGAACTGGCTAAAGTGGGGACTGGAAAAATAAATTAAAGGGTAAGACAGTTGAAATGCAGTGGCAGACATTTAAGGAGATATTTCATAACTCAACAAAAATATATTCCAGTGAGAGAGAGATTTTAAGAGAAGGGAGCACCATCCGTGGCTAACTAAGGAAGTAATGGATGGTATCAAATTGAAAACGAAGGCATACAGTGTTGCCAGGATTGGGGGGAGACCAGAGGATTGGGAAATTTAAAAAAAAGCAAAGGATGACTAAAAAAATAATAGAGAGAGAAGATGAATTATGAGAGTAAACTGACAAGAAACATTAAAACAGATAGTAAGAGCTTCTACAGGTATATAAAAAGGAAGAGGGTAGCTAAAGTAAACATTGGTCCCTTAGAGGATGAGACTGGGGAATTAAAAATGGGGAACGGGGAAACCCTGAACACAAATTTTGTATCTGTCGTCACAGTAGAAGACACTAACAACATCCCAATAATGGATAATCAAGGGGCCAAAGGGAGGGGAGAACTAAAGACAATCACTATCACTAAGGAAATAGTACTTGGTAAAATAATGGGACTAAAAGATGACAAGTCCCCTGGACCAGATGGCCTGCATCCCAGGGTCTTAAAATAAGTGGCTGCAGAGATAGTGGCTGCATTGGTTGCAATATACCAAAATTCCCTGGACTCTGGAGAGGTCCCAGCGGATTGGAAAACCGCAAATGTAACACCCCTATTTAAGAAAGGAGGGAGACAGAAAGCAGGAAACTATAGACCAGTTAGCCTAACATCTGTTGTTGGGAAAATGCTAGAGTCCTTCATTAAGGAAGCAGTAGCAGGGCATTTGGAAAATCATAATGCTGTCAAGCAGAGTCAGCATGGTTTTATGAAAGGGAAATCATGTTTAACAAATTTGCTGGAGTTCTTTGAGGCTGTAACGAGCAGGGTGGACAAAGGTGAACCAGTGGATGTGGTGTATTTGGATTTCCAGAAGGCATTCGATAAGGTGCCGCATAAAAGGTTACTGCATAAGATAAGAGCTCACGGAATTGGGGGTAATATATTAGCATGGATAGAGAATTGTCTAACTAACAGAAAGCAGAGAGTCGGGATAAATGGGTCATTTTCCAGTTGGCAAACGGTAACTAGTGGGGTGCCACAGGGATCAGTACTGGGGTCTCAACTATTTACAATCTACATTAATGACTAGGATGAAGGGACCGAGTGTAATGTAGCCAAGTTTGCGGATGATACAAAGTTGGGTGGGAAAGCAAGTTGTGCCGAGGACTCAAAGAACCTGCAAAGGGATATAGACAGGCTGAGTGAGTGGGCAAACATTTGGCAGATGGAGTATAATGTGGGAACATGCGAGGTTATACACTTTGGCAGGAAAAATAAAAAAGCAAATTATTGTTTAAATGGAGAGAGATTACAAAATGCTACAGTTCAGAGGGACCTGGGGGTCCTTGTGCATGAAACACAAAAAGTTAGCATGCAGGTACAGCAAGTAATCAAAAAGGCAAATGGAACGTTGGTCTTTATTTCAAAAGGGTTGGAGTATAAAAGCAGGGAAGTCCTGCTACAACTGTACAGGGTATTGGTGAGACCACACCTTGAGTACTGCGTACAGTTTTGGTCTCCTTATTTAAGGAAGGCTATACTTGCATTGGAGACGATTCATTAGGTTAATTCCAGAGATGAGGGGGTTGACTTTTGAGGAAAGGTTGAGCAGGTTGGGCCTATACTCATTGGAATTTAGAAGAATGAGAGGTGATCTTATTGAAACATATAAGATACTGAGGGGCCTCGACAAGGTAGATGCAGAGGATGTTTCCCCTCGTGGGGAAATCTAGAACTAGGGGTCACAGTTTTAGAATAAAGGGTCGCCCTTTTAGAAGTGAGATGAGGAGGAATTTCTTCTCTGAGGGTCGTAAATCTGTGGAATTCTCTGCCCCAGAGAGCTGTGGAGGCTGGGTCATTAAATACATTTAAGGTGGAGATAGACAAATATTTGCAAGATAAGGGAGTGAAGGGTTATGGGGAATGGGCCCAAGATCAGCCATGATCTTATTGAATGGCGGAGCAGGCTCAAGGGGCCAAGTGTCCTATTTCTTATGTTCTTATGAATTTCCGGGCCAGGATTCCCTGTAGCGCTCCGGCAGAGAGGACTGTTGTTCGGGCGGCAGCAAGTCGGAGTTGGATAGTACATACGAACATACATACGAATTAGGAGCAGGAGTAGGCCACTCGGCCCTTCGAGCCTGCCCCACCATTCAATAAGATCATGGCTGATCTGATTACTCCACATTCCCGCCTACCCCCGATAACTTTTCACCCCCTTGCTTACCAAGAATCTATCCACCTCTGCCTTAAAAATATTCAAAGACTCTGCTTCCACCGCCCTCTGAGGAAGAGAGTTCCAAAGACCCACGACCCTCTGAGAAAAAATTTCTCGTCATCTCCGTCTTAAATGGGCGACCCCTTATTTTTAAACAGTGACCTTGGAGAGGGTGCCAGAATTATGCCAGGGATGAGGGACTTTAGTTATGTGGGAAGCCTAGAGAAGCTGGGATTGTTCTCACTTCGAGCAGAGAAGGTTGCGGGGAGATTTATTAGCGGGGACAAAAAAGCCAGAGGGGAGATGAGGAGCAACTCTCACGCAGCGAGTTTTTATGATTTGAAATGCACTGTCTGAAAGAGCAGTGGAAGCAGATTCAGTAGTAACTTTGAATAGGGAATTGGATAAATACTTGAAAAGGAAGCATTTGCAGGGCTATGGGAAAGAGCAGGGGGAGTGGGACTAATTAGATAGCTCTTTCAAAGAGCCGGCACAGATGCGATGGGCCAAATGGCCTCCTTCTGTGCTGTATGCTTTGTGAGGATGGGTGGATATTCTGGAGTCTTGTTTGATTACCTTTTAATCAGATTGGGTTGGGTTGTGTCCGTGGAGGGATAGTCTGGGATGGATGGGGTAAATGGCCTTTCCTCATTCCATGTGTTTTTGAGTTTTAATGGTGTGGGCACTGCAGTAGTGGAGGAATTGCTAAACTGTTCCAGGTAAAGATGGATAACTATTTCCTTCACTTGCAAAATGAAGATAATTAGACTGCCGAGTTACTGAAGTTCAACTGAGCAGTTCTGGATTTCTTTGTGCAATTCTTTGTGACGCACTGTGATGAAATTAAGGACTCACCGAGTCTTTCTGGCTTGGAATCGAGAGTGAGCAAACGCAAACAATTTATGTAACACCCGTGTTTGTGCGTGTGATTGAAAACGACAGCGCTCAGGCCCCAGACTGCACCGGCCGGGCGCAATCAGACCACTGTCGTAACTCGGAGAGTTGCCGGAAGTCTTTAAGCTGAATTCATAAGTCTTTAAGCTGCAAACTGCCACCTCCACAAAAGAAGTGCGTGTCTGTGAGGTTAATAAAAGCCTATGGCTGTCGGACCTGCTGAACTGAACCCTAGATTGAATTCTCCAAGGGTGGTGTGTTGTCGAGTGCAGAGGACTATTTGGAGAGCTCTTTCAAAGAGCTGGCACAGATACGATGGGCCAAATGGCCTCCTTCTGTGCTGTATGCTTTGAGGATGGGTGGATATTGATGGCAGGTAGAAAGTTTTCACTAATTTTAGAGCTAACACTATTTTGTAGATCTACCATGGGGTTCATACTTACAGACTGGAACAGTCCCTACCTTTCACTCCATTGTGTCTCCTTTTTTTGTCTCCTCCTTTCTTTCCCTTCATTGTCTCTACTTTCTTTCTCTCCTTATCTGTCTGTTTCTCTTTTTTGTTAGTATCTCCCCTTCCCTGTGCATTTTAATATCTTAAAATCCTTCAACCCTCTCTGGAGCAAGATAAGACTTACTGCTTCACTTTTTCTGCTTAATCTACATTTTAAACTTGACTAAGTGAGAGGAGTACAGATTTTGGAAGTGTGGAAACCCCAGATCCCGACTACAGATTACCAGGAACCGGTGAAGTGAGTTTTTTTTTGTGCATGTTGAGGTTCGACCTCCTCTGCCAGGATCAGGGAGGTGGTTTGTTTTGGCGGAAGGTCTTTATTACAATTAAAAGTCTGAATGAGCTTCGGCCGAGCCTTTGAAAACAATTTTGCCGAATCCTTCAGTCATGGCCGAACTCTGCAAGCCCAGATGTGTCGGGTTGCATGAATATAAAGTATTTTATTCATTTACCAGTAGTCGTCTTGTGTTCTGTTTCGATGCCATTCACAGAATAAAGCCAGACGGAGGGAGTTGCCAAACCTTGTTGCTCGCTGGTGTTGCAGTTGCTTCAAACGAGCTGTGGCCTAAACCCATCCCCCTCCCTCCCTCCTCCCCTCCCCCCTCCCCCCCCCCCCCCAACCTCCCCGCCCCCGCCCCCACCACACACACACAGCTTGGACTGTACAGCTGTTCTCCTTATTTGGACTGAGCGGTTTCACCAGAGGAGAGGAGGCTGGGTGAGATCAGAGCGCTTCAAGGCTAAAAAGGGGGGGGGGGGGTTGGGGTGGAAATATCAACGTGTTCCTGTTTCTTAAAATGGCAATGTCTGCCTTACATGGGGAATCTGAGCTTTGTTCTCCAATCTTGTGATTTAATGCCCAGGTCTACAGTTTTTTTTTAGGTTCAAAGTGTTCAAAGGACACTGAGTTTATGCATCTGCGAGGCTTCAGAAGATGGAGTGTTTGTTCCCTGCCAATCGTAAATCATAATTAGGGCACCTTGTGGAACCCACACACAAAGCTGTAATTATAATAGTCCGTGTGATCAAATACAACAGACACGTCTAAAGTGTAATCCTAGCCGCCCGTTGTGTTGATCTATGGATGGCCCTATCCACGACGCAGTCATTTTTTCCCCCTCCCTCAAGTGAGGCAGGGACGATAGTTGGGATGAGATGCAGGTTTCAATAATCTCGACCCCCCCCCCCCATTTCCCCATCTTTTCCCCCCCACAGCACGCTGCCCCAGATTATGCTCCTGTTTGCTACAGTCACTGACCTCAAAGGTGACTGCTTATTTACAAGCTCGCTCGGATGACCTTTGTGGTGGGGGGTGGGGGCATTCGGGAAAGCACCACGTCTGTGCAGACCCTGCCCATCTGAAAATGAGGAGACCAGAATAGTCTGCGGCCCCTCACTTGAAATTAGGACGTTCGGTGGGGGGGGGAAAGTTGAGTGTTCTGATTCGCACGTCACCAGAACAGCACCAGTTAAATTGTCTCGCGGTTCAGTGCATTCTTCCCACTGTATTCCATCTGAGCAATTTATGTTTTTTTTCCCCCCCTTTTCTCCAGATGTGTTGCAGGTTTCTTTTGTTGTTTCCAAGTATTGAAAGCAGAAGAAGGGCATCAGTCAGTTGAAGGATTCAAACATTAGGCCCAGCTCCCTAAAGGTTGAGTTGGTAACTGAATTGCCCAGTACTGACTCAGCTATACAGACAAAATGCCCCCAGGTTGGATTCTTGGTCTGTGCTGGGTTAACTGATCTCTGGCAGGGCAAGGGTAGGAGTGCTTCAGCTGTCTCGGCCCTGAGCTCTGGAATTCCCTTCCTAAACCTCACCGCCTCTCCCTCCTCCTTCAGGCCCCTCCTTAAAACCTACCTCTTTGACCGAGCTTTTAGTCACCTGTCCTGACATCTCGTTCTTTGGCTTGGTGTAATTTTTTGTCTGACTTGCACTCCTGTGAAATGCCTTTGAACATTTTACGACGTTAAAGGTGCTATATAAATGCAAGTTATTGTTGCAAACGGTTCTCTTCCCTCTTAAGATGAAGTCAATTATGTTTGGGTATGAGTCCATAGGCACCAGCAACCTTGCAATACTTTGCCCAACTGTCCAGCCATATGTGAGTCTAGACAGTGAATGTGGACAGGTCAGTAGAGTATGAAGAGCGTCCGTTCCAAGCCTTGTCCACCCGCCCCCCCCCCCCCCCCCCCCCCCCCACAATGCCCAGTGGGAGTTGCTGCACAGAGATCAGGGGCTGGAAGTTTAGCTGATTCTGGGTTTTTTTCCCCCTGGTTTTCTCCAACTCTCCTCTACCTCCATCTGATCAGTTAATTCGGCACAGATCAGACATCCAACCCCTGCCTGTATGGCTGAAATTATATTTGTTCCATTCACCTATTGAGCCAAGATTTTTTTTAAATATTAATTCTCCCTTTAACCACTCGGCTCAAATGGAAAACAAAACCCCTCGCTTCTCAAATTTCTTTTCATAACTATAGCCCTTCATCCCTAGTTTCAACCCAGTGAATTAACACTGCACATTATCCTTTGCCTTTATTTCCTTCCTGTAATGGGTTGCCCAAAACTGTATACAATACTCCAACTGTGGCCTAACAGGTCTTGTATAAGTTCAATATTACCTCCTGTTGTATTCTGCGCCTCTAACCACAAAGCCAAGGATTCTGTTTGTCTTTATTTTATGCCTTTATCTATTCTTTCTGCCACCTTTTTTTAATCACTTGTACATCTGCACATCAAGGTCCCTCGGTTCCTCCAATTCATTTTAAATCTCACCATTAATTATATTTCCTTTTCCTGTTCTTGTCTCCAGGATGTTTTTGTTGCCCCTTAATGAACTGCATCTGCCACCTACTTGCCCATCTCGCTCCCTTATCAAAATCCTCCTGCGGTCTGTTACAGTCCTTGTCACAATTTGTTGCACACCCCATTTTGTGTCATCAGCAAATTCTAATATTCTTCTATAATAAAAACAGAAAATGTTGGAAATTCTCAGCGGGTCAGCCAGAATCTGTGGAAGAGAAACAGAGTAAATGTTTCAGGTCACTGGCTTTTGTCAGAGGTCTCTGTTTTTCGCGCTACAGATCCTGTCTGACTTTCTGAGTGTTTCCAGCACTTTGTTTTATTTCAGATTTCCAGCATCTGCAGTATTTTGCTTCTGTTCCAATATTCTGCTCTATGTCTAGACCATTTATGTATTTAAGAGTGGGCCCAGCACAGAGCCCTGCCCACACCACTCCCCACACCTCTCCACTCTGAGACTTCCTTTTACCCCTGCCTTTTACTCCCTGCTCTCCATCTGCTTGCAGGCCACTTAATTGCATGTGCCGCAATCTTTGTTTGCTCCCTTATGCGGCACCTTATCAAATGAATTTTGTAAAGCCACCTTCGCTGCATTTCCTTTAGCTATCACTCCTCTGCAATCTGCAAACCTCCCTAAACCTCTCCGCCTTAGTTAACACATCTCTCGCCACCTTCAAAAAACCTGCTCAAAACTTGCCTGTTTGGTTATCTCGCTAGACCTCGAGCAGGAGTTGGGAGAAGAGTTCAATCAGCCCCTCAGTGAAGTGCCTCGGGGCGTTTTCTTATGTTAAAGCTGCTACATATTTATTTTTATTCGTTTGCGGGGTGTGGGCGTCCATTTATTGCCCATCCCTAATTGCCCTTGAGAAGGTGGTGGTGAGCCGCCTTCTTGAACCGCTGCAGTCCGTGTGGTGAAGATACTCCCACAGTGCTGTTAGGGAGGGAGTTCCAGGATTTTGAGGTAGAATCTTTGAAGATTTTTACGGCAGAGGTAGATCGATTCTTGATAAGCAAGGGGGGTGAAAGGTTATCGGGGGTAGGCGGGAATGTGGAGTAATCGGATCAGCCACGATCTTATTGAATGGCGGAGCGGGGCCGAGTGGCCGACTCCTGCTCCTAATTCGTATGACCCAGCGACAATGAAGGATCATATGTACAAGTTGTTGATGCTGAATCCTATTGGAAAGTTTGAACACTCTGGGTCCAATAAAGAAACCCCGTTCATCAAGACTTGGAACAAATGCAAGTAGCTGACATTCTAGTGTGGTATGTTTGTGATCACCAGAGTTGGAAAATGAAAATGTTTCCGTGAGATTTTCAGGTAGGTCTTTGCCTTTGTTTTTAATAAAAAAACACAAATTGGCCTATTTTTCTCCCCCGACCTCCCTTTAGCTTTTCCATTCTGACCACCGAACTGCTTAACCACAAGTAAAAGGTGCCCAGGACGCCTCACATTTTAATTGCTCTGTGAATGGGTTTGGCTGAGTTTATAGCAGCGCTCTTAGTAAATCACCTAGTCTTCTAATGACTGACTGAGTAGTTCTGGCTGGAAGGGTCATTCATCACTCTGAGGTTATACTGCAGCTCCCTGCACTCAGAACCAAGGAATATTCTGCCTCTTGTTCACCCTCCTGTTCTGACTCCATCTCTCGCATGTCTCATCCCAGCATTGGCAGGCTATTTGGCTATGCTGGGCGTCACAGTCGAGACTGAGCCGCACACGCTCAGTTTCCAGCAAGTAACCAAAGACTAGTCCGGAGTGGGAATCCAGTTGATATTTTACCTTCTCTGCCCCGAGGTGCTGAGGCCAATTTATGGCGGCAGAATTTGGACGCTGCAGCAAGTTGCTTTTAAAACTGGTGCTTATTTAAGTCCGAGCCCAAGGGACAGATATCCCTGAGCTGACTCCCATCCTCAACTCTCTGTAAACTTGAGCTTATCCAAAATTCTGCTGCACCAACTCCCACTCGCCCCACACCCTGTCCTCAATAACCCGAACCAGCTCCTGGTTCCACAGCTGTTCATTGTGTTTCAATTGCTCCATGACCTCTCCCGTTCCTAACTCTAACCTTCTCCAGCCCTACAATATACAACCCCCACCCCCCCCCCCACTTTCAAATGCTGACGCTGGCCTTTTGTGCTCCCCCACCCTTCGCTCCTCCATTGCGACCTCTTCACCCCAACCTTCGCCCCTCCATTGCGATCTCTTCGCCCAACCACGGCAACCTCTTCCCCCGCCCTTCACCCCTCCATTGCGACCTCTTCCCCACCCTTCGCCCCTCCATTGCGACCTCTTCCCCCGCCCTTCGCCCCTCCATTGCGACCTATTCGCCCCTCCATTGCGACCTCTTCCCTTCGCCCCTCCATTGCGACCTCTTCCCCCCGCCCCTCCATTGCGACCTCTTTCCCCCCCCGCCCTTCGCCCCTCCATTGCGACCTCTTCCCTTCGCCCCTCCATTGCGACCTCTTCCCCCCCGCCCCTCCATTGCGACCTCTTTCCCCCCCCCGCCCTTCGCCCCTCCATTGCGACCTCTTCCCTTCGCCCCTCCATTGCGACCTCTTCCCCCCGCCCCTCTATTGCGACCTCTTTCCCCCCCCGCCCTTCGCCCCTCCATTGCGACCTCTTCCCTTCGCCCCTCCATTGCGACCTCTTCCCCCCGCCCCTCCATTGCGACCTCTTTCCCCCCCCCCCGCCCTTCGCCCCTCCATTGCGACCTCTTCCCTTCGCCCCTCCATTGCGACCTCTTCCCCCCGCCCCTCCATTGCGACCTCTTCCCTTCGCCCCTCCATTGCGACCTCTTTCCCCCGCCCTTTGCCCCACTATTGCGACCTCTTGCCCCTCCATTGCGACCTCTTCCTCCACCCTTCGCCCCTCCATTGCGACCTCTTCCCCCACCCTTCGCCCCTCCATTGCGACCCCTTCGGTCCTCCATTGCGATCTCTTCCCCCGCACTTCGCCCCTCCATTGCGACCTCTTCCCCACCCTTCGCCCCTCCATTGCGACCTCTTCCCCACCCTTCGCCCCTCCATTGCGACCTCTTCCCCACCCTTCGCCCCTCCATTGCGACCTCTTCCTCCACCCTTCGCCCCTCCATTGCGACCTCTTCCCCACCCTTCGCCCCTCCATTGCGACCTCTTCCCCACCCTTCGCCCCTCCATTGCGACCTCTTCCTCCACCCCCTTTTCTTATCACTCAGTTATTGTTATGGGCAGTGGCCCTCAGAACTTCCCTCTTTTGTTCCTCCTCGGCTCCTAATATTCTGTACCCCCAGCACCTTCGCTGTGTTGAAATAGAGATGCGCATCTCACTCCTTGTTTGACTCGATCTCCCTCCGCACCACAAAACTCTGGAATCTTCACCTCCCCTTTTCATTATTCCTGGCCTTTAACCCTCAAGCTAGGTGTTAGAATCCTCGCGGTTGCCTTTGCTCCATCGTCTCTTCCACAATTTTAAATTTGCTAATTTCGTGCACTATGGGCCTCGGCCCTTCCCGATAATAAAGCAGGAATTGGGCATGAATTCCTCGCTGAATGCTGAAAAATTCCCACCCTGTATAATGCCAGGCCAAGAGTTACTGGAAGTTTTATGGGATTGTAGTTAGCCTACACTAAAACAGAGACTACCCTCCAACAGTACTTCATTGGCTGTAAAGCACTTTGGGACGTCCTGAGGTTGTGAAAGGTGCGATAGAAATGCAAGTCTTCTTGTATCATGGCTATGAAATGGAGGTTCCACGGCGAAGACCTGTGGTGCCGTTTGGCAGTACCTTATGAGGGCTGTTTTCATCTCCCGAGCCTCATTGCAGTGTTATAATTGCTCTTCAGTTCAGAGAAAGGTTGCGCTTCATAGTCAACTACCCCTTGGTCTGCAGTGACCAACTATCCCTTGGTCTGCAGTGACCAACTATCCCTTGGTCTGCTGTGGCCAACTATCTCATGGTCTGCTGTGACCAACTATCCCTTGGTCTGCTGTGACCAACTATCCCTTGGTCTGCAGTGACCAACTATCCCTTGGTCTGCAGTGACCAACTATCCCTTGGTCTGCAGTGACCAACTATCCCTTGGTCTGCAGTGACCAACTATCCCTTGGTCTGCTGTGACCAACTATCCCTTGGTCTGCTGTGACCAACTATCCCTTGGTCTGCTGTGGACAACTATCTCATGGTCTGCTGTGGCCAACTATCCCTTGGTCTGCTGTGACCAACTATCCCTTGGTCTGCTGTGACCAACTATCCCTTGGTCTGCTGTGACCAACTATCCCTTGGTCTGCTGTGACCAACTATCCCTTGGTCTGCTGTGACCAACTAGCCCTTGGTCTGCTGTGACCAACTAGCCCTTGGTCTGCTGTGACCAACTATCCCTTGGTCTGCTGTGACCAACTATCCCTTGGTCTGCTGTGACCAACTATCCCTTGGTCTGCTGTGACCAACTATCCCTTGGTCTGCTGTGACCAACTATCCCTTGGTCTGCTGTGACCAACTATCCCTTGGTCTGCTGTGACCAACTATCCCTTGGTCTGCTGTGACCAACTATCCCTTGGTCTGCTGTGGCCAACTATCCCTTGGTCTGCTGTGGCCAACTATCCCTTGGTCTGCTGTGGCCAACTATCCCTTGGTCGGCTGTGACCAACTATCCCTTGGTCGGCTGTGACCAACTATCCCTTGGTCGGCTGTGACCAACTATCCCTTGGTCGGCTGTGACCAACTATCCCTTGGTCTGCTGTGACCAACTATCCCTTGGTCTGCTGTGGCCAACTATCCCTTGGTCTGCTGTGACCAACTATCCCTTGGTCGGCTGTGACCAACTATCTATCTCTTGGTCGGCTGTGACCAACTCTTCCAAGTGCAGTTGGATTTGCTGTAGTAATACTTCAAATGCGCCATTAGGGACGGAGGTGGTAAAGGAGATCAGTTTGCTGCAACTAGATATTGTTTACTTAGAGCCGCATTAAGTAAGATAACAAGTGTTATTAACTCATTGATTGTTAAGCTCTATTGCCCTCAAAGTGAGGGCGGGGCAGAGAATCTAAAATCTGTAATATCCCCAATTATATGAAGATGTTGTCACTGGGCTTAAAGCTACCAGTACACTGGGAGGAATAGCACTAACTACACTTCAGTGCTCCAAATACAGCTCTTGTGTGAAAGTCTTAATTTTTCTGAGCTTGCACTACAGCCAGTAGTGACGGACTTTGTACTTCTCTCCGGGTTGTACAGCTCAATACTCTCTCCAGACACAACGCCAGTTTGGAATGGCAGGCATCGACTTGCACCCCTGGGTGCTTTTGTAGTTGAAATGGACACGGTTTGACAATATCCCCATTATACACTGCTGAAACTCAAGTGACAATGCTGAAACAGGTTTTGGTTTTAGTACAAAAAAAAAGTGTTTTCATTGTGTTCTTATTTCCATTTAAGGGCCTGGTCTCTCTCTAAAATGCTGTTTTCATGCAAATACCAACAAGAACAGGCCACGGTCCTGACTGGTGTAGCAGAGTATTAATTAACAGTGAGGGCTGTGGCTGAGGGTCTGTTTTGTTCAGGTGCGTCCTCGGGTGCGTTTTCTGGAATGTGGACCTGTGCACACTGGTGGGGTCTTTCGCAGCATCACTCCCCGTCGATCGTGGAATGTGTTGAAGTGTGCTGGTGCTCTGAATTCAGGGCACAACTGAGAGCAGGGGGGACGGCCGTGAAGGAACTACATGTCGGTGATGGTGCAAATGCACAATTGTTCAAAGGTCATGGTTACAAACCTTCCCCGATGCCAGGAGACGATCTGTACGGATCAGCCTGAGGTTGGGTCTAAATAGTGGCGCCCAGTGCCAGCGCTAGGTTGGAGCTGTTGTAACTACATCTCCCTCAGCTCGGGGAGATACCTCCTCTTCGTTAGGTGTCTGTTGTCACTATCTCCTCCCTCCGCTCGGGGAGATACCTCCTCTTCGTTAGGTGTCCGGTGCCATTCAATCTCCTGTAGCACGGGGAGAAATCTCTGCTTGGTTAGATGTCTGGTACCAGCTGAGTGATAGAAATGCTGCTTAAGGGCCGATTCGGGACCCAGCCTGCTGGGAGCTCCCATTGGGGAATCCGTGCTCATGTTCCCCAGGATTTCCCGTCCATAATGAATGTAAAATTGCAGAGAGTGTAACCGCGATTTCCCAGCCCATGCCCCCAGATGGCGAGGCTCCGTGCCAGCAGCACCCGTTGGGGCGACCAGCCCTTTGACGTAAACATGTTGGGCAAACCTTGCGAGGGACACGATTCAATGGATGCACCCACCCCATAATGTCCCCTGCTGCAGAAGCAGAAAGGACAAAAATTGATTTTGTTTTTCCGTCTTTCCCTTCATGTTCCGTTGCGTGTCGACATCACCCCCAGTAAAAGACCGTATCATTTCCATGGATTTATCACCTTGTTGTTTGTGGGACCTTGCTGTGCCCAAATTGGCTGCTGCATTTCCTACATTATAAGAGTGACTACATTTTCAAAGTACTTAATTGATTGTAAAGCGCTTTGGGACGTCCTGAGAAAGAAAAGACAGACTTGCATTTATATAGTGCCTTTCACAACCACCAGACGTCTGGCCAAGACACCGGGGCCAGTATCCCTGCTCTTCTTCGAAAGTGTGCCATGGGATCTTTTACGTCCACCTGAGAGGGCAGATGTCTCATCTGGTTTAACGTCTCAAAAAACGGCACCTCCAACAGTGCAGCACTCCCTTAGCACTGCACTGGAGTGTCAGCCTAGATTTTTGTGCTCAAGTCCCTGGAGTGGGATTTGAGCCCACAACCTTCTGACTCCGAGGCGAGTCTGCTACCCACTGAGCCACAGCTGGCACTGAGGGTCGAGAAAGGTGCTATATAAATGCAAGTTCTTTCTTTTGGGCCCAGTAAAAGTACAGAAACTCCTTTTTGAATTTCCGTGCTGGGTAGCCATGCCCACAGTGCCAGGTGGAGGCAGCGCCCGTCCCCACTGCTGGTGAGGGGGATTGGCCTGTGTGATTGGGACATGCACGGCCGACAGCAGAGGGCCAGTTTGCTGCGTTCTACCCTTTTTGTTTTGATTGCGAATTGTAAGCTGGTCTCCATGGTGACTGTATACGCTTTGATTATCGAACGCTGCGCCTACGCACACAACACCACGAAAAGGCGCTGTCTCCTGTCGAAAATGTCACTGCTGTTGTAACTGTTTGTCTGGCTCGCTTTGTTCTGTTCTTCTCCACCGCCCTGCCCAGTTGTTGAATCTTTCTAAGTAAGGAAGCGGATCTATAATGCCAACAAAGTTCCCCAGTGTTGGAGTGGAGGATGGAGTGATGCTGTCGTGGGGGAGGGGAGGTTTAGGCCTTCAGGCCTGCTTCTTGCCGGGTCAGCTGTTTCTGACTGAATTGGCCTCATGTTGAAGGCCTCCAGCTGCTGTTGTCTCACTCAAGTTTTGACACACAAAATGCCTTAGAGATAGTGTCCCTTTGTTTGACCCACACCGGTTGCTACTGAGAACCTGATTTCACCACAGCATGTTTATGCTGTGTTTGTCAGTTCAAACCTTAAGTAAACCTTAAAGGCTGGAGACGCTCGGCAGGTTGGGCAGCGTCTGTTGCAAGACATTTCGGAACTGTGTCAGAACGATTTGGCCAGTATCCCTGCTCTTCTTCAAAATAGTGCCATGGGATCTTTTACGTCCACTTGAGGGGGCAGACTGGGCCTCGGCTTAATGTCTCATCTGAAAGACGGCACCTCCGACAGTGCAGCACTCCCTCAGCACTGCACTGGAGTGTCGGCCTAGATTTATGTGTTCAGGTCCCTGGAGTGGGATTTGAACCCACAATCAACATAACAAAAACAGATTATCTCCTCATTATCACATTGCTGTTTGCGGGAGCTTGCTGTGCGCAAATTGGCTATGGTTCAGTGGTAGAACTCTCGCCTCTGAGTCAGAAGGTTGTGGGTTTGAGCCCCGCTCCGGAGACCTGACCACAAAATCTAGGCTGACACTCTGCAGTGCTGAGGGAGTGCTGCACTGTCGAAGGTGCTGTCTTTCAGATGAGACGTTAAACCGAGGCCCCGTCTGCTCTCTCAGGTGGACGTAAAAGATCCCCTGGTACTATATTGAAGAAGAACAGGGGAGTTTCTCCCCAGTGTCCTGGCAGATATTTATCCCTCAACCAACATAACAAAAACAGGTTATCTGGTCATTATCACATTGATGTTTGTGGGATCTTGCTGTGCGCAAATTGGCTGCTGCGTTTCCTACATCACAACAGTGACTACACTTCAAAAGTACGTTGTTGCTGCCTGTAAAGCACTTGGGGAAATCCTGAGGTTGTGAAAGGCACTATATAAATACAAGTTCTTCCTTTTAAACTATAATAATTTACTTAATTTAAATAGTTTTTCTTTATGCAGGCCTTGTAGCTCTTTTGTGTTGAGTTTTGACTGCTGAGGCCAAGCTAGATTTAAAACTGCAGAACTGACAGTTGTGGAAATTCCCCTTGGGGAAAATTCAGCAATGAGACTCCACTGAGAGTCTAGTGATTAAATGTAAATGACTGGTGTAATGTTTAATCATACAGACTAGGTTTGATTTCCCCGGTCTGTGCGGAGTTAGCTGACCCCAGCAGGGATGGTACAATTGGCCTCAGTTCCCCCAGGCTAAATGTTGGTTCATAGCTCGTGCTTCGGGCGATGCCCCTCACAGTTGAATAGCTTGCTTATATTCCACGTCTCGGCACAGACCTAGAAGAATAGCCACTTGGGTGAGGGATTCATGAGGCGATCACTCTGTGCTAAATTGAGTCAACAGCTGCATGAGAGGAAGAGAGAAAAGAAATGGCAACACACCAGTGAGTAGGGTCTGCATGGCTCTGTAGGTGACGGCACTGTGTGATGTGGGACTGGGCTACACACACCAGGAAGGTGTCTGGCTCGATCACTGGCATCTGCCGAGTTACCTCATCTCCGCGCCCCTGAGTGAGACCTCTGCTGGTGTGTGTGGGTGGGTGTGTAGGTTGGACTTGAATGTGATTTCTGTGTCATTAGGAACTGGAGTAGGCCAATTCAGCTTGTCGAGCCAGTTCCACCCATGGCTGATTTTTGTGTTTTAACTTCTTGCTTTAAAGTCTGAAATAACACCTACCGCTACTTCCATTTAAGATGAGCAGGAAACGGCAATCCGATTCCACGAGTACTGCAGTTGCCTTAATTGTGTGTGTGTGTGTGTGTGTGTGTGTGTGTGTGTGTGTGTGTGTGTGTGTGTGTGTGTGTGTGTGTGTGTGTGTGTGTGTGTGTGTGTGTGTGTGTGTGTGTGTGTGTGTCATTCTATTACTGAGCGTTATCAGTGAGAGTTTAGCCGGAAGGCAGCATCTTCATAATGGGGCCAGTGTTTTACTAAGTACAGGCTTGTTTGGAATAACTTAATGTACAAATATTTGTTAATTATGATACTTAAATATCCCTGTAACAGTAAGTGTGGCAGCTTGGCTCGATGGTGGCACTTTCACCTTTTTTTGAGTCTGAAGGTTGTGGGTTCGAGCCCCACTCCTGGATTTGAGTCAGTGATCTAAGCTGACACTTCAGTGAAAGGAAAAAGAAAGAACTTGCATTTATATAGCGCCCTTCACGACCTCCGTGCTCCACAACCAATCAAGTACTTTTTGAAGTGTGGTCCCTGTTGTAATGTAGGCAACATGGCAGCCAATTTGCTCACCGCAAGCTCCCACAAACAGCAATGTGATAATGACCAGATAATCTGTTTTAGTGAAGTTGGTTGAGGGATTAAATATTGGCAACAACACTGGGGGAGAACTCTGTTCTTCTTTGAAAAGTGCCATGGGATCTTTTACATCCAGCTGAGAGGGCATATGGAGCCTCAGTTTAGCGTCTCATCCAAAAGACGGCACCTCTGACAGTGCTGCACTCCCTCAGTACTGCACTGCAGTGTCGGCCTAGATTTTGCACTCTAGTCTCTGGAGTGAGGCTTCAACCCTCAGCCTTCTGTCTCCGAGGCTAGAGTGCGACCACTGAGCCACGGCTGATGATGCCAGTACCGAGGGAGTGCCACACTGTCGGAGGGACAGTACTGGGGGAGAGCCGCAATGTCGGAGGGGCAGTACTGGGGGAGTGCCGCAATGTCTGAGGGGCAGTACTGGGGGAGAGCCGCAATGTCGGAGGGGCAGTACTGGGGGAGTGCCGCAATGTCGGAGGGGCACTACTAGGGGAGTGCCGCAATGTCGGAGGGGCAGTACTGGGGGAGTGCCGCAATGTCGGAGGGGCAGTACCGAGGGAGTGCCGCAATGTTGGAGGGGCAGTACTGAGGGAGTGCCGCAATGTCGGAGGTGCAGTACTGGGGGAGTGCCGCAATGTCGGAGGGGCAGTACTGGGGGAGTGCCGCAATGTCGGAGGTGCTGTCCTTTGGATGAAACAAGGCCCTTTCTGTCTGTCCTAGGGTTAACAATCCCTCGGCATGATTTATTTGTGGAAGAACAGGGAGTTCTCCCAGTGCCCTGGTCAATATTTCTCCCTCAAGCTACACCACCAGAGAAGGCCAACTGATCTTTTATTTTATTGCTGTTTGTGGGATCTTGCTGTGCAGAATTGAAAATTCTCATGTTTGTTTTCAAATCCTTCCATCGCCTCGCCTCGCCCCTCCCTATCGCTGTAAGCTCCGACAACCCTCCGAGATCTCTGCACTCCTCCACTTTTGCCCTCTTGCGCATCCCTGATTTTCATCACTCCACCATTTGTGGCCGTGCCTTCGGCCACCTAGGCCCTAAGCTCTGGAATTCCCTGCTGTACCGCTCCACCTCTCTCCCAGACCGCCTTAAACCCCTCTCTAAATTCTCATGATGTCAGTGTCAAATTTCGTCTGTCTTAAAATTTGTTTATGGGATCTGGGCGTCGCTGGCAAGGCCAGCATTTATTGCCCAGCCCTAGTTGCCCTTGAGAAGGTGGTGGTGAACCGCTGCAGTCCGTGTGGTGAAGGTGCACCCACAGTGCTGTTAGGGAGGGAATTCCAGGATTTTGACCCAGTGACGATGAAGGATCGGTGATATACTTCCAAGTCAGGATGGTGTGTGACTTGGAGGGGAAGGTGTTCCCATGCACCTGCTGCCCTTGTCCTTCTAGGTGGAAGAGGTCACAGGTTTGGGAGGTGCTGCCGAAGAAGTCTTGGTGAGTTGCTGCAGTGCATCTTGTAGATGGTACACACTGCAGCCACGTTACGCCGGTGGTGGAGGGAGTGGATGTTTAAGGTGGTGGATGGGGTGCCAATCAAGCGGGCTGCTTTGTCCTGGATGGTGTCGAGCTTCTTGAGTGTTGTTGGAGCTGCACTCATCCAGGCAAGTGGAGCGTATTCCATCACACTCTTGACTTGTGCCTTGTAGATGGTGGAAAGGCTTTGGGGAGTCAGGAGGTGAGACACTCTCCTCAGAATACCCAGCTCCTATGAAGTGTTTTGGGACATTTTACTACGTTAAAGGCGCTATATAAATGCAAGTGGTAGTTGTAGAGTCACTGCGCTTCAGAGTAATGAGCTGCGTGTGAAGTGCTTTTCGAGATGTGACAAGGTGCTGCATCAATGGCTGTCTTGCTGTTCTTGCATTGTCTTATCGAAGCCCAAAGGGAAAATGTGTCTGGGGGAAGCTGGGAACCAGAAGAATAAAACTCTGTGTAAAGCAAACAACATGATCCTGTCCTGCAGACTCTGTATCATTAAAATAACAGCTGGCCTGGCTGCAAGAGGGTTTCTGATTGTATAAACTGCTCAGGCTCCACTCTTGTGGTTTATGAGTGCTTGTGAACCTCTGCTTTTTGACACAAGTCAACACCAGTCATTGTGTAACGCCCCCCCTCCCCTTCACAAAAACAAACACACGGGGTCACTGCCTGGGTTTGAGGAACAGGTCTGCGAGGGGCTTTCTGTTTCTCCACAACTTCCCCCTCGCTTGAGGTTAAAGAAAGAGAAAGACTAAAGCTTCCACACTGTTTGGCCTGGTTTCTTTCTCTCTCTCTCTCTCTCACTCTTTCATCTCCCCACACCTCCACGTGCAAGAACTTACCCATGAAGTTAATAAAATGCCACAGATTGCAGACAAGCGTTTAATATTTAGTTTGCAAAAATCACTTGTCTCTTAGCCTGAGTATGTGTTACTGAACAACTGGACCTATTGGAAGAAGCTGCTTGGATTAGAACCTCCATTATCTACGCTCCAATTATCCATCTTCCTGGCCAATCCTCGAGTGAGATACTGCCTCATTGCACAGCTCCCTAATCCTGAACCCTCAGCGAACATAAATTGAAGATTAAATTCAGTTTGTAATTTGATGTCTACCTCGTTCCCTCACAAGGATGTTGCACTTGTACGACCAATATTTGCTGCGTTCTCTATACTCCTCCAATTTCCGCTATCTATTGGATGGCGCAGGGGTATCCCCTCCAATCCAGTGTATAATGTGGGGTTCCACTGCCTTTAGCTTGAATGAAGCGTTTGTTTATTTGGCAAGTTCGATCCTGTTGCTGGTGTTGTTGGTGCAGATCAGCCATGGTCTAATTGAATGGTGGAGCTGGCTCGAGGGGCCAAATGGCCCACTCCTAATCATGCTGGAGGAGTAGCTTACTGAAAATCACTCCACCAGATCACCAAGTCGAGAAGAACACTCGGCCACCGAGGTATAAGGATTGTGTCTGCTGTTAATTATAACTAAGGAAGTGCAGTGTTTGAAAGGTTACGCAGCAGTGCCGCGCAGTATCTGCGAGCAAAGTTTTCCCTCCAATGCACTTAACTGAATTTTAGAGCAGAGTTTGCAGAGCGACACTGCTTGTGGCTTTAGATGGAGATAGTAAAGCCTCCTCTAAAGGCCCTTAATGGAAGGTTTGAAATGATGCCCAGTATTCAACGTGTACGTGAGGGTAGGATCAGGACTATGACGTCACCCCCAGGTTGAACTCCTGCCATGACTGTCTAAGCTTGGGCATGAAAAATAGACACTTGGGAATGGTTACCATGGACAACCAACACCTATGAAACAGAGTCCCGGCACCGTCGGGAGAGGAGGGGAGAGAATCGGTGGCTGAGGTGACGCAATGGGCTGAACTAAAGTGACTTTTCTATTGGGTTTAGTGGTGCCGGGAGCCGCAGCCCCGGAGGGAGTTTGCCGAATTGACTGAGCCACTGGCCCTGGCGAATCCAGATGTTGCTGCTGGCTGCACCAACATCCCACCAAATCCAATGTAACCTGCGCAAACAGGCAGTATAAGGAGTATAAACCGCGTGTAACGCCACCATTCATGCATACTTCACGATGGATGAAGAGTTAGTTGTGTCCTCCTGTACAATATTGAAATGTGACTTTTGGATATTACAATATCCCTCGAAGTGCGCACGGTGCTTGAAGGGATGGGGCATGTTCTACTTCTACTTTAGTAACTTTTACAGTGGGAACAAAAAGCTACTTGTAGACGGGAGGAGAAAGGTTAACGGTGTTGGTGACGGAGACCCTCAACCTGGAGGGTAACATTTACTGCAGGGTCATCAATTCAAACTACCTCCACTGGGCCACATCTCTGCCCTCCAGTAACTGCTGCTCAGAGCAGGCCAGAGGCTGGGTATTCTGTGCCGTGTGTCTCGCCTCCGAACTCCCCAAAGCCTTTCCACCATCTACAAGGCACAAGTCAGGAGTGTGATGGAATACTCTCCACTTGCCTGGATGAGTGCAGCTCCAACAACACTCAAGAAGCTCGAGACCATCCAGGACATAGCAGCCCGCTTGATTGGCACCCCATCCACCACCTTAAACAGTCACTCCCTCCACCACCGGCGTACCGTAGCTGCAGTGTGTACCATCTACAAGATGCACTGCAGCAACTCGCCAAGGCTTCTTCGGCAGCACCTCCCAAACCCGTGACCTCTTCCACCTAGAAGGACAAGGGCAGCAGGCGCTTGGGAACACCACCACCTCCAAGTTCCCCTCTGTCACACACCATCCTGACTTGGAAATATATCACTGATCCTTCATCGTTGCTGGGTCAAAATCCTGGAACTCCCTCCCTAACAGCACTGTGGGAGTACCTTCACCACACGGACTGCAGCGGTTCAAGAAGGCAGCTCACCACCACCTTCTCGAGGGCAATTAGGGATGGGCAATAAATGCTGGTCTTGCCAGCGACGCCCACATCCCATAAATGAATAATTTAAAAAAAATCATCATTCTCTGTGCAAAATCTATATTTTCTGTGCAAAATTTATATTGTCCGTACCTCTACTATGATTAGTTGACCTCTTGTGGCACTGCTCATGATGAGTTGTTGGGTTCAGTGGGATTTCAATGTCTGTTTCATATGGAAACAGATGGCAAGCAGATCAGCAATTTGGAAAGAATTTTATGACACAAGTGGTTAGTAACACTGAAGTGTTTTCTGAGCGGTTCCTGGAAGTCACAGCTAATGAATCACTTCTAAATTGTAGTTGTTATTTTTTGAAGGCAATTTGCACACAGCAAGATCCCACAAACAGCAGATGTGATAAATGACCAGTTAATCTGTATTTGGTGGTGTTGGTTAAGGTACACTGGGGAGAAGTTCCCTACTCTTCGAACCTTTTGCATCTACCTGAGAGAGCCGATAGGGCTTCAGTTTAACGTCTCACCAGAAAGACGGCACCTCCGACAGTGCAGCACTCCCTCAGCACTGCACTGGCGTGTCAGTGTGGATCAGTCGCATCCAAAAGAATTCGATGACCTGATGATTGAGCTGTGGCTATGATGACACTGTTTTCGCCACAACCACTAATGTAGTGGAAAATAGATCCACTTGCACAATCCAGGTAAATGTACTTCGAGTGTATATTTACTTAATAAACATCTACCACCGTTTTGTAACCAAGGGAGTAAAGAACTCAACAATCAAAAAAACACTCGCACACTCTGCTCTTCAACTTACCATTTTACCAACAAACGTGCACTAAGGTTAAAATTCATGTGCATATGTGGCGCGTATATAAGTATTGAGATCATTGATGGTGTCTGTTACTCATTTTCTGTTTACTAATGAGATACGCAGTTTGCCACATGTGGCCTCCCAATTGGCAACATGTGGATCGTGGCTATTGGACAACACTGGCTAGATTATGTGCTTAAGTCCCTGGAGTGATGCAGAAGCAAGGTCGCTTCCCACCGAGCTAAAGGAACAGTGTGACTGTACACCGGTCTAGTGGCATTGCTCCCAGTACGTCCTAGCTCATATGTTGTAAGGGGCCACTGGGTTCCATGTCTCCACTACCAGCTTCAGGAAAGAAGGTTCCTGGGGAAAAAATAAATCTGAAGTGTTTTCTTTACCCACTGCAGGTAGATAAATAAATAAACTTCTCCCTCAGATACTGCAGTTATATCAATAAGTAAATCTACACACATAACATGGGGGAAGCAACACTGCAACTCCATTGCTTATCAGTTGATGCTAATTATAGATTTGGACCAAAAATATATAACATTTAAGAGTAAATGACATTAATCTGCATCTTCCCTTCTTTAGAAAATACCTCAACAACCGTACTACCAAAAGGTTCTGCTTATTTACGTTCAGAGCTTATAGTTGGAACATATTCCTCGACTTGAATTTCTGCTGTCATTTTTAATGTTCATTTTAAATATCAACCAAGTGCCATGGGTGTAACCATTTAGAATACATTGTGAAATATAAAGATTAATCAGTGCCAGATTTCAAAGTGACGGGCTTCATTTGTCGTATCGAGAGTATAGTGTCATTGTAAAATGAACAATCCCTTGAATGTTGTGGCTGGCGTTAGTTTTCTTTCAGCAATTACGTCGGTAAAAGGTGAAGAGTTCACGTTTTATCTGCTTTTGATATTTTATACAAAACAAAATTGAGGTACTCTTCAATCAAATATGTTTAAAGATAATCCACACAGACTACAATTGGTCTCGTATATCTGGGTTTGGCAGAGGGAAAAAAATCAGCCAGAGTTCGTGCTCCTGATCGCCCCCCCCGCCCCCAATACCACCCCAGCGACCCCTGCTGGAGGTGCATATGTTGGGGACAAGATCGCGCTTGGCTATGATGCCCCTCATGGTTGAGGAGCCTGCTGACACTGGCTCACACATGAAGAGTAGTCACACGGGCGAGGGGCCAGAGAGCAACTATGAAGCTGCACCCAGGATAGAGATTTAACAGAGGTGCACAAAATTATGAGGGGAGTTTTGAATTAGGAGAAATTGTTCCCACTGGCTGGAGGATTGGTAATAAGAGGGCACAGATTTTGGATAATTGGCAAAAGAACCAGAGGGGAGATGAGTGGTTTTATGCAGAGTTTTGTCATGACCTGGAATGCACTGCCTGAAAGGGGGTGGAAGCAGTAACTTTCAAAAGGGAATTGGATAAATACATGAATTAAATATTCAAATTAATAGTTCACATAACCCCCCCCCCCCCCTTACCGCGATGCTCGCTGGTTCCTCACCCTGAACACCCATGCAGCCCCTCCACTCACCTGCCAAGAGTGGCGAGGTGTTGCTGCTGGCTGTGTTCCGGGCCCAGTGTTTGTGATTGTTTCCTGGGATATGGAGCGTATCCAGGTGCTGGACGATGATGGCTGGGTGGTGCAGCTTGTGGTTTGGCAGTTCAGATGCAAAGCGAGAGATGTGGGTGGGTGGAGACTTCCTCCAGCTCCCGCTGTGGGTGGGCCCTGTCCTGTGGGAGGTGGCAGGTGGGCGCAGCAGGTATCGGGCTGTGACATCCTCCATCGGGCTTCTCCGATACCGTCGGATGACTTTCAGAGCCTGGTGGATTACATCGAATTTACAGCACAGAAACTGGCCATGCCCCACACGAGCCTCCTCCCACCCTCATTCATCTAGTCCTATCAGCATGACCTTCTATTCCTTTCTCCCTCATACTTGTCTAGCTTCCCCTTAAAGATATCTAAGCTATTTCCCTCAACTACTCCTTGTGTTAGCAAGTTCCGCATTCTCACCATTCTCTGGGTAAAGAAGTTTCTCCTGAATTCTTTATTGGCTTTATTAGTGACTATCTTATATTTATGACCCCGAGTGTTGGACTCCCCCTTAAGTGGAAGCATCTAATCCACATCTACCTTATCAACCCCCATCATCATTTTAAAGACCTCTATTAGGTCACCCCTCTCAATCTTTCCTGCTAGCTCTGATCTCTCCGTTCTGGTATCATCCTTGTACAGGGATGCCAACTCTGGTTTGATGTCTTCCTGGAGATTTTATCATGTGACATTTGCCCACTGTTTGCAAATGTTGTTCAGTATCACCTAGCCTCGAATAATATAATCGACCTTTTGTTTTATGAGGTGAATAATGTAATTTATAAATCAAAGAAAGAACACAAACCAACAGAAAGATTTAAGGATAAGCAACGTTTAAAGAAAAACTGTCGGCCGCAATGAGAAACACCAAGTAAATATCACTGATTCAACAAAAACATCATCATCGATATCAGTAACTTCTAACTAAAGTTTTTGTACAATTTTCTGACTTTTTACAATACACAGCAAGTTATAAAAATAATAAACAAAACCAAACCTAATTCAATTCACTGACTCCCACAACCAGCACTGAAGCCCAGCTCACAGGAGGTGAGGCTCATTCTCAGAGAGAAGCACTAAAGCTGCCCGACTCCCAGAATAAAACACATTACACAACAGCGCACATCACAGGCCGACACGGACGTCCCCCTCCCTTCAGTTTGTGTGTCTCTCCCTCGCTCCCAGTTTATGTTTTTCTCCCTCCCCCAGTTTGCGTTGCTCATTTTCTCCCAGTTTGTCTCTCTCTCTCTCTCTCTCTCTCTCAGGGCTCAGAGTTTCCAGGTGATTTTCGTTGGCCCCAATGCTGCCACCCTCACAACCGGCAATGAAGCGTTGAGTTCCGAATAGCAGGGAGGCCTGCGGGGCTGAGACGGCGCCGTTTGATTGCAAGCCATGACAGCTGGTGTGCTGTGCCTGTGTGAACCGCACACACAGGGACTGTTTCTCCCGAGTCACCAGCACCAGAGCTTGGCAAACCAATCGCCCAATCCGGTAGACCGAGTTGGGAACCGTATCCTGGTAGATTTAACTTGCTGCCACTGGGGCAGTAGAAAAGATACTCCCCTTTCAGTTTAGTTAAGGGAAACTGTGTCTTTGTTGCGATATACTTTTTTTTTCTGCTGTCTACCCATTTAAAATGGTCTTTTAGGGCTCAGCGGGTAGTGGGACCACCTGGTGCAGGACTCGGCCAGGGATCCCAAGTTTAAGCCCTGGTCTATGCTCGCTCACCCAGACTGATAGCAGCCAGGGCAGCTGTAGAGGTACTATGATTGGTCTCTTTATATCTGGGCTAGAGAAAGGTTCAAAATCAGCTTCTGATCCCACTTTCCAGCGACTCCTGCCAGAGTGGATGGATATGATCGAGCTTAGTTATGATGCTCTTACGGTCGAGTAGTCTTCCGAGCTCGCTGGGCTCACTTGCCGAGTACGGTCATTTGGGGGGGGCAAAGACCCGTTGAACTGTGCTCGTGCATGAACCATTACTTCCAGAATAGGATGCGAGCAAGACAAATATGGAGGTGGGGGGGGGGGGTTGTGGGAGAGAGGAAGAAAGGGATGTGTGATGTAAGAAAACTACTAGGCACTTGGTCTAAGCATTAAACAAGGCTTTAATCAACTGTTTTACAACATGGAGATCTAGCTGTGTCCTTCACTAGTTCCTGTGAAAGAATGTCCTGAGCAAGCTGGGCCCATGCCTGAGTAGTTATACTCTCCCTGGACAGCGCCACCAGCAGGCAGCCCAGTATTATTTCATAAGTCATTTCCACATGAATAACATGATTCATGTCAATGTGTAATCGAAGCTCTGAATCCTGAGGAGAAAACACGTTAGCAGCAGAGGTGTGTAGCAAAGGGCGAGCTGTCAAAGGAAGCCCGATGAGAAAAATTGGAGGATCACTTCTTTCAGGGGCGGGAATCCTCAATTTTCGTTTAAATATTTAATCTCTGGGAAAGGGAGATGTAACACTGATCAAAACGAGGAGGAGGGTGTTTCCAGGTACTTCACACAATGAATTACTTTAAAGTGCAGCCACTCTTGTGGCGGCAACTGTGGCAGCCATTTTGTGAACAGCCGGATCCAACAAACGGCAATGTGACGAATGAATCTGGCGCTGATGGAGGAAGGAATGTTGGCCGGGACATCGGGGGAACTCCCTGGTCCTCCTCAAACAGTGCCATGGGATTTTTCACATCCCCCCCCCCCCCCCCCCCCCCCCGAACCATCAGGACGGGCAGACAGGGCCTCAGTTTAACATCTCAATCTGGCGGTGCAGCTCTCCCGCAGACTGTGCAGTGACCGTGCAGCGCTCCCTCAGACTGTGCCAATGCGTTGCAGCTCTCCCTCAGACTGTGCAGCGACGGTGCAACTCTCCCTCAGACTGTGCAGCGACAGTGCAGCTCTCCCTCAGACTGTGCAGCGACGGTGCAGCTCTCCCTCAGACTGTGCAGCGATGGTGCAGCTCTCTCTCAGACTGTGCCGCGACGGTGCCATCAAATGTCAATCACCTGCTGCTTGTTTGTATTTTTGTTCCGAATTGTGGGGCGGTGCAGTATTTGGTGAATGTAACGGGTGCTGTTTTAAAGGGATTTTATTCTTTGTAGACTAGTTGTGGTGGTGGTGGGGGATGATTACAAGCATCTAACCTAATACAAGCTCTATTTGGAGATCAGAACGATGACTTGACAGCCCAGGTTAAAAAGGTTAAAAACTTGGAAGTTTAATTTTTTTTCTGAAGAAAAAGAGGTTATATAAATATAAGTTCCAGCCCGAGTGGTTGACGGGTGCCAAGAATAATTTCAGCTGCAGCCATGCACACTGGACTGCTATACTCATGCTGGCTATTTTTTCAATATCTTCCCCTCCCCTCCAGGATATATAGACATGTGCTGTGACACACTTCCACTGGCACCACCACACCTCCGTATCAAACCCAAGGGATTGTTCTGCACACCTGACCTTAGACAGTGATTGCCATGGGGACCCCCTAGCCAAGCCCAATCCGGTCCATCCATTTTTCTCTGTTGTCTCGAGCACAAAGGGCCCAATTGCAGTGCCCCTAACTGCTGCCCTAGTTGGCATCAACTATCGTTCCTGGGATATGAGCGTTGCTGACCAGGCTAGTATTTATTGCCTATCCCTAGTTGCCCTTGAGAAGGTGGTGGTGGTGAGCTGCCGCCTTGAACCGTTGCAGCCCGTGTGGTGAAGGTACTCCCACAGTGCTGTTAGGGAGAGTTCCAGGATTTTGGCCCAGTCACGATGAAGGAACACCGATATATTTCCAAGTCAGGATGGTGTGTGACTTGGAGGGTAACTTGCAGGTGGTGGTGTTCCCATGCACCAGCTGCCCTTGTCCTTCTAGGTGGTAAAGGTCGCGGGTTTGGGAGGTGCTGCCGAAGAAGCTTTCGCGAGTTGCTGCAGTGCATCTTGTAGATGGTGCACACTGCAGCCACGGTATGCCGGTGGTGGAGGGAGTGGATGTGTAGGTTAGTGGATGGGGTGGATGTTTAGGTTAGTGGATGGGGTGCCTATCAAGCAGATTGCTTTGTCCTGGTTGGTGTCGAGCTTCTTGAATGTTATTGCAGCTGCACCCATTCATGTAAGTGGAGACCATTCCGTCACACTGACTTATGCCTTGTAAATGATGGCGAAACTTTGGGGAGTCAGGAGATGAGCCACTCACCGCAGAATACCCAGCCTCCTAACCTGCTACGACATCTATGTTCAGTTGACTTGTTGGTCAATCGTGACCCCCAGGGTGTTGATGGTGGGGGCGCGATGATAGTAATGCCATTGAATGTTGAGGAAAGATGGTTCAACTCCCTCTTGTTGGAGATGGTCATTGTCTGGCACTTGGGTGGTGCGAATTAATTGCTACTTTTCAGCCTAAGCCTGGGTGTTGTCCAGGTCTTGCTGCATGCGGGCATGGACTGCTTCATTATCTGAGGAGTTGTGAATGGCACTGAACATTGTGCAGTCATCAGCGAACATCCCCACTTCTGACCTTATGATGGATGGAAGGTCATTGACGAAGCAGCTGACGATGGTTGGGCCTAGGACACTGACCTGAGGAACTCCTGTAGCGATGTCCTGGGGTTGAGATGATTGTCCTCCAACAACCACAACCATCTTCGTGCTAGGTATGACTCCAGCCAGTGGAGAGTTTTCCCCCTGATTCCCATTGACTTCAGTTTTACTAGAGCTCCTTGATGCCACACTCGGTCAAATGCTGCTTTGATGTCAAGGGCAGCCACTCTCCCCTCACCTCTGGAATTCAGCTCCTTTGTCTATGTTTGGACCAAGGCTGTAATGAGGTCGGGAGACGAGTGGCCCTGGCAGAACCCAAACTGGGCACCGGTAAGCAGGTTATTGGTGAGTAAGTGCCGCTTGATAGCACTGTCGACGACACCTTCCATCACTTTGCTGATGATTGAACATTACGTCATTGAAACTGAGGGCTAAATCTGGTCACTTGAAAGTTAAAAAGTTATTTTTTTAAAGTACAGTGTAGTCAGTGAGAAGGGTAAATAAGAAATAGAAATAGGAGCAGGGCTAGGCCATACAGCCCCTTGAGCCTGCTCCACCATTCAATAAGATCATGGCTGATCTTCGACCTCAACTCCACTTTCCCGCAGTCTAGGAGGTGATATACCTATCAATTCACCCAATGAAAAGCGACGAGTTAAGATAGTAACTATAGGTTTTTATTGGCTAAATAACAGAGCCCACCCTCGTGGGCGATCGGGTCCAACAAGGAGGAATACCAGCCAGTCGACCACCTTTATACCTGGGCAAGCAGGCGGAGCCATGGGCGGAGTCAGCTGTGGTCAGCCCAGGTGTAACAGCATGACAAGAGGTGACCTTGTGTAGTGACACAACAGTGATAACCATAGTGTAACGATAGTGAATGATAAAAGTGGTTTACCACAGGAGGAGGGCAAGAAAAAGTTGCCAATGATTTATAGTCGAGAGGCGAGGGATGCTGAGACTGCAGTGGGTCACTCTGGAAATAATGGACCAGAGTGGAGTGGCCAGTTTGGCTGCCATATACAGTTAACATTAACTATCTCCATCTGCAGAAGGTCCAAGGTTCAATCTCTGGTCTCTATCGAGTTAGCTGATCTCAGTGAGGGCAGCAGTAGGGGCTTGCAGTTGGCCTTGGCATCCATGGGTTCCTGCTCCAGAGATGGATATTTATCAGACAGGAGCAGGATCCCAGGCTGATATGCTACCCATTTTTCATCTCTGACAAGGACACAAGGCTGTGAAGCATGGTTGAATATCTTGCTCGCCCTCATTGTCTCAGCTCAGAAATATAAAATGGTTCTCAAGGTGAGGTACTAGATGGTGGTCAGTTCCTATAGAAGCATATACCAGTAGGAGGAGAAAGTGGAAGAGAGATCAAAAATATTGCCATGTGTTTTTGTTTTAATATGGCTGGTATCTGCAAGGTTGAACTGGGAGAGGAAGGAAATGGATGGAATTGGGTGATCACATTGTCCTTTCACCTGTGGGACATTCACCTGACTAGGTCAATGGAAGACCAAATCTGCCTTTAAACTCCACCTGAATAGGTCAATGGACGACCAAGCCATACCCATAACCTGTACCTGGGTGAGCCAATAGAGGGTCAGATCTTTATGCGACATTATCGAATGAGCTGATGAACGCCAGTGCCAGACCCTGGCAATTGTGTGGCTTGGCCTGCCATTAAGGAAAAATAAATTATGAGCCAAGGATAAGTAGATGGGGTTGAGGTAAAACCTGCAGCAGCTGAAAGACTTTGGTTATTTACGCCCACACCTCCACACATAATGCACTAGGGATCAGCCTCAAATGTTTGCTTTTTTTGTTGAAAAGTCACCTACAATTGGCATAAGACACACTGAGAAAACTTTCCTCTGTCTAGACATCCATTGCTGTTTTGGCAAAGTCGGTTGCTAAGTCAGCATATTAAAAGTGTGATGACTTCTGGATATTTTGGGCTAATTTGTAGCAGTGTTTCTCTCCATCCCTCGTCTCATGAAGACACTTGGCTTATGCTGGGGTAGTGTCCCCCAGGCAATGGCTGCCCTCCACTCCACGTGTGAGCTAAGGCCTTGTCTGTCTATTCAAGTGGAAAACAAAATAGGAAGAGAGAGTAGGGTTGCCATTGTGCAAGGGCCAAATTACCTCTTTGATCAGGATCTATCTGATGGTCTGTGGAAATCTGGGCAGGTTTGTTTCTTCCCAGTGTCTACTGTTTCTGGTGGCAAATGTAATATGTTTTCAGACCATGTTCAAGAGATGCTGCAAGATGTTGGAGGGGTTTTTAAGATTCAGTTTTTACCACATTTGGTAGACCGATGGGGAGACCCAAAAAATGAAAGCTCGAATCTACATTTCGAGCTGGATGATGTACAGGTGAACAGGGTGGGGAAGGACAAAGTTATGTCTCCATTGACTGTGAAGGTTCAAGTCGGCGTGTGAGAGACTCTCATGGCAGGTGGTGGGGGCAGGAATTGGACCTCCTGGCTCCACAATAAAACGCTGCCTTCCGCTCCCCTCCCCGGGCTCACCTTGGGTCCCTAGCGGACCACCCAGCCATTAGACCTTGCTGCCTGCCCACGACTGGCGAGCTGCCTCTGGGGCTGCGACTGGTGCCCGTGACTCACTGGTAATAAACGAATGAGGACCAATTTGCCGTGGTCCTGCCGCCAGCTTCATTGGGCACATGCCGCGTGTGCTGTACCCAGATCGCCCTCCGATTCGGGCATGATTCAATTTCTAAGCCTTAGGTTGTAAAAGTCTAAGGAACGCACAGTGCTGAAATCCCCATCGCCAGTCAGGTAATGTGGGGCTGAATCCTATTACCTTAGGCAAGCTGCTAGTCATTAAAGTCAAACATTCGTGGCCCTCTGGTATATGTGAGCCACCAAGTTTCACAGTGCCTGGTACATAGGGATAAAAAGTCCAGAGTAGCAGCCTAAAGGAAGCTGTCTATCATCAGGCAAATGATGGGAAAACTGGAGGGTTCCTTGATGGAGGAGCAATATTTCAAAGCAGGAATTGTTCCCACTTTGGAGAGAAAAATGGCCGTGTCATGACCGCGGACACAGAATGTTGTCAACAATGTAAATACCTTGGTGTGTACAGAAGCCTCGCAGTTTGTGGAGAGTTTCCCAGTAGAGGCCAGCTTGACCTTTTGGATATTTCACACGGGTTTGTTATGATTTACTTCTTCCTCAAATGAAAAATGCTGTTTCACTTTTCAGCAATGTTTGGTGCTGAGTTTTAAACACCTCACACCCATTGTGTTGGCTAGTCTCTGATCCCTTTCTGGCAGAGATTAAAAACCGATGCAGAGACGCCAGGTATTCAGTCAGGTTTTTATTGAGTTAAAGGTTTAACATTTTACTTGTGTCTGTTCTGTAGTCTGGCATCTCTTAAACCATTACTTTTTGCTTAGGTAACTGCTAAATTTCACCTATCTTAGAATTCAGATACAGCCAGAGTTCTCACATAGCCAGATGGCTAAGCAGCCAGACTGATGAAGGAGATTGGGGGGGGGTGGGGGCAGGGTTTCGGGTTTAAAACAGATAAGCTGCAAGGCAGTCAGCCCCAGCTAAGGCTGTGTCGAGCTTAAAATGTAGGGGAGTAGTTAGAAGTTACTTTGTTTAAGTCAAGCAAGATGACCTACTGATGTGGGGAAGCATAGGGTATTCATTATTCTGTATTAGTATGTGAAGGCAAATTTGTACTGTTTGAACTAACTGAATCTGATCATAACTTTTGTGTTTTGCTATGTTAAAGGCACTATATAAATGCAGGTGGTTGTTGCATGTTTACATGAGGTAAAATGAAACCGTTTATTGATTTATTAAAGCAAGAAGGGCTTTCTATGCCATTAAAAAAATCAATCCAAATAGAAATCCCAATTAGCATTTGGCTCAAAATTTTCAAATCAGTAATTGAACCAATTGCACTCTATGGCAGTGAGGTGTGGGGACCGCTAACACAACAAGAATTTGCAAAATGGGACAAACACCCAATTGAGATCCTACATGCAGAATTCTGTAAAAGTATCCTCCGGACTCAAAGGAAAACCGTAAACAATGCATGCAGGGCAGAACTAGGCCAATATCCACTAATAATCACGATCCAAAAAAGAGCCACCAAATTTTGGAAACACCTAGAAATGAGCAACCCCCAATGCTATCATTACGAAGCCCTGAAATGCCAAGAGAGGACCATAAAGAAGAATACCCTCAGTCAACTAGTCCTGGGACTCAGTGAAGTAACTACTAACACTACTAACAATAACCAGCCCCAAGACAGTGACAGCGTAACACAAAGAATCTGACCCAACACAATCGTCGCTAAGCAAAAGGAAAAATATCTGTCATATTGGGCAGAAACAACAAAAACCCAAAGCAAACTCAATTGCTACTTGGCCCTAAACAGACAATACAACATGGCTGATTACCTGACCATGGTAAAGGATAGCAAACTGAGAAAAACTTTGACAATGTACAGACTTAGTGAACATAACCTGGCAATCGAAAAAGGTAGACACAGGCAGACCCGGCTACCAAGAGAGGACAGGATATGCTCTCACTGCAGTCAGGGAGTGGTGGAGACAGAGATGCACTTCCTCACAGCTTGTAGAAAATATCAGGGCATAAGGGAGAATTTCTACCCAAAATTCACAAAAATATGCCCGGAATTCAGAAATTTGAATGACGACCAAAAACTCCCATACCTACTAGGGGAAGAGAGAAATTGTGTAACACTAGCGGCACACTATGTTACAGCTTGCCATAAACAGAGGGACAACCACTAAATATAAGAAAAGAGTATATATAAATTATATGAAAGTATATTTATACACTCAGGGATATATCTGTTTATACACTGTATGGATAGATCTGTATTTTTGTGAACAAACATGAATGTTTTTCGATGCTTTGGCAACATAAGATATAACTTGTCATGCCAATAAAGCGATTTGAATTGAAATTGAACTGAATTGAATTGAATTGAATTGATTCACATCCGACCACATCTCACCAGACGTTTGTTTGGTCCACCTTCAAAGAAATTGAAGCAGCATGGAAACGACATGAATATCTAGTTCAGTTCACAAAGGGAATACTATTGCTGCCTCCCTGGGTTACGCTATTGTAGAATTAGACATCGGGCAGTACGGAAGCACCCCTGAATAAGAGATGCTCAGACCGCTGTACCCCAAAGATGGATATATGTGTGTTTCCTCGCTAACTCTTTCTCTTTCCCCCTCTCTTATACACACACCAGTAACATTACAAAAATACACCTGATTTACTTTTGTTTCTGCATCTCCCCCATCACAGTGACTTTGAGCCAAGTGCAACTGCACTGGCGCTGTGGATGAGGTCATCTAACTCACGCAGTGTTAGACTGGGGATGTTCCTGGCCTTTGTGCCGTAATGGCACACCATGTGACACCCAAGAGATCTTGTATTAAGAGACCAGACTTGCTAACTATTGCGGCACCCTCCCCTCCCACCCCCAAATCAGTCTGCCTGGTTAGTCATATGGCTCTGTGTGTGTGTGTCTATGGGTGTGTGTGGATGTGCGAGATCTGGTTGTATCTGAAATCTAAGATGAAGTAAAACTCGGGTGTCACCTTTAGCAGAAAGTAAAGGTTTAAGTGATGGCAGGCTTCAGAAGAGACAAGTAAAATGCCAAATCTCTGCTGTAGATTTACGATACCTGTGCAGTGCGGGGAGACTGAGCACTATGATTAGGCCTGGTGAAAGAATATAGCAGCTATGCGAGGAGAATGCCAAGGCCATGCAGGCCTCAGATTAGGCTGCTGTTTGTTATCTATTTGGAGAAACTGAGATGGATACAATATTTGTTTGGGGGGGGGGGAGGAGGTGGCGAGGGGGGAGGGAAGAGAGATTATATATTTATAAATCATTAGGTCACGCCCAACCAATCGAGAGCAGCCTCTAAGTTGACAAGCTGACATTTTATAACTGGATGACTATTCTGGCAGTCGACACCTTCAAATACACACACGCAACATTCCCAACGAACGATCGCGTGGAGCCTGACCCCAACACTGCAACTGCTGACCCCTTGGAAGATTCCATGTCCTGTGGATTCATGGGGGTGAAGCAAGGAGACGGTTTAATCCTTTTATTCTCTCTCTTTTTCTCGGAGTAGTTTTGCCGCCAACTTCGAGTAGATGTGCGATGGTTTGACACTTTCCTTCCCTCTCGCCCATTTTTATTTTTTGCTTTTCGAAGCTATCCTATTGGAGGTTCTTGGCTGGTCGGCCTTGGATGGTCCTTCTCTTTGGTTGTGCCCTGCTCTATTCGGCGGACACCTCACTGTTCTGGAGCACAGGGCAGAGCCTCAAGTGGAGAACCATCGAAGCGGAGAGAAGCTCCCACCGATGGGATCGTTCAACTCTGTAAAGGTGTGGTCTGGACACGAGTGGGATGCATGGATTGAGATGTAACTTTGATGTGTGTGGATACTTAAAAAAAAAATATGATGCATGTAAAGTAGAAGCATCAAAATGTCTTGTGCAGTAAACAATTCCTGGGCAGATTATATGACGAAATGTCTAAACAAAGAACAGGGACCCATTTAGTTCCCAAGGACGCTACTGTCAGGATTGGCAGTGTTGGGTTGCACTGTAGTTTACTCCTGTTGACATAATTCTTTTGCAAAGATTAATGTTATTCTCTAGCAATATTTTATCTGCTTTGTGTGATCCTAAACACCTCTATACCTCATTACAGCTTAGCCTCCCTTACTTTAGATTCAGAATATCCAATTAGGTGACGGGTCTTTGGGTCTTCCGACTGCCTGGATTCTGTACGGGACATTTGACTGGATATGCAAATCTGAACAACCCAGTAAGACTTTTACACAGTGAGCTTAATTTGATAGCTAAACAGGCTTTTACTTTTGCCTTTATCAAGATAACTGATATTATAGTGCTGGGAATTGGAATGTGTGCCAATTTTGGACATTCCCTGTCACCATCAAAACAATCCCAGGTCGGATACAGTTACAGCCATTCGCACCTTAACTCCAACCTTGGGAGCACTCTGCTCAGTGGGCTGGTGCTGTGTTTCTTTTCTCTCTCTCTCTCTCTCCCTTCCTTTAGTCCCTCTGAGGGAGATTAGCAGTTCATTGCTCAGTCGCGACGGTGTTGAGACTGCCCAAACTGTAAGGAGCCAGGAAATTCATCCTGTCGGTCCTGGCTGAATTTGATCCCTAGTCATCAGCAGGTGAAAGGACATTGTTCTGTGCCCTTCAGTGATTGACTGCATGAAACTCAACTTAATGTCATGGCATCATTACATGATGTAGAATATAACAGAACATAAGCCACGGATGACATTGCACGATATGTACCTAAAGGATGAGTTGAATTATGGGCTGGTTTCACAATAAGCTCGATGTTTATTGATGTGGTGTCACAAATACCTCTGTACGTACAGATATCGCGTATTGACCACATTATCAAATGGCCTGTGGGGTATTACTGGGGCAATATTTGATAGTCCGGTGGCTGCTATGCTGTAATAGGGAGTCAATAAAACCTCAGCTTGCTCTCCAGTATGGAAGATTCTGGAATCTTTTCTTCCTCAATACACTGTTTTGTTCGCCACTCCTCCTGTTATGATATTCTCTCTGCTGCCTCACCCAAGTAGCTGATGACCTCGCCCCTCCCTATCTCTGTACCTCCTCCAGTCCTACAACCCTCTGAAAATTCTACGTTCCTCCAACTCTGGCCTCTTGTGCGTCCGATTCTTTGTGTGCCCCACCATTGGCGGTCATGCCTTCAGCTGTCTGGGCCCGAACACCTCCACTTCTCTCTTCCCCCTTTACAACCCACCTGTTTGACCAAGCGTCTGCTCCCTGTCCTAAAGTCTCCTCCTTTGGCGTGGTGTCAGTTTTTGTTTGATAATGCTCCTAAAGCACCATGGGAGGTTTGGCTAGGTTAAGGGCACTATCTAAATGCAAGTTGTTGTTGCACCGGCACCTGGTGAATGTTGGGAGGCTATTTGACCACCAGGATATTGCGCCAAGATTGATACGTCCTAGATCAATCTCACTCGTCCACGAGTATTCCAGTGACTGCCATTGGATGGTGATCAGAAGTGGTATTATGTCCGTGTATAATTGAGACACGGACTGCAGGAGTTGGTTATAACAGGTCTTTACTGAGTGGAGACAACCTGGAATTACTATGCAAAAGTTACTACACAGGCTTATATACAGGGGTGGTCACTACTGGTACTGCAGTATACAGGGGCTGCAGAATATAGTTCCTTCTGCAAAGTACATACACTACAAGTGGGAACCCTGTTTTCTTTCCTCTCCTGTCTGGAGACATTGAGGTCCAATTGTAGTGTCTCAAAAATCTTCGAGCATCATGATTTTTTGTGCAAAAGTTTGCTTGTTGAGTGAATCCACTGCTTCAAAATTCAGAGTGTCTTAAGGTGCTTTAAATGGTACCTTTTTTTGGTACAGAAGTCAGGAGAGTGACCTTTTTTGCATTTTCCCCTCCCCCTCCCTGTCCTCTTTAGAGTCTGGTCTCCTGCGCCCTGCTGTGTAATACACAGACCTGACTGTTGAGGAACGCAGTCACGTGCGTTTGGCACTTCGCATTTAGTGCGCACACTGGGATCCAATGGTGGATTTGTCGCTTCCCCAATGCTGTCGGTTCCCTGATGATTGGCTCGTTTGAACTGGGGGGGCGATAGCGGGAGAATCGCACCTGTGCTGCCAACCAATGTGAAAGAGCCCAAGAAATGTTTGACTTTGACACGATTCCTGCCAATCCTTCTAACAAATGCCCATCTTCAGAGCTGGGCTCCTAAATAGAGGCGAGGCTGGTGTTTTATGTATAATCCCATCAGACAGCATGAGCTCCTGCCTGATACAGTTACTATGGGCCACACTGTATCCTGCACTAAAAGAAAGACCTTGCATTTCTGTCGCACCTTTCACGACCTCCGGACGTCCCAAAGCACCTTACAGCCAGTGAGTTACTTTGTGATGTGTTGTCATTGTTGTATTGTAGGAAATATAGAGGAGAGTTCATCTGCTCTTCTTCACATAGTACCATGGGATCTTTTACATCCACCTGAGGGGCCTCGGTGTAACGTCTCAACCGAAAGACGGCACCTCTGACCATGCAGCACTCCCTCAGCACTGCACTGGGAGTGTCGGCCTAGATTTTTGTGCTCAAGTCTCTGGAGTGGGACTTGAACCCACAGCCTTCTGACTCCGAGGCGAGAGTGCTACCCACTGAGCCACGACTGATACCTGAGGCTGGTGCTTTAGGTATAATCCTGGGCCACACTGTATCTTCCACTAACTACACAGACAAGTTGCCAATGGGGTTCGATTTCAGCACGGTAATGGCGCTGAGTGTTCTACCCGCTTTCTGATGTACTTTACATCCAGAAGCAGTTCTCTTATAACCTCAAAAATACATAAGATGGGTAAAGCTTCACTTGCCAGCTAACCTGGGGCAAGTTAGTTTCTGGCTTTAGCATGACAAACAGAACAAAAACAAAGGGACTCGCAGGCTTTAACTTATAGGAATCTGTTTATCCTCCCATCTCCAATCAGTCACTCTTTTTTCTGCTTTCTCATCTGATCCTCTGGTCGTCTGTTTCTGCACCTTCCCATGGAAGGTGACTGGACAAAACAACAACAACCACTTGTATTTATATAGCGCCTTTATAATGTTGTAAAATGTCCCAAGGCGCTTCACAGGAGTGTTATAAGACAAAATTTGACACTGAGCCAAGTAAGGAGAAGTTAGGGCAGACTTGGTCAAAGAGGTAGGTTTTAAGAAGCGTCTTAAAGGAGGAAAGAGAGGTAGAGAGGCGGAGGGATTTCCAGAGCTTAGGATTTGGCAGCTGAAGGCACATCCACCAATGGTGGAGCGATTATAATCGGGGATGCTCAAGAGGGCAGAATTAGAGGAGCGGGTTGTGGGGCTGAAGGAGATTACAGAGATAGGGAGGGGCGATGCCATGGAGGGATTTGAAATCAAGGGTGAGAATTTTAAAATCGAGGTGTTGCTTAACCGGGAGCCAATGTAGGTCAGCGAACACAGGGGTGAACGGGACTTGGTGCGAGTTAGGACATGGGTAGCCGAGTTTTGAATGACCTCAAGTTTACGTAGGGTGGAATGTGGGAGGCCAGCCAGGAGTGCGTTGGAACAGTCAAGTCTGGAGGTTACAAAGGCATGGATGAGCATTTCAACAGCAGATAAGCTGAGGTAGGGGCGGAGTCGGGCAATGTTGCGGAGGTGGAAATAGGCGGTCTTAGTTATGCTGTGGATATGTGGTCGGAAGCTCATTTCAGGGTCAAATATGGCACCAAGGTTGCGAACAGTGTGGTTCAGCCTCAGACAGATGTTAGGGAGACGATGGAGTCGGTGGCGAGGGAACGGAGTTTGTGGCGGGGACCGAAAACAATGGCTTCGGTCTTCCCAATATTTAGTTGGAGGAAATTTCTGCTCATCCAGAACTGGTATAACTTTCCAGCACTGTTAATGAAAGAAATAAAAGAAAGGACTTGCATTTATATAGCGCCTTTCACGACCTCAGGATGTCCAAAAGCACTTTACAGCCAATGAAGTACTTGTGAAGTGTAGTCACTCTTGTTATGTAGGAAACCCGGCAGCCAATTTGCACACAGCAAGATCCCATAAACAGCAATGTGATAATGACCAGATGTTGATTGCGGGATAAATATTGGCCAGTACACCGGGGATAACTCTCCCGCTCTTCTTCGCAATAGTGCCATGGGATCTTTTACGTCGACCTGAGACGGCAGATGGCGCCTCAGTTTAACGTCTCATCCGTGAGAAGGTATCTCCGAGAGTGCAGCCCAGATTTTTGTGCTCAAGTCTCTGAAGTCACTGAGATAAACAGTGGGTGGCATGGCCAAGGCTGGATATGCGTTGGTGCCAGTCCATGGCACATGTCCTGTGGTTGCCGATGGACGATGACTCTTTCTCTGACTTGTGCGCGCTAACCTCGTGCTGTCCTCGCTGTCTTTGCAGGTTTCTCTTCAGTGACCACCGGCTCTGCTCGGAGCCCCGCCAGCTGTCACAATTGCGTCCAACGACTGGAACGGGAGCGGGAGCCCCGGAGACGGGAGGGAGGATGGGGCGGAGGCGTTGGAAAAATCGTTGGACAATGACGCAGAGGGAGTATGGAGTCCCGACATTGAGCAGAGCTTCCAGGAGGCCTTGGCGATATATCCACCGTGCGGTCGACGGAAGATTATCCTGTCTGACGAGGGCAAGATGTATGGTAGGTACCTGCGACAGCAGTGGTCTCCAATGGCTATAGTGACTCTGGGCTACCAGAGAACCAGCATCTTGAGATACTTTCTTTTCATTTAATAACATTGATATCATTCCTGGTGTCCGTAAAACACCCTAGTCCCTGCGGTGCCCAGCAGTCGCAGAAGGCCTCAAGCCTACTGCTGGACACTGCATGCGCCATCTCCAGGGCCACCCGGATGCAGACAAGACGACGGAAGAGAGTCAGGCACCAGAGTGACCCCCCTCCCCAGGGCCGTGTCTGTCCTGGACCTATGGATGGTCACCTTGACCAGGCCCAGGAACAGACCCACGAGAAGGTCCTCTGACCTATCCGCCTCCCTCTGCATCGGGTGGCCAAAGATCAGGATTGTGGGACTGGTGCAGCTAGAAATTGAGGAGCAGCCCCCTTAAATAATCGAACAGGGGGTGCAAATAAGTATGAAACACGGACACATCCCGGCCGCAAAAGTTACAAGCGGCAGGGAGTCCATGAAATAACTTAATTGTTGCTGCAAGTGTTCGTAATGTCAATTGTGTCTACATATCAGTACCTTCTATTTGGGGGCGAAAGGCCAACAAGAAGATTGCAAAGGTGGGCAGAACTAATCTTGGTTACCATGTGAAGTTCAGATTGTTCAGCGCAGTGCTGTATTCAGATCGGTGTGAATGCCTGCTCCTCGCAGTCTGTGGTTTGGGAATTGGTCAGTAGATATGACCTGTGCTGGGAGTTCCTTCAGTCGGTGCCGGCACTGATGTGAGGCTGTAGTGCTGCTCCATGTGTATTCTGCGACACGGATTCTGTATTGGCGGGAGGTGATTGAACTATTCTAAGGTCGATGCTCCCCTGATATTCGATGGAGTGTTTTTTTTCCATTTAGACTCGCGCACTGTGGTTTGATTCCTTTTCCAGCTCTTTGCATATACGGCGGGAACTTTGATGTGGATGTTATAGGAGTGTGTGTGTGTGTGTGCGTGTGTGCGTGCGTGCGTGCGTGCGTGCGTGCGTGCGTGCGTGCGTGCGCGCCGAGGCAATCTCATGGATTTCAATCACAAATCTTGGCTGCCATTTGTGCAGCTCCCAGAATGCACTGGAAAATCCATCGTTGGGACATTGTCAGGAATTGCTCCTCCCTAACCAGCCAGTTTGTGGTCTTGGGATCCAGGGTGAAGGAAGCCCTGAGACCAAGTGTATGA